>NC_141534.1:166402500-166702500 GCF_021556685.1 Rattus norvegicus | reverse complement strand
TCTCTCTCATTGAGACCAGACATGGCAGCCTCTGCTGCATATGTGCTGGGTGCCTTGGACCAGCCCATGTATGTTCTTTGGTTGGTGGCTCAGTCTTTGGTCCAGGTTAGTTGACACTGCTGATCTTCCTACATGGCTGCCCTCTCCTTGAGTGCCTTCAGCCCTCTCCCTAACTCTTCCATGAGGGTCCTCGACCCCCATCCAATGTTTGGCTATGGGTATCTGTATCCATCTCAGTCGGCTGCTGGGTAGAGCCTCACAGAGGGCTGCTATGTTAGGCTCCTGTCTGCAAGCACAGCATGGCATCATTAATAGTGTGAGAGATTGGTACCTGGCCGTGGGATGGGACTAGAAATGGGCCAATCACTGATCAGCGATTCCTTCTGTCTCTGCTCTATCTTTGTTCCTGCATTTCTTTTAGACAGGACCAATTTTGGGTGAAAAGTTTTATAGGTGAGTTGGTGTCCCCATCCCCCCACTGGGGGTCCTGTCTGGCTATTGGAGATGGTCTCTTCAGGCTCCATATTCCCACTGTTGAGCGTTTAGGCTAAAGTCATCCACATAGACTCCCGGGAGGGGATTCCCCAGGAAACCTGTTCTTTCAAAGTGCCTGAACTTTCAAAATTGCCCCGAGGCATCATTTGGTCTCCGTGGTGCAAAAGGTGCACACACACACACACACACACACACACACACACACACACACACTCACTCAGAGGAATGTGGGATCTGCCTCTGGTTTCATATAAGATAGTTGGATCAGTTAACCCAGGGTTAGCTGGGAGTTGGTGGGCTTGGCTTCCCTGTGCAGTGTCCAGTGTCTCCTCTTCACATGCCCATTGCCAGTGTGTTCAGAGGCAGGCAGCTAGGTTTTCCTCCTATTTTGCCAGATATCCAAGGCTCAGCCTTTTTTATGTGGTCAGCCCTACTTTGTCTGAAACCACCAAGCTGCATGCTGGCCTGTGAATTCTGTTCTGGGGGCTGTGGAAACTGCTCTGATCTTCCTCCATGCATGCCTACAGGGGGGAAGAAAATGGAGGGGGTCCTCTGCACTCTTCCTGGGAATTCCTCACCTTGTTCCCTTCAGATAGACAGCTGGACCTCACCCCTTCAGTGGCATCCTGTCTCTGGCCATCTCTGCCTGCTCTGTCTCAGTCTCTCTGTTGCCTAGGGACAGCCCTGGGATGGGCCTGAAAACTCCCAGGTTCAGTCAGCTTTCTTCATGATGAGAAGTGAGGTCCTCCCTCCTGGCAGGAATGGCCAGCACCCAAAAGGATCTTGGGAGTACTTTTTTACTCCCCACACATGCCTCCCTTCATACCACGCCACCACTAAATCCCTTTCCATCATGTCCTCAGTGTGTACCTGCTCCTCCGTGCCTCTCCTTGCAGATGTGGTCTCAGGGCCTCCTGTCTCTTGGCTTTGGGCCGCCCTGCAAGTCTAGAAGTCTGAGATGTCAAGGGAAGTCCTGCGGGGTAAGTGCCATGACAACCATCTTGCCTGACCATGACAGGGTTTACTTCAAAGAGAAGTGGACACGGGGCTTCCCAAGGGAGAGAGACACTGCCATTGGAGCCCCTGTCCCCACTACCAAACAGGGGTTCTGCCTGGTAAATTCTGCCTGTCCATTTCTCATGAGAACAAAGGCCCCGAGGTCCCCCCAACACCCTGTTGCGGATCAGCCCGTGTCTCTCAGCAGGGTAGGCCGTCTCCCTTCAAAGGCTCCGGTTCCTGTCTGCAGGAACTGGGGCAGGGTGGGGAACAGAACAGATGTTTATGGATGCAACATTGTGTGGCTGTTATTTCAGGCTCTCACCCTTCTCTCAGCCACACGCCTTCCATAGTAGCTAAATCTGTGGCTTACTTTTAATACTTTCCTTTAGCATACTTTATTTGGATCTCTAATTTCATGGTCTCCTAGCAGTGGTACAGGCTCGATATTATATTTTTCCCTAACACGCATTATGATAAATACACAACTGTTTTAAAAATAACAAAGAATGCTGACAAGCACCCCTGTTACTGCCAGCGAGGCGTGCGCCATGCCTGGGTGAGCTAATCTTCAAAAACCTTGTAAAGTCACTGACATCATTTATATTTTACAAGAAACTGAAGCCCAGAAAGGTGAAATGACTTGGCCAAGGTCACACCGAGTCTTCTCATCTTGGCCCACAACCCAGGGAAGGGAGGTAGAGGCGCTTGAGGAATGCAGAGGGGAGGGGTGTAGCTGACAATGAGGAATGCAAGAAGGCAGAAAAGATGGAGGGGTGTGGGGATAGGAAATCCATGTCAGAAAAGCAAATGACCTGAGTTCCAATGTCCTATGCACAGTAATGGCTATGAAAATGGCTGCAGACTGTCCTGCGTTTGTGTGAGCAGATTTATCGCGCCAGCAGCTCCGGTAATTGGGTGACGAAAGCATTGCAGCTGGGCCCACAGGCGCACAATTCATTATCCCGGAGACGGGTGGGTGGGGCGTGGCCTGGAGTTCACCCAGCTGAGGAAAGACTGCCGCTCTGGAAAGAGCCACTCGGCAGGCCTCGGAAATGTAGGGGACCTTCCTCTTTTCAATGAGGATCCCTATCCTGAGAAGGGGTGACAGACTCAATGGGGTGGCCACTGCCCAGCAGAACAGGAGGGGAGCTCATCTTCAGAGTGGGGGCAATGGGGAACCTCCTGAAGCAGGGCGTGTCCAGAGGCGGGGCCTGTGGCCAGAGGGGAAATCCCCTATTTGAACATTCTTGACTTTGGGACCCAGAGCGGATGACTTCATTGCTTCAAGCCTCAGCTTCCCCAGGATATATGCTGCAGATCATGGTGCTGACCTAACTAGTGAGTCCTGAGGCGCCAAGGAGATGACATGACCTTGTTTAGACCGAGAACCTCCTCCCAGGGAAACCTTCATCCCTTTCTGCTCACTGTGGTCTGCCCTTCCCGGCCATGTGAGCCCTGAGCCCTCCTCAGATCTCCAAACCAATGCTCAGCTACTGTGAGTGCTGTCTACGTGGACGCCAAGTCTCCCTGTAGGATGCAGAAAGCCAAAGGAGGCAACAAACCCTAAAGGAGGAGCAACAGAATCAACCTTGAATTTACTTCCGTCTCTAGAGGCTAGGGGTTCTGCCTGGCACCTGACTCTACTCCCACCTGGCAGGGGCAACGGGGGCTGAGGGAACTGAGGGCACAGAGAAAGAGGCAGAGCTAAGGGAAGAGGGGACTTTTGGATTCCAGGCCTGCCTCTGCTGCTTTTACCAGTAGTTTTCCCATCTGAAAAATAAGCACAGGCTTTATTTGGATTTCTTTAACTGTGAAGAATGGAAAATCACTCAAGGCCCCCTAGACAAAGTGGAGTTGGGTATGGACCAGCTGCTGTGGGGTAGAAGAGGGGCTAAAGGCTGGAAGAGTGTAAGCACCAGGCCCTGTCCTGTGCCATGTACAGTGCGAACTATTCACAGCCCCCTCGTTCTATTATTTTATTATTTTATTTTATTGAGACAGAGTTACATGTAGCCTAGGATGGCCTTGAACTCACTATGTAGCTGAGGATGATGGTGAATTTCTGATCTATCTGCTTCTACCTCCTGATTGCTGGAGTTACACACACACACACACACACACACACACACACGTATATACATATACACACATACACACACATATATACACACACATACACACATATACACATATATACACACACACATATATACAACGTGCACACACACACACACACACACGTGCCTGGTTATATGGTGGCTATGGGGATCAAGTCCAAGGCTTTATACAAGCTAGGAAAGCACTCTGCTGATTAAGCTATATCCCCAGTCCTCATACCCCTCCCCCCTGACAGGGAGCTTTTCTCAGACAGACAAACGGAAATTTAACATGAAGTGGTGTGAACTCAGGTCCGACTCCAGGCCAAAGCTGTGAGTGGGAGTGACAGGCTGCACCACATCTCCCCTTTCCTCCAGCTGTGTCAGATGAATTAGCTAATAGCTAGCTGACTGACCACAGACACTAACTTCATCAAGTGCTCTGTGCATCAGGCACTGTTCTGAGTGCTTTCCAATGTCAGCCAGCTTTCTCTTCTTAACAGCTCCACAGGGCAGGCCTTTCTATTTGGCAGATCCTTGTCTTACATGAAATGACTTGACCAAAGTCATGTGAAGTGGACCCCCTGGCTGCAGATCTTGAATCCTTAATCTCTGTTCTGTAGTACAATAATCAGAAAGGAAAACCTCCCAGGCGCAAGGCCTGCTTTCTCCAGGGACGTTTCTCTACCTGCTGCTTAGCATTGGTTGTGATTACAAATTTCTCATCTCAAGTCACCGCAATCCCATGATACTCTCTAGCCATTAACATCTCTCTCTTCCCTCATCATGGCAGCTCAATTTCTTCAGATTCATTCTGTCTATACTTGATTCTGGCTCTTTAAACTGACCTTCATTTTCCACACCCCTACTACCTAAAACTTTCCTTGCTTGTGGAGTTTAGGTCCCTGTATTTTGAAGAGGAAAATTATTCCTTTCAGTAGTCTAAAAATGTTGTCACTCAAACATGGAGTCAGGTTTATGATTGTAAAGTGGCATGGCCTCAGTAGTTTTATAGGCTTTTTCATCAGGAGTAATATCAACAAAGCAAAGCTCTGATCATGATTTAACCCAGTTGACAATGACAATGACCCTTCATCAACTCTCTCTTTCCAGCTGGAGCTTTACTTCTCTGCTTGCATGCACTTGACTGTTATACCCAGCTATGGTATTATTCATGGGTAAAGGCAGTAGCTAAGCATGTACTTACTATGATACCCAGCCATGGTATCATTCATAGGCAAAGGCAGTAGCCGAAATGTCTTCCAGGACAATAGACAGTTCACCATTTGGTTTTACTTGGTACACACCATTCTCACTCTTTTCTGCTAGGATAGTATTTCAGCAATAATGGGTTGTGACTTGTTCTTGATAAGTATAGTCATTTTTAAATAGCAACAAAATAAAACTCCCTTTCCCTTTGGTCTACCTGTTATACCTTTCTAGCAATCTTGATGCATTTCTCATTCTTCTTCTTCCTGCAATCGTTCTTTTTACCACCCTCCTCCTTTTTTTTTTTTCAGACAAGGTCTAACTATGTACTTCTGGCTGACCTGAAATTCACTATGCAGACCAAAGTGGCTCTAAATTTAGAGATCCTCCTTCCTCCTGCATATTGGGATTAAAGGTGTGTATCATTGTGCCTGGCTTTGCTCTTGGCCTTCTTAATCTGGCCATTCAGTTTCTGGAAAGGATAGGATAGGAATCACCCTTTTGTCAGGACCAAAAGGCTTCCCCCATGTCTAGTATACACGATAATTCAAGTCTACGGGTGCATTAGACCTTTTCAACTGTCTGGATGACACAATGCCCATAAAGGCCACTTGGACAAGGTCCATGGATGCTGGAGTGTCTCTGCTTCACTCTTGCTTGCTGGTCCTGACAATCTAGTTTCCACCTTACTGACCATGTTCTCCGTTGGCTACCCTTCATCTGTATGCTCTGAGAATTGGAGTGCTCAGGCTTGGTCTTCCATCTGCTGTAAGCACTTCCTCTAACAACCTCACTGTCACCGAACAACAAACCCCAACTGTCGTGTGTTTCTATTGGCCACGACTGTACTCTGTGTCTCCTTCCACACCTTGACTTCCCTGTGTTTCTATCCCCCCACCACTCACAGTCCCACTGTCAGCAGTCTGCGTACCATTCCTCTTTCCTCTCTTCTTTGCTTTCCATATCCAAACAATTAAAAACCCGGGTGGGATCTGTACATTCTTAGGCCCTGGAAAATGGCTTTCCTTTCCGGGAAGCAGAACCCAGTGGAGAGACCTGAGCTGGATAGGTGTGGGCATGGGGATTGGATGGTTCTGTTGCCATCTTTCCTCTACCACTTATCAGCCGTGTATCTTTGGGAAAGTCTTGATCTTTCTTTACAAAATGGGAGTGATGATCTGCTTGAAGAATTGTTGGGTTAGAAACAGATATCAATGTGTAGCACTATCCCCATTCCAATGAAAGTTGATGACAACATTCAATAGGCTGATGATAGCAACAGTATCTCTTTTTAAAAGACTTGTCTTTATGTGTGTGTGCGTGCGTGTGTGCGTGCGTGCGTGTGTGTGTGTGTGTGTGTGTGTGCAGATGTCCAGAGAGACCAGACGAGGGCATCAGTTCCTCTGAAGGTAGAGTTACAGGCAGTTGAGCCTTGGGTACTGGGAACAGAGCTCTAGTTTCTGTAAGAACAGTACACACTCCTAACAGGCAAGCCATCTCTTCAGCCACAATAATAGCATTTCTTGATCCACTGTCTTTTTGGCTCTACTCTAGGACAAAGTCCTCTCTTTTGGGCCATCACATTGGTTTCCTCATTGGAGTTTCCACCGTCCCTCTCTGGTTCTACTGCCAAACCAGCTTTCTAGACAGTCAGGGAGTCTATTCTAAAATTCAAGCCTGGTGGGACACCATCTGCTTAAACCTGTGTCCCCCTTTCTGTGTGCCCCATGCCTCAGCCGTACTTCCAGGTCTCTAAGAACATCTAGGCGGCTTTCCTCCCTCTGGCTGTGTTAGTCCAATAACTTTGTTTGCATCTGCCATGCACTCTGCTCTCTCTTTCTCATCCCTCCTGGCAAATCTGTATCCTTCATACTCAGTATCCAGCCATGGTGCTGTCTGTTTACTTGATGTAAACCACAGCTCCAAGAGGGCTGGAGCAGGTCATGTTCTTATGCCCTCCCCCGACCCTGTCTTCTGGCTCAGGCCGTTGGTCCAACATCTCGAAGTGGGCCAGCAGCAGCATCAAAGCTGGAACTCGGGTCGACGTCTCTCTGGGCTGGACCCTTGCACCGCAGCTGCATGCTCACAGGGCTGGTACACGGAGATGGAGGTGCTCGTCAGCGTAAGAGCGGCCTGAGGACGCCACACTTCCCATCTCCCCATTCTGCTCTGGTAAAGTGGAGAAAGGATCAAATTATCCACTCCCCATGGTCTGTGTCTCCCCATTCGACATAGACTAGAGATAAAAAATGAACGAATCAAAATCCAATCTCCCTGGTGCAGAGGCTGGTGAGGGTGGAGGTGGGGCTGGCGGCCCAAGCAGCTGCTCAGCAAGCAGCACATCTCATATTTATTGCCTCATAATTGAAGGCAGCCTGGAGATGTCCCGGCACTGGTCCCTGACAAGACAGATGGGGACACAGTGATGCTGAAGGAGGGAGTCAGGACACAGCCATTTTCTCTCTCAGGAGTGCAGCTATGGAGGACAGGCAGCTAACCGGCTGCTGCCTAGGCCTCTGGGAGCTCACTTAGGTTCAAGGTCTTGTTTTACGGTCTCTTGTGCTCACTTTGGACGAGATGTTCTCTTCTAGGCCATGACATCAGCCTTCTATATTTCTTAGTCAGGTTATAGCAGAATAGTTCTAAGATTAAGGGAAATCTGAGGTACTATTTTCTGTGTGGCTTTAGAAGAGTCTCTTTACCTGTCTGGGCTGTGTGCTTTTTGCTTGTAGGGAGGAGAGAATGGCTCCTTCTCCATGAAGACCAAGAGGGTTGGGTTGGCCTAGAAGCAGATAGATTGTGCATTTTAGCAACAGGGCTGGGAAAAATCCTGTAGGAGAAGGCAAAGATATGCAATCCAAAAAGCAAGACTCTGTCATGGCTCTCAGTTGCTGTGGAAATTGTCCAAATGGCCAGGTTTGGTATCCAATGCTCTGACAGCCTCCAGTCTTATATCTACCTCTTGTGTCAGAAGGGAAGGGTTTTAGGTCTGGGGTTCAAGTTTGTGAGACCAAGGACTGGTGAATGCCACCAGGTCTCATTTTCTTCATCTGTAAGGTTCACATGTATGATCCATGAGCAATTAGTGTCCCCAAGCCCACACTAGGTGCCGGATTCTATCCTTTGAGTATGTTCCACACCACCACTTTCACTCCAGTTAAGGCTGCTGGCCACCTCAGTATTATTTCTCTCTTGTAGACTACCATAGTGACCCCTTTCTCTGCTCATTGCTGTCCATATTCTAGTCAGAGTATCAGAAAACATGCATCATGGGCTGGAGATGCTGCTCATGAATATGCTGTGGGAGACAGGAAGTTCAAAGTCACCCTTGGTATATATTTCATGTGTTTCAGGCCATCCTGGGCTATATGAGGCTATCTCATACACACACACACAAAAAAAAAAACACAAAAAACGATCAACCAACCAGCCCATGAAAGCTGCACCCCTGTACCTTTGCTCTGTCCCTCCTCAGCCCTCAGCCAAGCTCCTTGTCACTTTTTATTTTTGAGACAGGGTCTCACTACAAGCCCTGGCTGTCTACAGAGACCAGGCTGGCCTTGAACTCATAGAGATCCACATGTCTCTGCCTCCTGAGTGCTCTTGGCATGGTTTTTAAAGTCTTGTATATCCTGATCCTGATCCTGTACTGTCTTTCCTTCTACTCCTGTCCCTCTGTTGGCCTCAGGGATTGACCTCCATGAAGTGGTCCACAGAGGGAGCCCATACCGCTGTGGAGTTATCAGTTGCCTTGTTAGCTTCCTGTGTGGGATAAGGTCAACATGGAGGCCAGCACAGACAGCCCATTCAGAAAGCAAACTTGAATGCCACCTCTGTAGCATGTATGTTTAACATCAGAAGTCCTCAGTTTGTTTCACCAATTTTTACAAATCACCATGGGGCAGGCTCCATTCTAGGCTTGGAGGTCCAAAGACACTGCTGACATCTTCCTTTTACTCCATTCTCTGATGGTGTTTGTAGTTTCATTTAAGCGTTTAAATACTTTACTGGTCTTGAGTTCAGCTTGGTCGATAGGAAGAGGTGATTTCCCTGGCCCATTCATCTCCAAGTCAGAATTTTTCAGTGATTGCACATTACACTGGTCCCATAAGATTTTAGGAGGGGGGAAAGACTATAACTAATAGTTAAGGACCTTTCTCTTTTAAAGCTTTATATTAGGGGTGTGTGTGTGTGTGTGTGTGTGTGTGTGTGTGTGTGTGTGTGTGTGCATGCGCAGCGGTGTCCACTTGAGCTCAGATGTCTGCAGACCAGGGGCATGGGATTCCCTGGAGCTAGAGTTACAGGTTGTTGTGAGTCACCTCACATGGGTGCTGGGAGTCAAACAGAGGTCATTTGGAAGAGGAGCACATGCTCTTAACTGCTGATCCATCCCTCTAGCCCCTTAAGGATCCCCCCAAAACCCCTAACAGATGGGCAGCATCAGTTAACACAGTGAAGGCCCTGAAGAGTCCTGGAGTCAGGAAAACCAGATGTTTGGCTTTGTAATTATATTAGTGTTTGACTTTCAGCACCATTTTTAAAGGAACAGCTACTGGCAGTCATGACTCTGAGGAGGGAGGATAACAAGGACCAATGGAGCCTGCAGTGGCCTCTCCTCAAGTCCAGCTTCTGTGCTTCTGTGGTCTGCTAGGAAGCACGAAGCATGTGTGGCCAGCTCTATTCCAGGCTTGCAGTGCAAAGACCTGGGCCAGGAGCCTCAGGCAGGGGTGTTCAGGCAGGGCAGGGTGGTTTCACACTTGGCTAAGGTGGCATAGAGAAGTGTCTGCCCTAGACCTTGAAGTGTGAGCAGAGGTGTGTTTGAGTTGGTCCTTGTGAGCACAGGATCTCCAGGAGTGGGCAGTGACCCCGTCGGTGCCTTGGTACCATATGCCAAAGAACAGGCAATGAACAGAGATGACTCTGGGAAGCCAGGCGAAAAGGAAGGTGTGGGCCAGAACTCTCCCACAGGAGCCAAGGAAGTGTATCCATCATGCACTAAGCACAGAGGCCGCCATCATGAGGCAGGGTCTCTTGGATCTAATTACTAGTCAGCTCAGACCACATACACGGCTGTCTCTCAAGGCCTAGCTTTCCTCTGGGAGTCTGCGAAATTCTTTGCTTGTCTGGAACTAGCAACTAGGGAGAAGAGAATGTAGGGACCCAGATTCCTAGGGATTCATTAGGACCTGTCAATGAGATCTGTTTCCCTTTCGGGGGCCAATTAAAGCAGCGGGGAGCTTAGGAGTTGGACAGCGCAGAGGTAAACATTGGTGCCTGCCCTGGAGGTAGGTCCTTCTGTCCTCAGGGGGCCTGGGTCTCTGGAGATCGGGAGACTATCCCTAGCAAACATGTGGTTGCCAAGAGCACCTGGGATTGTCTCCTTTAGGAGCCACCCAGTGTGAAGCACATGTCATCATCTTAGAATCATCCTCATCTCCATGGTAACTGGATTGTACCAAGCACTAGCTAGGGACCAAGCCCTAGGCAGGGCCTTTCCATGACTTTGCCTTAACAAGCAGTTACACATGTTAGTTATTCATATAAAGTCACCACTGGAAGTATGAGCTTAGTTTTCAATATATCCATGGGATTGTATGCCATTGTCAAAAGTGCTTTTATATTTTAATATATACTTATTGATATAAATATAATTAAAATGCATATTAATATATTTAATATATATTTTAACTACTTGCCTATGTGTTTTCTGGGGTGAGAGATGTGTGCACATGCAAATGGAGTTGCCTGTTGAGTCCCAAAGAGTGGGCATCGGGTTGATCCCCTGGAATTGTTACAGGAGGTTGCAAGTCTCTGTGTAAGTGCTGCAGACCCAGCTAGGATCTTCTGCAAGAGCCCAGTGTGCCTTTAACAGCTAAGCCATCTCTCCAGGTCCAGAATCACTTTTAGAACCTTTTAATGTTCCCCACCAGAGACATCCTACATCTATTAACAGTCACCTCCCTCTCCCTCAACTCCTGTCAGCTCCAGGCAACGGTAACTAGCCTGTCTCTTTACTGTATCGACCCTGGGTATCTCGCGTGAATGACACCGTGTGACGTGCCTTTTGTGTCCTGCTTGAATCACTTACCAGAATGCATCTGGGTTCTTTCATGCTGTTCATTTATCTGAATAAATGTAATGTTCCGCTTCCGTTTGTTTTTTAAAGCAGTTATACTGACATATAATCACCCACCACGCAAACTCACTCATCTAAAGTATGTAATTCAGGACAGGCTTTTGTATATTACATTGTTAAAGTCTGTGTTTGAAATAGCATCTCATACAGCCCACGCTGGCCTCCAATTCAATAGGTGGCTGAGGAAGAATGGGGTTGAACCCTCTCGCCTCCTTCCCCGGCCCTCCCAAGCACCAGGCTTATAGGCGTGCACCACCATCACAGCTTACATGGTTCATTGTTAAACCTAGATACAACATTACCCACTTTAAAGATTCTTAAAATATGCTTTACTATTATTTGTGTGTGTGTGTGTGTGTGTGTGTGTGTGTGTGTGTGTGTGTCTATGTGGGTATGTCTGAATACATGTGGGGGCTCTCAGAGGCCGGAAGCGGGCATTGGATCCCATAGAGGGGCACTCGCAGGTGGTCGTGAGCTGCCTAACATGGGTGTTGGGATTGAACTGTAGACTTCTGGGAGAGCAGAAAGTACTTTTGACCATTGAGCCGGCTCTCCAGCCACAGATTGAATCATTCTTAAGTATTCGATTCTACAGCATTAACTACATCTGCCGTGTGGTGCAACCGTCACCACTGTTTCCAGAATTCTCCTCGTTACTCCAAACAGAAACTCTATCAGCCAGTAAATAACAAGTCCCCATCATCTCTCCTCCTCCCATGCCTGTGATAATTCCTAATCTATATTCTGTCTCATGAATGCTTGTTTTAGAAACCACCTATGCACATTTATGCGATGCCAATCCTTTTATATCTGGATTATTTCACAAATCCATTCAAGGTTTCTCCGTGTTATGTCACATGTAAGAATTCCTTTTCATAGTGGAGGAATGCTCCACGGTGTACAGATTTCACATTTTATCTTTATATCATTTAGTGCATATTTTGGTGGTTTCTTTTGGCTGTTTTGAATGGTATTTTCATAAACATTTGGTGCACACATTTTTATTCCTGTGTGTGTGTGTGTGTGTGTGTGTGTGTGTGTGTGTGTGTTCATGTGGAAGCATGTACACATGTATGAGAGGTGGCAGAGGACAGCCTCTGGTGTCATACTCAATAATGCCATCCACCTCCTATGAGACTAGCTTTCTCATTGACCTGGAGCTATACTGGCTGGCTAAACAATGAGCCTGAGGGTTCCTCCTGCTTGGGTCTCCCCAGCACTGGAATATGAGGATAAACTGCTGTACCTGATGTATTTCTATGGGTTCTCGGAATCAAATTCAGACCCTTGTGTTGTGAGACAAGCAGTTTGTAAACTTCGCTGTCTCCCTAGCCCTGGTGTACAGTGAGCACCTGTGGTCACTATTTTGTGTATTTACCCAGGGTGCATGGCTGGGTTTATCTTACTAAGAAGTATTATGTAGTTATGATTGGTTATGATTGTGCCTTCTCCATACCCATCAGTGATGTGGGAGGGTTTCATTTCTTTGCATCCTCACCAAAATAGGATGTAGCTCAGGCTTCCCTGAGCTCATCACGTAGCCTACACTGGTCTTGAACTTGTATCGGCCTCCCTTGCTTGGTCTCCCAGCACTTTCTGTCATTAACTACAGAGGTTATGGTAAGTATGAAGTGGTGTCTCATATTCTTGCTGTGCATTTTCCTAATGGTAACTGATATCAAACATCATTTCAAGCGCGTATTGGCTGTTGTGTATTTTCTCTGGAGAAACACACGTTCACATCCCTTGTCTATTTAGACATTGAGTTGTCAGTGTTACTTAATCATGGCAATTGTTCTCAGGATCCTAGTACTTCTCTCAGTTTGTGTATTGTCATTTAATTAACTAATTATATTTAATGCTGTGTGTGTGCGCGTGCGTGCATGCACATGTGTGCAGATGCCCATGTAGGTCAGCAGAGTGTGTTAAATCATTGAGGCTGGGGTTACTTGTGCGCTGCCTGCTCCCAGGCCAGTCCTCCGGCAGGGCAGTACGTGCTCTTAGCTGCTGAGCAGTTTCTGTTGCTCCACCTTTCACTCTCTACGTAGTGGCTTTTGAAGCACATTTTAGAATTCTGATGGGAGCATTGCCATCTTAACAATATTACCCTTTCCTAAACTTGCTATTTTTTGTTTCATATCTAAGTGATGATGGCCGAATCCTAGTTTACCAGGATGTACTTGTTCCCCCTCCTTGAGATTGGAATGGGTTTTACTTCACAAATTGGATCTTTAATCTATTTGAGTTGTACTTTTTGTATGCGATGTATATGTTATGTTTTAAATATTACCATACCTATTTACATTATACCTTTATGCATACTGTATACATTTTGTATGTATTGTACAAGGATCCAAGTTTATTCTTTATGTTGGTGGCTGTATGTGGAGGTCAGAGGTCAACTTCGGTATTTTTTCTCAATCACTCTCCACCTTATTTTTTGAGACAGACAGAGTCTCTCTAAACCAGGAGCTTGGCAGCAGAGTTAGACTGGTTGTCCAGCAAGCCCCAGAGAGTCTCCCATCTCTGCCGGGTAGGGGTTACAGACATATGTCATCATGCCAAGATAGTTTTCTGTGGATTCTGGGGATCCAATTCAGGTTCCCATCAAAAGCTGCAGGCACTTTACCAACTGAACCATTTCCCCAGCCCTCCAAACTCATTTTTCTGCATAAGATTATCCAGTTGTCTCAGCACATTTTTTTTTGATTCACTGACTGGTCTTGGTTCCCCTGTGAAGAATCAGCTGACGATAAATGTGGTGCGGCTCAACTCTAGAGCTTCAGGGCTAGCCTAGTGACCTATGTGCCTGTCTCCATGGCCCACCACACCACTGTTCTCTCACAATACGTGCTAAAATTGGGAAGTGGGAATTCTCAGGCTTGTTCTTTTTCAAGATCCCATGTGTCAGGAGCCTGAAGGCAGGAGCTGATGCAAACGCCATGGTGGGATGCTACTTACTGGCTTCCTCCCGATGGCTCTCTCAGCCTGGAGCCTCCCACATCAATCAGGAAAATGTCCATAGAGTTTCCCACAGGCCAATCTGATGGAGCCATTTTTCTCAACTGAGGTTCCCCTGACCAGATAATTAGTTTGTGTCAAGCTGACAACAAACCAAACCAAATCAAACCAAACCAAACCAAACCAAACAACAACAACCAACCAACCGAGATTTTGAGGACAATGTTGAAAAGAGGCAAAGAGGGAGGCCTTGTCTTGCTCTTGTTCTTGTTCTTACTCTAGGAGGAAAGAAAGGCTTTCAGACCCTTACCAATGGGATCACTCACTGTGGGTTCCTCAGGAATGCATATTTCCATTCTAAGGAAGTTTCCATTTCTTCCTAGCTTCCTGAGTGTCTTGCCTTGAATTTTGTCAAATGTTTTCACTGCATCAATTAAGGTGATCACGTGATCCTCCCACGCCTGCCGTTCTGTTAGTGGGCTGCCTTATATAGACTCTAATGTATTCGGACACTCTTCTGGTCTGTGGTAAATTTCATGTGGTCACAGTGTATTACGATTTGAAAATGGATTCAATTGGATGGCATTCACTGAGAATATTTGCATCTATGTCACAGAGAGCACTGGTATATTGGTGTTAGTTTTCTTTTGATGTCTTCGTCTGGCTCTGATATGAGGCTGATGCTGAATTCATCTAGTGACTTCCACGGTGTTCCTACCTCTTTTTCCCTTAATACCTTGAGAGTAATGTTAATTATTCTTTCTGTCATAGGACATATCAAGCATGGACTTTTACCTGTTGGAAGTTTTTTCCATTTATCCTCTTCACTCACACATTTATATTTTCCTTTTCTCTTGACCTTCAATAAACGAGGGTGTTTATAGAAAACTTTCATTTTAGCTTGTTAGTCTAGTTCACTGATGTGCCATAATTCAGTGTTGTCTTATAATTCTTTTGTACTTTGGTTAGTTTGAAACAGCTTACAGAATGGGGGAGATTATTTTTTACCAAGTATAAATCAGGCAGTGGGTTAATATCCAGGAGATATAAAAAACTGCAAAAATTAAGTGCCAAAAAGCTGAACCACTCAGTCAGTGGATTGACTATGAATTGAATAAATCTCAAAAGAAGAAACATAAACAGGTAGGAAATACTTCAAAAAGTGTTCAACAGCCTTAGCCATCAGAGAAATGCAAAGTAAAACTGAGTTAAGAAAATCATCTCGGGGTTGGGGATTTAGCTCAGTGGTAGAGCGCTTGCCTAGCAAGCGCAAGGCCCTGGGTTCGGTCCCCAGCTCCGAAAAAAAAGAAAAGAAAAAAAAAAAAGAAAATCATCTCAGTTGGAATGGCATTGGAGAGCTGGCCCAGCAGCCAAGGACACTGGAGAGGTGGCCCAGTGGCCAAGGGCACTGTTCCCAGCACCCATGTCAGATGGCTCTGTAATTCCAGTTCCACAGAACCTGATGTCTCTGACCACTGGGGGTACCTGCACATACATGTACATACCCATAGACAGATACATGCACCTACCATAATTAAAAACAATACAAATAAATCTTAAAAATATTAACAACAAATGCTGGTAAGGATATGGGGAAAGAGAACCCCTTAATCAATGATAGTTGTGATGTAAATTCATATAGCAACCATGTACATCAGTATGGAAGTTCCTAGAAAAGCAGCAACTACAATGACTGATGAAGTTATGGTACTCTGGGGTATGTACTCACAGAACTCATAAGTCAACATTCCACAGAGATGCTTGTAATAGTTGCAGAATTTACAATAGCCAGGAAATGGAACTAGGTGAAAGTCCACCAACAGATGAACGGAGAGAGAAGAGGAGGTGCATATACATGATGGAATTTTATGCAGCTGTATAAAGAAACAACATCATGGCATGTTTCAGGAACATGTCTGCAATTGAAAGGACACTGTGCTAAGTGAAACAAGTCAGACTCAGAAAGACACATACTGCACACGGTGTATGTTCTCTCTCTCTCTCTCTCTCTCTCTCTCTCTCTCTCTCTGTGTGTGTGTGTGTGTGTGTGTGTGTTTGTGCACACACACAAATGTGTGCATGAGCATGAGTGCACACATGTTTATATGTGCATTCTTTAGGTTGTGAAACTGCAAAAGAGAACAGGGGAAGGCAGGAAGAGGTACTAAGGTTCCATGTGATCAGAAAGCAGAAGTTGGAGGGCACTAACTAGGACAACAGGAACCAGCTGAAGAGGGGAGGCAGGATGGTAGCTGTGGGGGAGGGGAACACGTGAGCACAAAGGTTACAGTTTCATCCTTCCTTTGTCTGCTAACTTCAAAAGCAATAAAGATAAATGTGTCTTTTGCTGGAGAGACTTTAACTACTAAATGAAGCACAAGGGTTAATAAAGGCAAAAGGACTGGAAAACATTAATAGACCGAAGCCGTTACTTTCTAATTTCTCGTTTTCATTTTAAAGGATATTAACTTTGTATACTTGTTCTTTGATCCTGAACAATGTTAGTTGTATCATTAATTTTACTTTGTCAAGGTTTAGAACATTAATTTTTATTCTGTAGCTGTAATTCCCAGAATGCTTCACTCTAGGTAATGTATTTAAATGCTACTCATCATTGTAATTCCCAGAATGCCTCACTCTAGGTTCTATATTTAAATGCTACTCATCATTGTCACTTTTATCACCAATTCTTAATTCTGGCCATTCTTTATTTTGAGTCGTCTGCCGGCTGGCTGTATTACCTTATGTAACAGGCTTTCAGAGTGGAGCCCACAGGTGCTGTGCTCCCACTTCCTGTATGTCTGAAACGTCTGCCTGTTGCCTTTAGCCTTGAGTGAACACTGGTCATCGTGTGGCCCTGATGTGAAGAAGTGCTTTTTGCTTTCTCTTTAAAAGCAAATGATTTGTTCATGACTTTGTGCAGTATGACATGGCACTGTGCACAGGTAACCCATTTCCTACTCTCATTTGTTTTTCTTGACATCTTCTACATCCTTTAATGCTGTGGAATTAGTTCTTTATTTCATGGAACTTTCTTACTATTTATTTCAGGATACTCTATTGCATTCATTGACACCTTTGCTTCAAGGACATCACCTAGCCTCACGAGAAATGCTCTATTGCTCATCTTCCTCCATTTAGGCTCTGAGAAGAAGGATAGTGTCTCTCTCATGTGCTGTCTGTCTGTCTCTCCTCTCTTTCTACTCCTCTTTACAACATCCACTGATGACTTCCTGTCTACCACACTGCCTATTGACTCTCAGGATTTGGCCCTTGGCTAGGGAGTGTCGTCGTGTGGTGGTGTACATCTGAGATCCTAGCACTCAGGAGGCTGAGGTGGGAGTATTTTAAGTTTGAGGCCAGTCTTGCTTCGTGATAAGATCCTATCTCAAAAACAAAACAACAAATAAGAACCCATACCAAAAAAAAAAAAAAAACCAAAACAAAACAAAATGGGAACAGGAAAGTACTTCAGATTTTTTTCTGACTTTGTGCTGAACTCTAGGAACTGAGGTGACTCTCCATCTTCCTCCAGGCATCGCTGGATGACAAACGGACACAGACAACCAGATGGACTAGAGTGGAAGGCAGGCAGTCCACGAGGAGGCTAGGGCCCATCCTCAAAGAAGGAAGCTGCTACAGATGTGTGGTGTCATCTGTACGGGAGACACAAAAGCATCAGAAGGAAACAGAAGGAGGAATTTGTGTCAAGATACTCAGATGAGATGTGAAGAGAAAGGACTGAGATGGTGGCTGTAGACGAGGTGATGATGGCTGTGACCAGGGGCCAGATAGGCTATTAGGACAACATAGATGGAACTGTAGCCCCTCCACCTTGTTCTCTGTTCATACCCCTCAGGCTACATTTCCTATTCCCAAGCTTTTCTTTTCCATCGTCTGCCCAGCCGGAAGTCCTTTCTCATCCTTGTGTTCATCAGTTCAGGTAGCCCCAAGGGCAGTTCTCTTGTTCTTCACTGCGGGGGCTGCTTGGAGATACCTGTGCTGCATGGGTGGGAAATAGGAACAAACTGAATCATTTTCCTTGCATCCCAACTCCTAAAGATGGTGTCAGAAGGGGAGGATTCTGGGTAAAGGAGAGGAAAACATCACGAAGAAGTCTTGAAACCATATTGACTGCTGAGTGTGTGCTGCAGGTGCCACTCCTCCTGACCTTCCTCTCCCCAGAGACTGACTCAGGAGTGATAGAAAGATATCCCAGTGATTGACTCTGCGTGTGAAGGGAGGGTAGGGACAGAAGAGGGTTCCGCTATAAACTAACCAAAACGTTTTTGGTTGCAAGTGACCGAAAACTAACCATCAGTAGCTCCCAGAGTCTTGTTTGAAAACAACAGAGAACGCCTTCTGCTGATTTAGCCAAACAGAAGTTTTTACTAAAGGAACATTTTCAAAAGTAACAAGTTCTCTGAATATTGGCCCACGGGCAACTAAAATGGAGGGGATCCCAGCCTGGGAGGAGGCCCTTAGTAAGACAGAAAAATGCCAGGGTACCTCACTGGGCTCCTGCCACATACAATAGCACCAACTCTCAGCTTCTCCTAGACCCTGGTACCCGTGGTTCCCTTGTCCCACCTTTATTACTGTTGCTGTATATATCTGACAAAAACAAAATTAAGGGAGGAATTGTAACTTACAATTCTAAGTTACAGTTGACTATTAAGGGAAGTCAAGACAAGAATCCAAGAAGCAAGTCACATCACACCCTCTGTCAAGAGCAGAGAGAAATGAACTGCATGGGCTTACTTCTCTGCTCGCTCCCAACTCGGTCTCTCCTTTTTCACACTGATCAAGGGCCCCCAGCATAGGGAATGGTACTGCCTACAGTGGACTGGCTCTTCCAAGATCAGTTAACTATCAGGAAAACCCCATATAGACATGGCTACAAGCCAACCTGATCTAGATAATTCGTTATCCAGGCAATCTTTGAGGGTGGCTCTAA
Organism: Rattus norvegicus; assembly: GCF_021556685.1. NCBI lineage: Eukaryota > Metazoa > Chordata > Mammalia > Rodentia > Muridae > Rattus > Rattus norvegicus. The sequence goes on along the minus strand of NC_141534.1, from coordinate 166,683,647 downwards.
TTTGTGCCAAGTTAACACTTAAAACTAACCAGCACATAAACCCTGATACTTCCCTTCAGGCCTGATAGCCGCATCTCCAGAAAGACCATTAATTAAACAGTTCATGGATGGGAAAATTCCCCCAAACTGGAAATTACCCAAGACAGCCTACTGAAAAGAAAAAGTAACATAAAACAATAACTGTACGTTTTTCTACTGTCCATTATTTTGTTTGAAGTAGATATCTTCATAATCACACCGATACATATTATAATTTATCTGTATTCCATGGGTAAGAAATATTTGAGACTTCTGTGGGAAGCAGTGTAAAATAGGGCAAAACATAACAAAAATAATTTAGAAGGAAGGAGAGGAACAGTGGCTATTTTTAGGCTCCGGGTAAGGAAAGGTGCAGACATGGAGAAACAGTTCCTGTCAGCCAGGGCAAACAGAATCTGGCGGGGTATGAAGTATGTCACGCTCTGGCAAAAGAAAGGTCGATACATTTACTTTCAGATAAAAAACCCTTTTTTTTCCACCAGGAGAAAGTTCTGGGACAATTCTGGGTGATATTATGGATACTATATCAAAGGCATCATTCTGTACAGTGTCATCCAAAGCCATCATGCTCAGAACTTACTATTTGCTTATTTGTGTTAGAATGCTGTGCTGGTTTGAACAGGTATGCCCCCATAGACTCATGTTTAAATGCTTGGCCCACAGGGAGTGGCACTATTAGGTATGGCCATCTTGGAGTAGGTGTAGCCTTCTTGAAGGAAGTGTGTTAATGTGGGGGGGGGGTTGAGGCCTCCTATACTCAAACTATGCCCAGTATGGCACACAGTCTCCTACTGAATGCCTTCGGATCAAGATGTAGTATCTTGGCTCCTTCTACTGCTCCATGCCTGCCTACCTACACAATGCCATGCTCCCACCTTGATGATAATGGACTGAACCGCCGAACCTGTAAGCCGGCCCCAATGAACTGTTAGTCTTTATAAGAGTTGCCTTGGTCATGTCGTCTTTTCACAGCAATGGAAACCTTAATTCAGACAAATGCAAATCCCTGGGCCTCACTCAGTGTTCACTGGATCAAAGAAGGCAGGTGGGAGCCTGGCATCATGCGTTTTAATAAGCCATCAGCATGGTTTCCCTGGAGTTTGAACATTGCGGGTGGTGAGGCCTGGAGAATGGAGGGAAACTTGATATTCAGTGTTACCACCAACCACCCTTGGGTCCTTGAGCCTTGGGAAGAGCACTGACCCTTGAGTTAGTTCTTGGGTACAAACCTGGCGTTCATTCTTCCTGAGATGATAAGGAAGGAACGCAATGGGCAAGGATAGCTGTAGCTGTAGGTTTTCTTCCATTTACTACAAGTCCTTCAGAAGTGTGTACTCTCTGTCCTTGGACAGTGTAGAGCCTGATGAGATGAGTGTGTGCACACGTGTGTGTGCACCTGTGCATGTGTGTGTGCAAGCTCTGTGTGTGGTGTAGACATGGACACAAATGCTGACTGACACATGTCTTTTTAAATTCTATTTATTTATTTATTATTATCAGTATATGTGTTGGTACTTGCATGCTGAAGCATGCAGAAGTCAGAGGACTTTTAGAAAACAGTTATTTGTTTCCACTGTGGGTTCTGGGGGTGGCACTTAGGCCCTCAGTCTCATTAGCTCTTGAGTGACACCTTTGAGAGGTAGGAGGACAGAGATTCCCAGAGAAGATCCGTGGAAGCATTACCAAGGTGACCGTCGTTCGTTACAGCAGGCCTTGGTCGGAGGCTGGCTACTAGCTAGAAGTGTTCGTTTTTCTTTACAGCACAACTGAAAAAGAGACTCTTAAGTGCTCGAAGCCAAAGGAGACATAGATACACAAACAGCTAAGTCAACTCTGAAATGCATGGTAAGGTCAAAGGGTCATCCTTCTACCTAGTAGGAAAGTCCACACACTCGAAAGCCATAATAAAACGGTTTGGTCCTTGCACAGCAACAGACAATTGATAATAGAAGAGCTGATCCAGAAGCTGGCATGATATATGAGAATTTTACAGAAGTTTTATTTTTCCTTTTAATGAACATCTGTTTATTTCTGTGTGCATGGCATGTGTATCCGTTATCCACAAAGGACGGAGAGGACACCAGGTTCCTTGAAGCTGAGGTAAAAGGCAGATGTGAGCTGCCTGAGGTAGGTGCTGGCAACTGAGCTCAGGTCTTCTCGAGGCAGCAAATGCTCATAACAAGCACACCATTTCTCCAGCTCCCAGACACACTGACCATTTCTCTAGCTCCCAGACACACTGACCATTTCTCCAGCTCCCAGACACACTGACCATTTCTCCAGCTCCCAGGCACACTGACCATTTCTCCAGCTCCCAGGCACACTGACCATTTCTCCAGCTCCCAGGCACACTGTCTTGTTTTGTTTTTGAGACAGTGTCTTACGACGTAATCCTGGCTATCCTGGAACTCACAGAGATCACCCATCTCTGCTTCCCAAGTACTGAGATTAAAGGCTTGTACCACCCCACCTGGCTCTGGGACAAACTCTTAAAAAGATGGATTTGAGGAAAAAGAGAAATGGCTTTTAATATGGATAGAAAGATTCCTTTCTTATGCCTTAAACAGAAACTCCACATGTACTCAAGATATAAAGGTAAGAACACAGATGGCTGGACATACTGAAAGGAGGGGGGGTCATAAAGTGACAAATTTAAGTGCACCACATCAAGGATTTCTCCTTAACAAAGAGCAAATCGGAAAGTGGGCTAGCAGGTGTGATATTTAACGTCTGTGATGAGCAAACCGACAAGAGTCCCCCAAGAAGGTAGAGTAAGAGGAATATAAATCAAAGAACTAGATTTCCCAATATGCAATGCACAGAGAGAGCAATATGCTGGCTGCTGAGAGTAAATATAGACAGCCCATATGCATTAGTAAGCAGAGAGATGTAAATCCAACAGACCCAGCCAGTTCTTTAGCTTGGTAAGAGTGCAAAGCCTCACCCTAGGGAGATGGCTTAGTAAAGTGCTTGTTCTGAGTTTGGATCTCCACGCTCACCTAAAAAGCTGGAAGTGGTGTTGAGGGTCAGCTCTGACAGGTAAACTGAGGTGGGGCATGGTGTTTGTGATTGATCACTCAGCAGACTTTTCTCTGAGGGAACAAAACTTGATTCTCTGGCACTGGTGGAAAACTCTATGGGGCCGGAGAAAGGAGGGGTTAAAATAAAACACACACACACACACACACACACACACACACACACACACACACACACTAGCAGAAAAAGAGACACTAATACATACACAGGAAGAGATATTCAGAAAGAGAGAGAAAGAGAGATCCACAGAGAGAGACACTCACAGAGAGGGAGACACACAGAGAGAGACTGGACAGAGAGACAGACAGAGACACTCGAAGAAAAAGAGTTCACACACATGCACATGCACAGAGACACTCACAGAGAGACAGAGACAGAGAGACAGAGACACTAGCAGAAAGAGAGACACTAATACATACACAGGAAGAGACACTCAGAGAGAGAGACACACACACAAAGAGACATTCACAGAGAGGGACACACACACAGAGAGACATTCTCTCTCTCTCTTACACACACACACACACACACACACAGACTCACACACATGAACATACACAGAGAGAGAGACACTCACAGAGAGATACACAGAGAGAGATAGAGACAGGGAGACAAAGACACTAGCAGAGAGAGAGACACACAGACACAGAGAGAGACAGAGACAGAAACACTAGCAGAGAGACACACAGAGACTCAGAGAGGGACACACACACACACACACACACACACACACACACACACACACATACACACTCTTGATAGGCAGGGCAAAGATCCAACAAGTTTATGTTTCCCCCCAGTGCTTATATATCCCAGCAAAATCTTTAAAGCAGTACACATATCACAATGTGGCTCAATTCTGTTTTTCTTGGAGTGAACCATTACAATGACTATACATAAGAAAAAACGTGTTACCCAATACACTCACATGATCAAATGTTTTACAAGTTATGGATTAAAAAAAAAACAACAAATATTCCGAAGAACCCACATACATTTTTAACTAAGCCACTTGTTATAGATTACCAAAGTATAAACAAGCAAGGCGACAGTCAGTGTCTCTTCCTGGCAGGCTGCATTTGTGGTTAAAAAGTAGCAATTATTTTATTGTTTACCTTAAAAAGTAAACTTATAAAAATCCTAAAAGAATCACAAATCTAAACTTTTAACATAAAAAAATCAGTCATTTTTTTGTTTAAATCCTCACGGTGCACATCTACTTATTAGCAATTTTTTTAATTAAATTATATCAGAAAGCTGAGGGCAGAAATGGATACAAGAAGTTAATCAACTTGACCAGCCCAGCTTCAGCAAGAGAGACACGTCAGCTAGTGCTAGTCAGGCTGCCAACCTCAACAACATCCCTCAGTCATCAAACATGTGCCTTTATAAACTGTTTCCCAAGATTTCCTACACCAGAGCCCTTAACAAAAACTTCTTAGCCTATCTTTTAAGAATCGACATCTCTACGTTCTTTCTGAGGGTGGCGGTTGAATCATTAATTTGCTTCAGCAGAAGTGCTTGGGAAAGATCAATCACTAACAGTGTAAGTGCCAATGACACAGGGAGGGGCCAGAAACTCCCTCAGAGTTTTCATACAACTCATAGATGATGAAGGACGTAAGACCACGAGGGCAACAAGAGCAAAACTCCACAACAGCGTGAAGTCCTTGGGACACAAGGTCCACGGTGCTCTGCCTCTCCGAGGCACACCCCTTGTGACTGTGCTAACTGGAGGGCTGCATTCCATGAGTCCTAAAGCTGTTCCGTTTAGTGGAAACTTAAGGGTTCTTTGGAGAGTCAGCTGTGTTGGTTGGTGTTTGGCTGGGGCAAACACGTAAAGGAGTGTTTTCCTGAAGTGGACACGGGTGAAAGGCTAAGGCAGACTCGTGAAGGGACATTTCACTGAAGCAGACACAGGAGAGAGGATGTTCTGCTCAAACAAACATGCGGAAGGACACATGATGAAGGATTCTTTGCTAACAACACACATGTACTGGTTTGCCTTACATTGCGTAGTTGAGCTGCGTTTGTCCGGACTCCGAGAACTGGGGCTGATTGGATGCACATGCTGAGGCAAGATGCGTGGGGGACTCGTGATGTTTGGAGGGTATAAATAGGGCTCAAAGGAGAGCTTGACTTGCTGGTACAGCCAGTTGTGCAATGCTTGTGGGTCTCATGTCTTCACTGATCTTCACTTCCCTGAGAAAGGCACAGCCAAGAACTGCTGGTCCCTCCTGCTGACTGGAGTAGAGACCTGGCTGTCTCTGTTAGGTCAAGTAATCGCTGTTGCTAACCTGATTCTACCGAACTGGACTGCTGGTGTTTTTGAGAAGTGTTTGCGAGTGGATCGTGCTGCTGCCGCCTGCTAACCTGTGAGCTGAACTGCCAATTTCCAGACAACACAGATGGGAGTTGCTCCAAAGAACCATTTCTAAACGGGTGCACTGCCACCCGTATCCTTTCTTTTCCACTGCCTCTGGTGGGTGGTGGGCTACAAGGGAGGCTGAAGCATTTAAGAAACATCATTAAAAATAAGGCTTGAAAAAAATCCAAGTTACAGTTTTGCTGTTCCTCTTGCACAGCCCCCAACAGAATAGCGAGGTACATCCCTGTTACCCAAGCAAAGAGAACGTGGAGATAGGTGGCTCCCCAGAGCTTGCTGTCCCATCCAGGGTCAGTGAGCATCAGATTCTGTGACAGACACTGCCTTGGGAAATAAGGTGAATGAAATGAAGAAAACAACCATCATAACATCTGGCCTCCACACGCATCCATATACACGTGTGCACACACATGAAGACATATACATTTCCTTACACACAAACACACACAAAGGCAAAGGCTTCACGTTGAATGATATCGGATTTTGGCAAACACGTGAAAAGATAGGAACCAAATAGTCAGTTACTTCCCGGAGCCTCGGTGGCACAGCCACTCTGTGAGAAAATGACCTCAAAGCACTCGATTTTGTCATTTGCAAGAATTATTTTCTACAAAACTACACTGAAGTAGTGCACATGAATCATGGTGTAGGGAGGTAAAGGGTTAAATTCCACAAAGCCTATATTGTTTCTGTCAGCCAATAATGCATAGCCTGATTCACAACTGTGTGTGTTTAGAGACGCTTTATTTAATGCATGCTGTCCGTTCATTGGGCTGATGGCCAATAGCACCGTGACTCAAGCCTACAGTGTGTTACATAAGCCTCATGCAGGCTTGAGTCACAGTGCTAACGCACTTGGATATTCTCAACAGGACAGCTGCACTTGACTTGGGGGACATTTTAAGTAAAAAACAACAAAAACAAAAATTAGCATAGGAATATGAAGAAAAAAGAATGGCTAAGTACACCCCACGTGGTCTCAGACTCGGAGATCAACCTCTCTCCTACCCCACCAGAGTGCCTGGAATAAAGGTGTGTACTGCTGTAACCCAGCTTGGTTTAACATGACAGTTAAGAAACTGTCATGCCATCTTCCAGAAAAGCTCTGCCAAGTTATATCCCCTCCAACAGCACTCAAACTTTCTAATTTCTCCACATCCTGTCACAACGCACATGTGGTAGTCAGAGGACATCCATAGTCTTAAGGATGGAATGGGGCAAGTGTGTGTATGCAGAGTCATTTTGCTAGCCTCCAAGAAGTATTTTTCTTTGAGACAGGGTCTCTCTACATAGACTAACTATGTAGACCAGGCTGGCCCCAAACTCACAGAGATCTACCTGTCTCCCTCGAGAGTGCTGGGATTAAAGGCACACATTCACGCTTTTGTTTTATAAAGCAGTCATCTTGATGGCTCACTATAGATTTTTGTTTTGTTTATTTTTAAATATTTATTTATTCTATGTAAATGACACTGTAACTGTCTTCAGACACACCAGAAGAGGAGATCAGATCCCATTACTGATGGTAAAAATGTATTATTGTTGCTTATGTGGTTACTGTTTCCTCTTTACTTACGATAAATATTTAAAAGAAGCCCCAAGTAGATAGATAGGGAGTGGCGGTAAAACTCCCCCGCACCACAGCAATCAATCCACTTTCTCTGTGACTGATCCCTTTGTGTGGTCTAGAAGAAGGCTTGACGATGAAAAGATGTCTAGGGACAGTGGAGGCGAAAGCTTTCACTGAAAACTGACATTGATGCCCAAAGAGACATTCGGAGCCCAGAATTGCACCAGGATGCAAGTTAACATGCCTGGGATAGTGTTAGAATTGTTCATTGGTTGAAAATGGGGCAGAGAGCATGAAATTTCTTCTCCCCATCCTTAGGCTAAATCTAATATAGTTTTTGGAACTCTGGGTCTAGATTACTGAGTCATCTGTCTCTTTTGAACTTGATGATTGTGGTCCCACTGGAATCTAGACATCACTGTTAAAGAGTGAAGACTAGGCATGCTGGGGAGTGGGTAAGGTTTAGATGGAAGGATGCGTGTTCCAATCCCTGTTTGCCAGAGTCGGAAAATAAAACTTTTTGCCAAAGTCAGTAAACAAAGCTTGACTTGGCTTCAAGGCTTTTGTTGTAAACTCTAGGGCTGTGACTCTGAACCTTCCTAATGCTCTCACCCTTTGATACAGTTTCTCATCTGTGGTGGCCCCCAGTCATATGTTATTTTTTTTTCTGCTACTTAATAACCGTTGTTAGCTTTTCCTCTAGGCTCCACCTAACAGTTGCCTAGCAACAGTCAGGCATGAGCCTGGCTCAAGTATAAAGACTGTTCCAGTCTTCTCTCTCTCTCTCTCTCTCTCTCTTCTCCCTCCTTTCCCTCTCCCTCCCTCCCTTCCCACATATTCCTCACTGCCCTCTTCCTTTCTTTCCTTCCAAATAAACTTCATTTTATACTAGACCCATTGTATGGCTGATCCCTTGGGTGGGGGTGGGGGTGGGGGTGGGGTATGCCTCAGCGTGGCCCACTAAGGCACCCCTCCTTCCACATCACACTGTCATATTACAAAACATACCAACTGTAATTTTGCTATTGTTATGAATCATAATGTAAACATTTTTGGAGATAGAAGTTTCCCAAAGGGGGCATGACCCACAGGTTGAGAACTGCGGTGGTCTAGTGGTCCCAGACTGCTGAAACGAGCATCCCGGGGCTAACCAAGTCCTGAATTGCCTCATCCTTGAGCTCTGTCCTAGTTAGTCTTTTGTTGTTGTAACAATACACAGGACCAAAAGCAACCTGCGGAGGAAAGTGTTTATTTGGCTTAGGGTTTACACCAAGGGAATTCAAGGTAGAGACACAAGGAAGGAACCTGAACGGGGAGCAGGAACTGACACAGAGGAATCATGAGTCACGGAGGGCAAGGGTCACTGGCTCTCTTCTGCCTTGCAGAGCCACCTTATAGCCTAGGCCCACCTGCTCCGGAATGGAATTACTCTCTGACAGCTAGACTCTCTCATATCAATCAGCAATCAAGAACATGTCCTGCAGGCATGCCCAAGGACAACCCTAATGCAGGGAAGTCTTCGACGGAGACTTGGAGGGATCTGACGCCTTCGTAGACATACGTGGGTAAGGAAACTAGTTTAGTGAGAATTAAAAGAAGCGCAGTGTTTCTTGCCCAAGTGGGTATACTGAGACTCCCTCACTGAGGGTTAGTGGACTGGGGGATGTGTTCCGCTCCTGTGACTCCAGGAGGGTCAAGTGAACACAGGCGTGTCCCCTAGGCGGCTGCCATGAGAACACTGGAGGTGCTGCAATACCGGGCAGCTAAGAGAGTTAGCGTTTCCCATTGTTTCCTTGAGAGGTGTTTTTAAGTGGTGGCTTCTGCAAAGAGGGCAAGAGTGAGTCACAGCTATATGTCAGAAACACTGGGGATTTTCAGAAAAATTGAGAGTAGATCCAAGAGAAAGTAATTACTTGGCAGACAAATACTGAGGTCTCTGAGAGCAACATGTTTGGAATTCGTGGGTCTGTGACCCCCCCCCCCATCCCAGTTGTATTCACTGTCTCAGAAAACTTAAGAGTGACTATTTAAAAGAATTCTGTTTACTTTCTGTACTAAGAAAATTTACAGTGCGGGAAACATGTTGTGAGAATTAGTGTTCCGATATCTTGACTGAGTGAATCTGCCATGATTTCCTCTCTACTCTTGGTGATATTTATGAGGAAAAGTTCAGTTTGCGCGATTATGGGTAAATCTAGGGCTTTCCAATACTCTTTGGATCCTGGTGACAGACAATTTTAGTGATGGCCGCCTTGACATCTTTGTTCCTCAGGGTGTAGATGATAGGGTTGAGAACAGGTGTGAGAATGGCATAGACCACGTTCCCCATGATGTGGAAGTCTACGGGGAGGTCAGCCCTGTAGGCCACATAGGATATGGCAATGGACGAGTAGTAGGTGCCCACCACCAGGAGGTGGGAGCTGCAGGTGGAGAAGGCTTTGGAACGCCCTTCCTTGGAGTTGATCTGAAGCACTGAGATCAGGATTCGCACATAGGAGAGGAGCACCAGGAGGAGGGGGAGGAAAGACACCACCATGGCAATGCAGAAGCCCATGAGCGTCTGGGGACTGGTGTCTGAGCAGGAAGCCTGGACCACGGCCAGGTGGTCACAGAAGCAGTGGTAGATGTAGGCGATGTTGTCAAATGCCATGTGGGAAGTCTGTACCACTGCTGGGATGGGCAGGAGGAGGGCGGTGATCCAGGCACTGGCTGCCAGTGCAGTGTTTGTCTGTGGGGTCATGTGGACGGGGTAGTGCAGAGGGCGGCAGATAGCCACATAGCGGTCATAGGCCATGACCACCAAGATGAAGGCTTCTGAGCAGGAGAAGCTGTGGAATAGATACATCTGCAGGAAGCAGGCAGGGAAGCTGAGCAAGCGGTCTCCCAGCAGGAGTAGGGACAGCATCTTCGGGACAGTGGTGGTGGTGAAGAGGATGTCTAGAGCTGAGAGGTTGATTAGGAAGAAGTACATGGGCTTGTGGAGGCTGGGCTCGGCCACCACAGCTACCAGGATCAGAGTGTTCCCCATGAGGATGAGAAGGTAGAGGAGGAGAAAGATGAAGAAGACAGGAAGGAAGAGGGATTTTTGCAGAGAGGGGATGCCTATAAGGTAGAAGCTGGTCTGAGAGTCCCCTGACCCATTACAGGCTATGTTCTCCATGCTGTGTTAAAGCCAGATGCTCAGGAGATTTCCACGACAATCTGTAAGCAGAAGAGCCCAAGGTTCTGAGATGAGAATTACATAATCTGGTCAAGATAAACAATTCATTTACTGTCAATTCCAGAGGAAGGACAGGGGCTCTGTCTTGTGCCAGATTCCTCAGCCTATGTCAAAACTCCCTCCTTCCTTTAAAATCAAGGATGGGTAAAAGCACTTGCAACTATACCTTATAGAATAAACCATTTACCATGTAAGAGCCACTGAGGTACCCTGTAATATAACAACCGCGTGCCATTCACTGAGTACACGGAGATGTGTTGATCAGGAGAGAGGTTTTAGCCCTCACAGGACTGAAAGTCCCCTGATACAGAAAGGCATGAAGGGAACAGTGACATCAGTGTGCCACTGCCGTTGTGCTCAACGCTACGGATGAACTGGGCTCCCCTTGCCATGCCCATTGTGATTCTTTTCGGAACGTTAGATCTCTCCAGTCAGTTAATTCATTTACTTTTTACTTGAGATTTGTCTCAAGGTTTTGGTTTTTGGTTTTGGTAGCTTTGCAGTTGTGGATGGTAGATGTCTCTTTTGTGGAAACATCCTGTCTTCTCAGTGTAACCATTAACCCACCACTGTCTTCCTTCTCTCTTGTTTGCTTGGTCCTGTCCTCTCCTTCTAAGCTGACACATCTGTCCCCCATCACAGTGTGAGGCTCTCTGTCATTGTAAGGAAAAGTGGTGACATTGAGAATGCTTTAGGTGCTCTGTCAAGTCAGGGTACCTGACGATGCTCCTCTGTTGATTCTGCAAGACAGAATCCATGGTAATCTCTCTCTGTAGGACCACTGATTGCTTCTCCCCAGTCCAGGAAGTACCCTAGTTAATCACTGTATGGGTTAGGTCACCACTCAGCAGGCCTCTCTGATCTCCACTCAGAAGGTGCCACGATGTCTTGGGATAGATGGGGAAGGGGTGATTTGTAAAGGAGTTAAGATATGCTTGCCGTATCGGTTTCTACAGAAACGAACTTTCAGATGAAACAAAACGGAACGTTTCAACCCATAGATGTAGGGACTTAGGCTAAAGACAAATACTGTTTTCCTCTCAGCCTTGGGCTTGTCCCCTGGACCATTGAGGCAGTGTGTCCTGACATTGATATCACTGTGTCTTGAGTCTCCGTGATCCCTTGACTTTTATTTTCCCATTTTCTAACAAAACATTTCTCATACACAAACAATTATATAATTTTAAGTGTTCTTTCCCAGCTATCCCATCCCCTGTAGGTCAGAGACTTTGCCCAGGAGGATGGGGGCTTTCCCAGGCCCCACACCAGCTGCCTGAAATGCCAGGAAGATTGTGCTGAGTGTCTGCTTTCTGGGGTTTTCTCCTTTCCATCTTCCCTGAGGAATCCAGACATCAAGCTTCCAAGCCAAAAATATTTGAGCAGAGGTTTTTACTTCCCCCTTTTTCAGTTGACAATATCAGAAAAGACTAAATATCAAATATTTTTCTGAGGCTCAATCTGGTAGGATTTAAATTGGTGTCTGGCAATACAAACACCTCCTTGACAATATGCCCTTGACTTAACAAGGTGTATGGCAATTGGTTCCAAATTGAGACTACATGAACCAGACCCCCACGTGCCAATAGATTCAGAAGTCTGGTTGCATCACACCCACAGGGACATCACCTGCCCTACTTGGACATTGCAGCCCTCAGTTAGCTTGCACTGCCTGTTTCTCAGGATCAGACTGAACTTGAGGGCGAGGGGTTATGTTGAGGAATGAAGCTGGGAAGGACACATCCAGAGGTGTCCCAGCTGCCCCTGCTTCTCTCTCCTCTGCCCGCTGTTTGCTGACAGACACATGGATGCTGAAGTCCTGGTGGGGAGCTAGCTTGTGGATTTTGCCTGCTGTGTGGTACTGGATTGTCTAATAGGCAGTCCAGACTTGGGCCACCATCAAAGCAGGGACACCAGAGCTGCTCAATTTCTTAAAGAGTTTGATATTTGGTGCCAACCAGTTCATCATAGGAAATGCCAACGCCCCTTAGGCTTACTGTATTCTCTAAGATGGGTTTTTTTTTTAGCCTGAATTATAGTCTGTGTTTAAGTAATATTGTCCATGCTTAGAACCAAAAATTCCAGCCCTAGGGAATCTTCTAGCACCAGCTCTACCACTGGAGAGAGAGAGAGAGAGACAGAGAGAGAGAGAGAGAGAGAGAGAGAGAGAGAGAGAGATGCATGAGTCGCCTGAATGCCCAACCTGCCCTTGAAGTTCGTCATCTCCCATCACAGAACCCTCCCTGCTGGCTATGCTTCTTAAAACTGAAGAAACTGGGCTGGCAAGATGGCGGGGTGGATAAAAGCTCTTGCTGCAAGAGTCTGGTAACCTGAGTTTGAACCCTGGATCCACAGTGGAAACAGAACCAAATCCTAAAAGTGGTTCTCACATTCACACTTGTGCTGGGGCACAGGTGGGTGAACTCATAAACACACACACACACACACACACACACACACACACACTCATACACTCACACTTATGCACACATACCTACATACACACTCACACACAAATACTCATAAATACACACACACTCATGTGGACACACACATACACATACTCACACTCATACACACATACACACACTCACACATATACACACACTCGCATGCATGCATGCACGCATACACATACACACACTCACATGCATTCACACATACACACACTCATACACACATATTCATGCACACATTCACACATATACACATACAGTCACACACACTCACACACATACGCACTCATACTTACATAAATACATATACACTAATAAGTCAAGTAAAAATGAAACTTATATACACAAAAGGAAATTAAGTAATTAAGGTTAAGAGAAGGACAGGCTCTCATCCAGGGCCACAGCATGAGGGGTGAGAGAAGAAGGTGCTCCTGGAGTCAGCCTAGCTGAAAGGTCTAAGCCCTACCTATACCAAGAGTTTGGATGCTGGGCCAGCCCTTATTCTTTCTTGCTGTGACCTCCATCACTGTTTATCTCATCGGTACAGCGAGGGTATTGATGGATAGATCTCTGAAGGATTTGCAGTTTAGTGAACTGCCTTCTGAGTGTCCCCTGTGTGTTTGGCAGAGTGGGGAATGAAAATACATCTGTCACATGGTCCATGCTTTAAGGGAGAAAGAATGTCTTCCCCCCAAAGCCACACTCTTTGCCTTCACAATGTCACACCTACTGTAGCAGACAAGTCTGTGGACATGAGAGGGGACAAGATACAAATGCCTGCTCACCACTAGCTCCGTGACCTTCAGCGAGTCACTTCTTTTGGCCTGCCTGTGCCCTTGTAAGCTTTCCTTTAGATAGTGCTTACATGTGCTCACAAAAGCTGGACCTCATAAGAGCTCAGTTTGTTGGTGTTTCCCATGGCTCTCCTTAGCCTTGTCCTTCTGTGGGAAAACCCAGGCCCGGATGGTTTGAATTCTGCTGTTGGCAGACCTCCTTGCCTTCACCTACCAGTGTACCTAACTCAAGGTCTAAGACCTAGTGCACGTACAGTCATTCTGGAGCCTTAGGGCCTGCCTCTGTTTACATCCCAACAGATCTATAATCCTGTTCTTCTCTTTACTGTGACTTTTTCTGCCTCTGTAAGGCCCCTCCATCTCCTGCAACACTCACTTGTTGAGTCTGCATCACATTGGTGTCTTCAATGGTTCTCCACACCAGGCTTTGGTGGAAGCGGCAGGCTGGGCTGAGCTGTGGCCCATTAAACCCTCAGCCCTCTCCTTTCAAGCAGGTCTCTTGGGTACTTCCCTTTAAGATGCATCTCCCATAGCTCCCCCACAGCGTCCCTAGGGACCTCTTCCTGGCATCTCCTACGTCGTGTGTATGATGGAGGTAGGCTCTATCCCTAGACTTCATTGCTAATGAGAAGATCATCACTAACAGTACTCAAGGGCCCAGGATTTCACATCAATGGTATAACCTTTGTCTTTGTCTCACCCTTGAGCAGAGGAGACAGGACGTAAGAGCAGGAAACAGTAAGAAGTCTAAAAGGACAGTGAACTGTAAGGTGTGGTATAACTATTTTAACAGCAATGGATGGAGGCAGTTGGTTTCCTGACCCAGAGATCTATATTCTCCTAGGGCCTAGACCACTATAGCAGGATTGCATACTGCCTGGGGAAGACCTGGTTCTTTAAACATTAAACAACCTCCTTGGTGTGCTGGCTTCCTGCTAACTTTCACTGTTGTTTCTGGAATATGGATATGCCTTTCTGAGACACCTCTGGTACCAGGATTAGTTCTCCTTGCTCTCACCACATGTCCACAAGTGTGTTTCCTCTTTAGGACCAAATACATGAGAAGTACCCTTCTTGGCCTGGTGAACCTGTGGTATAAGGATCTCTAAAATTTCAGGTGGCAACCTCAGCTTCCAGGCCACTGAATTATTGAGTCCTGGTAGATGTAGTCTATTCTTGTTTGTTTTTAGCTTTTTATTGATCCTTTGTGAATTTCATATCATGCATCCAAACCCCACTCATCTCCTTGTCCCTTTGTATCCCCCTTGACATTGCAACCCCCAAAACAAAACAAGCAAACAAACAAACAAACAACAACAACAACAACAAAATCTCACCGTGGAAGCTGTGGTGTGTCGCAGTGTGTCCATGCGTGTTACAGTGTATCCCACAGTATACCCTTTTGTCCATGCATCTTCATTTGCAAATGTTCATTGCAATGAGCCATTGGTCTGGTTTGAGGCCCTGACATCTGCTATACTATCAATAATAGATCCTCACCAGAACTCCTCTCCAATATCCTGATGTTGCCCTGTGTTGCAGCTTTGTGTCTGCAGACTGGCCCCATCATGAGGTCCAGCAGTTCATAAATGGGGTGGATGTTGGAGTGGGCCAACAAGATCTGAGCCTGAGTAGTAACTGAGTTGGTCAGTCTGCCAGCTCTCCTGTATCCATGCCACCAGAGCCAGCTCTATTGTATTGCTCAGGTGAAGTACAGGACCCAGTCTCTTGAGTGTTGCAGTTGGTGAGGGACAGAGACAGCTCTCTTGCACTCATGATCCTGGGGCCAGCTCTCCTACCCGGTGGTGAGGGGCTGTGATGGTGGGGGGAGGCATCTTTCATGTACCCATGGCAACTCATGGCAATGTATTCTTACTCTACAGAATGAAAACTACCAGCCAAGAGATCCCAACATTGAGGAGAAGACTCAAGTGTTGGAACAGGTTCTCAGGTTTAGGAGATGCTCCTACTTCTATCCTTGTCTCTCATACCTGTGTGCCGTCTAAAATACACCCAGACCGTGTAGACTGCCCTCCACAGTAGCTGTTGCTAAGTATGCACATTCTAACTTGTCAGGTAGCATCCTATGCCCTGCCAGCTGTTGTTACCCAGCTTGCACCTGAACCGGACCCCCAGTTATCCTTTCAGTCACCAGGCTACCTGCTTCTGAGTGATGGCAAACCTTCTAAGATCTGTGATTACTATGGGCACAGGACTCTTGTATTTCTTTTACCCCATTGAGTTCCTAGGTCAAAGGCAAGGCCTTATAGGATATTATCATAATGAACAAGGTGCTATGGTTTGGATCTAAAATGCCTCTGGAGGAGTCATGTGTTAAAGGCTTGGTACCCAGCTTTGATAGGCTTTGGGGGAAATGATTGGATTGTGAGGGTTCTCACTTCATTAGTGGATTAGTCCACTGACATGGTCATAATTTGGTGGTCTTGGGGGTAGGTTTTGGAAACTAGGAGGCCAGACCTAGTTAGAGGAAGTAAGTCACTAATGGTATTCCCTTAAGGGGTCTATTTTTGACCATGCTCACTCTCCCTTTGTTTTGTAGATGCCATAAGGTGAACAGTTGATATCTGGTGTCCCTTCTCTGGTGTTCTGTTTTAGCGCTGGCTCATAGAGATGGAGACAAGCAGCCCTGGGCTGAAACTCTCATGCTGTGGGCCACAACCTTCCCTCCTTACCACAGTTATTATTTTGCTGCAGTGACAGACTAACACTGACCAACTAAATTGGCTAACAGTGTTATTTTTTTCTTTACTGTGATAAAATAATATGACCAAAAATAACTTAATAAAGTATTTATTTTGGCTTATGGTTTCACAGAGCTAGATGTCTATAAGAGCAGGGAAAACATGGCAGTAGGAGCAAGAAGCCAAGATCATATTTCAACCACACACAGGAAAGAAACAAAGCAACCAGGAAGTGGAGTGAGGCTAAAAGCCCTCAGAGCCAGTTCCTGAGTAGCATTCCTCCAGCAAGATTCCATGTTCTAAAAGTTCCATAACCTCCCCAAACAGCAACACCAACAAGACATCAAATATCTAAATACATGAGCCTATGGAGGACATTTCTAACTCAAACTACAACACATACAATGCTTTTATTAAATACATAGAAGGTGTCACTGGCAAATGCATTGCGAGTAAGAGGGGCAAATCCATATTCAGAATAGACTTTTATTCTGCTAAGAAAAAAAAAACATTGTCCTAGGATGATAAAAGAGAATCCAGCGTCATCCACAGCTGGTTTCCTTGACCAGTGGGTCCTTCACATCAGGAGCTTAGTGTTGGTCCTTGTTGCTGGTATTTGTGATCTTAGCAGAAGATGAGACTTATCAGCCTTGATAAACTTATACTCAGTCTCCACTGATGGCATTGTAGTCCTCGCCCCCTCATGACTCTTTGGAACAAACATTGAGGTGTTCACAGACTCTCACTGGCCATGTGATTTTTTTTTTTTACTCTTGCCTGTTTTGGAGAGCTTGGCCATCATATATGTACTTTGGTAAACAGTCACATGGAGTACAGATATCTTCACAATGTGTGTCCATTTTAGAGATCTATCACCTTAAAGACTTCCTCTTTGTCATGTCCTTAGGCTGGTATAGACATATAGCTCTTTTGATTTACTTCCTAGGTGAGATGAACTTGTGTGAAAAGCATACATTTGCTATAAGTTCTGCCCATTGGTAACACTCATTTAGCTTGTTGGTCTCCTTGAAGGTCCTTAGTGACAGGCCAGTCTTGGCTGGTTCTAGCATGTTTCGGAGAACTATTTTCTGTTTTAGGCTTGAACTGTTTATTCCTGAGGGAATTAATTATAAAGAATAGAGGACTCCCCACGAGACCATAGTTAAGAGCTCATGGAAACATGTGGATGCCATGGGACTTTGGATTTATTTGAACTGCCTGCTCATGGGAGTTGTTTGTGTCTTCCACTGACACGGTCATTTAAGCCCAACATGACATCTATTACTTCCACTTGATGATGGGATGTTTTTACACAGGTCTTAGTTTACCTTTATATGTTCAAATGATGATGGGAAACTTACATGTGTCCAGTCTTATATATTGTGTGTTCTTTAACAACCAGCTCATAAAGAACCAGGGAGCTATGTTTGTAATGTTCCTCAGTCAGGAATTCACTTTGACCTGGGCCAGGAAATATCACTCAAAACAAGAAAAACTATCCAGATAGAAAATGAGCCAGCTCTAAAATCATAGGGCTCTGATTCTTCTATTCATAATGCATGTTACTTACCTCAAGAGAATTTTAAATTTGAGTTATAAGATAGTTTGAGAGTAGTTTCTTTGATGTTGGGGTGACCTTTCTTTACTTTGTATGAAGGCATGTCTCTGTATTTTTAATTGTTAATTCTGTACCACCAAAGAACTACATGCTGGCAGGATTTTGGTATTGTCATTTCTATGGCCGATCACTGGGTTTTCTATTTTGTAAATATTTTTCTTTTCTCACCTGCCTAAAGGCAATCTAAAGATGTATCAGAAGTTTCCTCATGCTTATTGGTTGTAATAAAGACCTGACAGTCATTAACTGGAGTAGGAAGTACTAGGGTAGAACTTCCAGGCAGAAGAGGACACAGAAAAAGAAAGCAGAAGCAGAAGAAGTGAAAGTGGACAGGGAGGGAACAGACACAAAAGGCAGTGGAGCAGATAAAGGTATAGAACTAGCCATATAGCGGGTCATAGACTAGATAGTCAGGTTAAGTTTAAATGGTAGCTGGAAGACTGTCCCAGAAAAGGCCTAAACTTTAAACTTTAAGCCTCCATGTCCAAGAAAACTCCTCAAAATTTGGCGCCCAACATGGGGCCTGGAATCCAAGCTTAGGCACTAGATTCAGGCTTAGACCAAAAGTTCTGGCACACTGCTCTGTGAGTGGCAGGTGGTGGAGACCTCGAAGAAGCTGAGGGGCAGCAGCAGTGTTAGTAATGGCAGCAGGTGATGCTTGTGGGTGAACAGGGCCCACAAGCAACTGGCACAACAGGCAGGTGATGGAGCCAAAGTGTATGGACATTTCTCTCTCTCTCTCTCTCTCTCTCTCTCTCTCTCTCTCTCTCTCTCTCCCTCTCTCTCTCTCTCTGTCTCTGGCAGGCTGCTGCAAACCCACATAACAAGTGGAAGTATGACAGGCAGACAGTGAAAAAGTCAGGAGCCACTCACCCTAATATGAGACCTGAGTCAGTACACAGGCCTGCCGCAGGAGCTATGGTATTCAAGAAGCTGAGGCCCAGAAATCCTGAGCAAAGCCAGAAGCTGAAGACCTTGAGCTGGTGATGTATGCATGGAACAGGCTACCCAGAGGACAGATTTTAGGGAAACTTAGATTAAAAGTGATAAGAGAGAAAGAGAATATCTTGTAAGTGTGCTTATATGTTTAAAAAGGGGGAAAACTGAATGTAGACACTCAGAAAGAAATACTAAGTTTAAAAATAATAAAGTGATGACTTCAAAGGAAGTAGAGAAAGAAAAATAGGTAGAAATGTTTTGCATATGTGCATAGAAAGAGAGTATAGGCAGTCATAAAAAGAAATGTTAGTTATATTCACAACAATAAAAGAACTTCTGGGGGAAATCACCATCCCTGACCTCAAGCCATACTACAGAGCAATAATGATAACAACCTAATGATACCAGTACAGAGACAGACAGGTAGATAGATGGAATAGAGTTGAAGACCTAGAAATAAATCCACACACCTATTATGGTCACTTGATCTTTGACAAAGAAGCCAAAACCATCCAGTGGAAAAAACCAAACCACCATTTACAGCAAATGGTGCTGGTTCAACTGGCAGGTGGCACCTGGAAGAGTGCCAATTGATCCATTCTTATCTCCTGTACAAAGCTCAAGTCCAAGTAGATCAAGGACCTCCACATAAAACCAGATATGCTGAATCTAACGGAAGAGAAAGTGGGGGAAAGTCTTGAACACATCTACATGGGGGAAATGTCCTGAACAGAACACCAATGGCTCAGGGATATCATAAAATTGAAAAGCTTTTATAAGGCAAAGGATACTGTTAATAGGACAAAATGGAAACCTACACATTGGGAAAAGATCTTTACTGATCCTACATCTGATAGAGGGCTAATACCCAAAATATACAAAAAGCTCAAGAAGTTAGACTCCAGAGAACCAAAGAACCAAGTGGGGTACAGAGCTGGAGAGATGGCTCAGTGGTTAAGAGCACTGACTGCTCTTCCAAAGGTCCTGAGTTCAATTCCCATTAACCACATGGTGGCTCCCAAGCATCTGTAATGGGATCAGATGCCGTCTTCTGGTGTGTGTGAAGAGAGCAACATTGTGCTTATATACGTTAAATAAATAAATAATAAATAAATAAATAAATAAATAAATAAATAAATAAATCTTTTAAAAAATGAGGTACAGAGATAAAGAATTCTCAACTGAGGAATATCGAATGGCCACACCTAAAAAAAAATGTTCAATATCCTTAGTCGTCAGGGAAATGCAAATCAAAATGACCCTGAGATTCCACTTCATACCAATCAGAATGGCTAAGACCAAAAACTCGGGGAGCAGGAGACACTGGTGAGGATGTGGAGAAGGAGGAACACTTCTCCATTGCTGGTGGGATTGCAAGCAGGTAAAACCACTTTGGAAAACAATCTGGCAGTTCCTCAGAAATTTGGAAATAGTTCTACCTAAAGACCCAGCTATACCACTCCTGAGCATACTCCAACATATAACAAAGACACGTGCTCCACTATGTTCATAGCAGCCTTATTTGTAATAGCCAGAAGCTGGAAAGAACCCAGATGTCCTTCAACAGAGAAATGGATACAGAAAATATGGTACATCTACACAATAGAGTATACTCATCTATTAAAAACAATGACTTCATGAAATTCATAGGCAAATGAATGGAACTAGAAAGTATCATCCTGAGTGAGGTAGCCCAATCACAAAAGAACACACATGGTATGTACTCACTGATAAGTGGATATTAGCCCAAAAGCTCAGAATACCCACGGTACAACTCATAGACCACAGGAAGCTTAAGAAGAAAGACCAAAGTGTGGATGCTTATTTAGAATGGGAAACAAAATAATTATAGGAGGTAGAGGGAAGAAGGGATTTGGGAAGGAGAAAGGAGGGAGAGGGGAAAAAAGGGGAAGCAGGATCAGGTATGGGAAGAGACAGGAGAGAAATACAGAGGGTCAGGAAAATGAGTAGAAATATGTAGCAGTGGGGAGTGGGGAACTAGGGGTAGCCACTAGAAAGTCACAGGATCCAGAGAAGAGAGAGGTTCCCCTGGACCCAAGTGGGATGAGATCAGCCGAAATACTCAACAAAAGGGAAATAGAACCTGTAGAGACCACCTCCAGTAGATAGGTACAGCCCCTAGTTGAGGGATTGGGCCACCCAACTAGGGATTGGGCCACTCATCTCAAAATTGTTAACCCAGAATTGTTCCAGTCTAAAGGAAATGCAGGGACAAAAAAATTGAAAAGAGACTAAAGGAAAGGCCATCCAGAGACTGCTCCATCTAGGGATCCCTCCCACCTGCAGACACCAAACCCCAACACTATTGCTGATGCCAAGAAGTGCTTGCTGACAGGTGCCTGGTATAGCTGTCCCCTGAGAAGCTCTGCCAACACCTGATTAACACAGATACAGATATAGCCAACCATTGTACTGAGCCCGGGGACCCCAAGGGAAGAGTGAGGGGAAGAACTGAAGGAGCTGAAAGGGATTGCAACCCCATAAGAACAATATCAACTAACTGAACTTCCCCTCACCCCTCCCCCTCGAGCTCCCAGGGACTAAACCACAACCAAAGAGTACACATGGAGGAAGCCATGGCCCCAGATACATATGTAGCAGAGGATGGCACTGTCTGACCTCAATGGGAGGGGAGGCCCTTGGTCCTATGGAGGCTTGATGCCCCAGCATAGGGGGATGCTAGAGTGGTGAGGTAGGAGTGGGTGAGTGGGTGGATGACCACCCTCATAGAGCAAAGGGAAGGGGGGATGGCATGGAGGGGTTGCAGAGGGAAGACCAGGAAGGGGGACAACATTTGAAATGTAAATAAACAATTAAAAAAAAAGAACCCATCCAGCAAGTATCTGAATTCCTGAGATGCCTCTCCAAGGAAATGAGACACTCCTAATACCTTAACTCCAGACAACAGCCATACCCAACCTGGAGTTCCCTACCCCATCCCCCAAAACTATAGACTCTTGATTCACCCTGAACAAAGCTGAGCTGCCTCTTTGAAGCTGATCCCAAAAGTCTGTCATTTCCCTCGTACTAACAGGCTGTCTGAACCCTGCTTCCCACCTCTTCACAGGCCAACAGCCCCCAGGGAGAAGAGAGGTCCACATCTTTGCTCGATTCTTTTTTGAATGGTTTCTGTTTTTGTCCTAATAGCAGGATAACTCAATATTAAAGTTCCCTTCATGGGAAATATAATTTTTGTCTTTCTCTAATATTGGGAATAATTTTTATCAATGTTCTGCTTCATTGGGGAAAAAAATTTAGGACAAGCTCAACTTTTAGTACAAAACAAAACACAATCAAAGCGTAAAGTACTAAGCCAATGCTGTTTAAGTTTCTGGAGGTATTAGTCATAAGAGTTGTCTTGCATACAGAAACTGCTGAACTTATTCCAGAAGTTCAGAATTTTTTATTTCTACAGCTATGGCATAATTTGAAACAGAGATCATCCATTATATATAACCCATTTTTGATCTCATACAGGTTTGTCAGAACCATTGGCACTAGGAAATGAGAAAGTAGATCAATTATTAATAGGAAATGTGTTAGAAGCTTGGAATTTTCATAAAAGTCATCATGTAAATAGTAGAGGTTTAAAGAAAAGTTTTTCTCTAACCTGGTAACAAGCCAAGGAAAATTGTCCTACTTGCTCTTTGTATCAAGCTCCATTGCCTACCCAGAAGTAATGCAAAAGGTACCCCCCGCAAAACGAAATTTGGCGGATGGATGTGTTTCATTTTGCAGAGTTTGGAAGATTAAAGTATGTACATCATAAATTGACAACTACTCACAATGCCAATGGGCGTCTGCCTTGAGTTCTCAAAGGACTGCTTCTGTAAATGCGTACTTATTAAAAATGATGGCTATCTTAGGGATACCTTTGCAGATTAAAATTGATAATGCTTTGGCATATATATCCAGTAAAATGCAACAGTATAAAAAACATTATAACACAGAACGTGTCGCAGGTATTCTTTACAATCATACAGGTCAAGAAACTCTGGAAAGATCTAACCACGCTTTAAAAGAAATGTTCATAAAACAAAAGATGGTATGGGATCTTCCAAAGCTAGATCACAGGATGATTTAACTTTAAATTTCTTCAATGTCAAAGAGACAGGTAGCACAGCTGCTGAGAAACACTGGGTTTTAGAAAGAACTGCTGAATTAAACTATCCTATATACTCTAAAGATGTGTCAATTTCACGATAGAAGTCTGGAAATGCTTGCCTTGGGGAAGAGGATATGCCTTTGTTTCTACAGGAAACAAAAAACTGTGGATTCCTTCAAAATTAATAAAGATTAGATTTCACTAGGGAAGACCTCCTGAAAAATTTGACTGGTGACAGGGATTAAGAAACCCATAAAAACAACAAAATATATGACATGAACAGCAATCCCCTTACACGGGAACAGCTCAGAGATCTGCTACCTGGTCCTCACAATTCATTATTACATGCTGTCCTTTCATACAGCATGAGTGGAGACTTGTATTACACTTTGGTTATGCTGTCCAAACAGATTTATTAAAAAACTGACAGTTGCCTTTCACCATCTCAAACATAGAGCAGAGAATCATCATTAGCTGATTTGTGCACATTGCACGTGCCACACATACGTGTTAATACCAAAATGTTCCTACAATATTATCTTTAAACATGTGTGTGTTTGCAGAATAAATGGTCCAGACACCAATGAAGACAAAGTAAGTGTCCCAGGTGGTGCAGCTTCACAGACTGCCTCAATTACTGTTTCCTCAAACATTGCATGTAGTATAGCTTGGAATGTGGCATTTCAGGTGTTTGAATAATAAAAGGCTTTCCTGATGGAGAGAGACATCATCTCCTGTATCCCCAGTCTACTTTGAAGATGGTTTGCACCAAAGAGCCTCCACCTGGACTTGGATTCAAATATGGCAATGCTGAACACTGAGCAAAAAACTGCCCTTTACCTTGGCTGCTGACAGCATGCTCTCTAAATTGTGGACCAGCAGGACACTGAGAAGTCAACTAACCCTTTGCCGAGACAGGTGGGGCAATCCTTTAAAATCTGGCTTCACAGAAAAGTCTGTCAGATTTTCTGTGCCTGGTGGCCAAAGATGATGCCCCACCAACCCAGACAAAACACAAGTGACTGCCCAGCTAGTCAGAAGTCTCGGTCATTTCTACAGGTATGGAAGCTTCTTGATCTGCACTTTGCTTTCTTCGGTAGCTTTTATCCTTCTCAAGTCTCTGATTGGGTCAAAGACTAGACTGTTATAATCTTACAGGTTTCCTTGCTATCAGATTCAGGAAAGAAAGCTCATGAAAGGGATGTAAGTTTATGAAGATTAAAGACATAAAGGATTAAGTTGCTTAGGATCTAAGGAAATGTTTCAGTGTCTAAGAAAATGTTTTAAAGTTGGTAAATGCAAGTTATGAGATGTAGAAAGTGATTTACATATTAGAACTGATTTAGGTACAAAACTTTGGACTCACCACGGTAGGATAGATAATGGGGTATGTTCTCCAAAGCTGCCAAAAGAAATCAAATGGACATTGTGAATGTAATCCTTACCAGAGAGTTCTCATAATTGTTCTTATTGAATATAGTTCACTAATGTTAGAGACAAAGCCCTCTCTCTCTCTCTCTCTCTCTCTCTCTCTCTCTCTCTCTCTCTCTCTCTCTCTCGGATATTTTAAAATTTACATTTCAAATGTTATTCCCTTTCCTGATTTCCAGTCCATAAACACCCTATCCCCTGCCCCTCCCCCTTCTCTTACGAGGGTGTTCTCCCTCCCCAACTACCCATCCCTTCCCCTCTTCCCCACCCTGACATTCCCCTACACTGGGGCATTCAGCCTTGGCAGGCTCAAGGGCTTCTCCTAGAATTGGTGCCCAAAAAGGCCATATGCAGCTGGAGCCATGGGTCTGTCCATGTGTACTCTTTAGATGGTGGTTTAGTCCCTGGGAGCTCTGGTTGGTTGTCATTGTTGTTCTTATGGGGTTGCAAGACCCTTCGGCTCCTTCAATTCTTTCTCTAACTCCTCAAATGGGGACCCCGTTTTTAGTTCAGTGGTTGGGTGGGAGCATTAACTTCTGTATTTGTCAGACTCTTGGCAGAGCCTCTCAGGACACCTCTATCAGAATCCTTGTAGCATGCACTTCTTGGTATCAGCAATATTGTCTGGTTTTGGTGGCTGTATGCTTATGGACTGGAACCCCAGGTGGGGCAGGCTCTGAATGGCCATTCCTTCTGTCTCTGCTCCAAACTTTGTCTCCATATCTCCTCCTATGAATATTTTCATATTTTTGGTTGTGAGCCTAGCCTTTAACGGCTGAGCCATCTCTCCAGCCCCTCCTATGAATATTTTTAAGGACTGAAGGATTTTTAAGAAGGCCTGAAGCATCCGTACTTGGGTCATCCTTCTTGAGCTTAATGTAGTCTGTGGATTGTATCTTTGGTAATTTGAGCTTTTGGGCTAATATCCACTTATCAGTGAGTGCATACTATGTGTGGGTTTTTTTTTATGTGTGTGATTGGGTTACCTCACTCAGGATGATATTTTCTAGTTCCATCCATTTGCCTAAGAATTTCATAAAGTCATTGTTTTTTTTTCTTTTTTTCTTTTTTTCTTTTTTTCTTTTTTTTTTTTTTTTTTTTGGAGCTGGGGACCGAACCCAGGGCCTTGCGCTTGCTAGGCAAGTGCTCTACCACTGAGCTAAATCCCCAACCCCATAAAGTCATTGTTTTTGATAGCTGAGTAATATTCCATTGTGTAGATGTACCACATTTTCTGTATCCATTCCTCTGTTGAAGGGCATCTGGGTTCTTTCCAGCTTCTGGCTATTATAAATAAGGCTGCTATGAACACAGTGGAGCATGTGTCTTTGTTGTATGTTGGAGCATCATTTGGATATATGCCCAGGAGTGGTATAGCTGGGTCCTCAGGTAGTACTATGTCCAATTTTCTGAGAAACTGCCAGACCGATTTCCAGAGTGGTTGTACCAGTTTGCAATCCCACCAACAAGGGAGGAGTCTTCCTCTTTCTCCACATCCTCGCTAGCATCTGTTGTCATCTGAGTTTTTGATCTTAGCCATTCTGACTGGTGTGAGGTGGAATCT
The DNA here is from genome assembly GCF_021556685.1 of Rattus norvegicus. Lineage (NCBI taxonomy): Eukaryota > Metazoa > Chordata > Mammalia > Rodentia > Muridae > Rattus > Rattus norvegicus. The sequence continues at coordinate 166,657,766 of NC_141534.1, read as the reverse complement.
CAGTGTTGTTTTGATTTGCATTTTCCTGGTGACTAAGGATGTTGAACATTTCTTTAGGTACTTCTCAGCCATTTGATATTCCTCAGTTGAGAAATATTTGTTTAGCTCTGTACCCATTTTTAATAGGGTTATTTGACTCTCTAGAGTTTCAGTTCTTGAGTTCTTTGTATATATTTGATATTAGCCCTCAATCGGATGTAGAATTGATGAAGGTCTTTTCCCAATCTCTTGGTCGCTGTTTTGTCCTAATGACAGTGTCCTTTGCCTTACAGAAGTTTTGCAGCTTTATGAGGTCGCATTTGTCAATTGTTGATCTTAGAGCATAAAGCATTGGTGTTCTGTTCAGGAAAATTTCCCCAGTACTCATGTGTTCGAGGCTCTTCCCCACTTTTTTTCTATTAGTTTGAGTGTGTCTGGTTTAACTGGAGGTCCTTGATCCACTTGGACTTGAGCTTTTGTACAGGGTGATAAGAATGGATTGACTTGAATTCTTCTACATGCTTACCTCCAGTTTAACCAGCACCATTTGTTGAAAAAGCCATCTTTTTCCCCACTGGATGGTTTTAGCTCTTGTCATAAATTAAATGACCATAGGTGTGTGGGTTCATTTCTGGGTCTTCAATTCTATTCCATTGATCCACCTGCCTGTCTCTGTACCAGTATCATACAGTTTTTATCACGATTGCTCTGTAGTACAACTTGAGGTCAGGGATGGTGATTCGCCCAGAAGTTCTTTTATTGTTGAGAATAGTTTTAGCTATCCTGGGTTTTTTGTTATTCCAGTTGAATTTGCAAACTGCTCTTTCTAACTCTATGAAGAATTGAGTTGGAATTTTGATGGGGATTGCATTGGATCTGTAGATTGCTTTTGGAAAAATGGCCATTTTTACTCTAATAATCCTGCCAATCCATGAGCATGGGAGATCTTTCCATCTTCTGAGATCTTCAATTTCTTTCTTCAGAGACTTGAAGTCATACAGATCTTTCACTTGTTTGGTTAGAGCCACACCGAGGTATTTTATGTTATTTGTGACTATTGTGGAAGGTGTCATTTCCCTAATTTCTTTCTCAGCCTGTTTAGCCTTTGAGAAGAGGAAGGCTACTGATTTGTTTGAGTTAGTTTTATACCCAGTCACTTTGCTGGAGTTCTCTGGTGGAACTTTTGTGGTCACTTAAGTATACTATCATATCATCTGCAAATAGTGATATTTTGATTTCTTTCCTTCCAATTTGTATCCCTTTGACTTCCTTTTGTTGTCTGATTGCTCAGGCTAGGACTTTGAGTAATATAATGAATAAGTAGGGAAAGAGTGGGCAGCCTTGTCTAGTCCCTGATTTTAGTGGGATTGCTTCAAATTTCTCTCCATTTAGTTTGATGTTGGCTACTGGTTTGCTGTACATTGCTTTTACTATGTTTGGTATGGGTTTTGAATTCCTGATCTTCCCAGGACTTTTATCATGAAGGGTTGTTGAATTTTGTAAAATGCTTTCTCAGCTTCTAATGAGATGATCATGTGGTTTTTTTTCTTTGAGTTTGTTTATATAGTAAATTACACTAATGGATTTCCATATATTGAACCATCCCTGCATCCCTGGGATGTAGCCTACTTGATCATGATAGATGATCAGTTTGATGTGTTCTTGGATTTGGTTTGTGAGAATTTTATTGAGTATTTTTGCATGGATATTGATAAGGGAAATTGATCTGAAGTTCTCTTTCTTTGTTGGGTCTTTGTGTGGCTACGGTATAAGTATAATTTTGGCTTCATAAAAGGAATTTGGTAGTATTTCCTCTGTTTTTATTTTGTGGAATAGTTTGGACAGTATTGGTATGAGGTCTTCTATGAAGGTCTGATAGAATTCTGCACTAAACCCATCTGGTCCTGTACTTTTTTGTTTTGTTTTGTTCGTTTTGTTTGGAAGACTTTTAAATGACTGCTTCTATTTCTTTAGGAGTTAAGAGACTGTTTAGATGGTTTATCTGATCTTGATTTAACCTTGGTACCTGGCATTTGTCTAGAAAATTATCCATTTTATCCAGATTTTCCAGTTTTGTTGAGTATAGGCTTGTGTAGTAGTATCTGAAGAAAACTTCCCTAACCAAAAGAAAGAGATGCCCATAAACATACAAAAAGCCTACAGAACTTCAAATAGATTGGCCCAGAAAAGAGATTCCTCCTGTCACATAATAGTCTAAACACAAAATAAAGAAAGAATATTAAAAGCAGTAAGGGAAAAAGATCAAGTAACATATACAGGCAGACCTATCAGAACTACACCAGACTTCTCAATGGAGACTATAAAAGCTAGAAGATCCTGGGCAAATGTCACACAGACCCTAAGAGAACACAAATGCCAGTCCAGGCTATTATACCCAGCAAAACTCTCAATTACCATGAATGGAGAAACCAAGATATTCCATGACAAAACCAAATTTATACAATCTGTTTCCACAAATCCAGCCTTGCAAAGGATAATAGATGGAAAACTCCTACACAAGGATAGAAACTACACCCTAGAAAAAGCAAGAAAGTAATCTTCTTTTAACTAGCCCAAAGGAAGATAGCCACACAAACATAATTCCACCTCTAACAACAAAAATAATAGGAAACAACAATCATTGGTTCCTAATATCTCTCAACATCAATTGATTCAATTCCCCCAATAAAAAGACATAGATTGACAGACTGGATACATAAACAGGACACAGCATTTTGCTGCATACAGGAAACACACTTCAGTAACACTACAGTAAAGACAAACACTACCTCAGAGTAAAAGGCTGGGGAAAATTTTTCCAAGCAAATGGTCCCAAGAAAAAAACTAGAGTAGCCATTCTAATAACAAATAAAATTGACTTTCACAAAAAGTTACCAAAAAAGATAAGGCAGGACACTTCATACTCATCAAAGGAAAAATCTACCAAGATGAACTCTCAACTCTGAATATCTATGCTTCAAATGCAAGGGTATCCACATTCATAAAAGAAACTTTACTAAAGCTCAAAGCACGCATTGTACTTCACACAATAATAGTGGGAGATTTCAACACCCACTCTCATCAATGGACAGATCGTGGGAACAGAAACAAAACAGCAAAACAGTGAAACTAACAGAAATTATGAACCAAATGGATTTAATGATATCTATAGAATATTTCATCCTAAAGCAAAAGAATATACCTTCCCGTACCTCATGGTAGTTTTTCCAAATCTGACCATAATTGGTCACAAAACAAGCCTCAACAGATACAAGAAGATAAAATAATCCATGTATCCTAGCACATCACCATGGACTAAGGCTGGTCTTCAATAACAACAAAAACAACAGAAAGTCCACATACACATGGAAATTGAACAATGCTCTACTCAATGATAATTTGGTTAAGGAAGAAATAAAGAAAGAAATTAAAGACTTTTTAGAATTTAATGAAGATGAAGGCACAACATACCCAAACTTATGGGATGCAATGAAAGCTGTGCTAAGAGGAAAACTCGTAGCTCTGAGTGCCGCCAAAAAGAAACAGGAGAGAGCATGCACTAGCAGCTTGACAGCACACCTGAAAGCTCTAGAACAAAAAGAAGCAAATACATGCAAGAGGAGTAGAAGGGAGGAAATAAACTCTGGGCTGAAATCAACCAAGTAGAAACAAAAAGAACTATACAAAGAATCAACAAAACCAGGAACTGGTTTTTGAGAAAATCAACAAAATAGATAAGCCCTTAACCAGACTAACCAGAGGGCACAGAAAGAACATCCAAATTAATGAAATCAGAAATGAAAAGGGAGACATAACAGCTGAATCTGCGGAAATTTTAAAAAATTATCAAATTCTACTATAAAAGCCTATACTCAAGAAAACTGGAAAATCTGGATGAAATGGACAATTTTCTAGACAGATATCAGGTACCAAAGTTAAATTATGATCATATAAACCATCTAAACAATCCCATAACTCCTAAAGAAATCATTTTAAATGACTCCTAGAAGCAGTCATTTAAAAGTCTCCCATCCAAAAAAAGCCTAGGACTAGATGGGTTTAGTGCAGAATTCTATCAGACCTTCATAGAAGACTAACACCATTACTGTCCAAAGTATTCTACAAAATAGAAACAGAAGAAACACTACCCAATTCCTTTTATGAAACCACAATTGTGCTTATACTTAAACCTCACAAAGACCCAACAAAGAAAGAGAACTTCAGACCAATTTCCCTAATGAATATGGATGCAAAAATACTCAATAAAATTCCCCAATAAAAAGACATAGAGTGACAGATTCGATTTCACAAACCGAATCCAAGAACACATCAAAATAATCATCTATCATGGTCAATAGGCTTTATCCAAGGGATTCAGGAATGGTTCAATATATGGAAATCCATCAGTGTAATCCACTATGTAAACAAACTCAAAGAGAAAAACCACATGATCATCTCATTAGATGCTGAGAAAGCATTTGTTAAAATTCAATACCCATTCATGTTAAGTCTTGTAAAGATCAAGAATTCAAGACCCATACCTAAACATAGTAAAAGCCATATACAGCAAAGCAGTAGCCAACATCAAACTAAATGGAGAGAAACTTGAAGCAATCCCACTAAAATCAGGGACTAGACAAGGCTGCCCTCTCTTATTCAATATAGTACTCGAAGTCCTAGCCAGAGCAATTAGACGACAAAAAGAGGTCAAAGGTATACAAATTGGAAAGGAAAAAGTCAAAATATCACTATTTGCAGATGATATAATAATATAATTAAGTGACCCCAAAAATTCCACCAGAGAACTCCTACAGCTGATAACTTCAGCAAAGTGGCTGGATATAAAATTAACTCAAACAAATCAGTAGCCTTCCTCTACTCAAAGGCTAAACATGCTGAGAAAGAAATTAGGGAAACTACACCCTTCACAGTAGTCACAAATAATATAAAATACCTTGGTGTGACTCTAATCAAGCAAGTGAAAGATCTGTATGACAAGAACTTCAAGTTTCTGAAGAAAGAAACTGATGATCTTAGAAGATGGAAAGATCCCTCATGCTCATGGATTGGCAGGATTATTATAGTAAAAATGGCCATTTTGTCGAAAGCAATCTACAGATTCAATGCAATCCCCATCAAAATCCCAACTCAATTCTTCATAGAGTTAGAAAGAGCAATTTGCTAATTCATTTTGGAATAACAACCACAACCACAACCACAACAACAACAACACAACAACAGAATTGAAGACCCAGAAATGAACCCACACACCCATGGTCACTTGATCTTTGACAAAGGAGCTAAAACCATCCAGTGAAAAAAAGACAGCATTTTCAACAAATGGTGCTGGTTCAACTGATGGTCAGCATGTAAAAGAATACAAATAGATCCATTCTTTTTTTTTTTTTATTAACTTGAGTGTTTCTTATTTACATTTTGAGTGTTATTCCCTTTCCCGGTTTCTGGGCAAACATCCCCCTAATCCCTCCCCCTCCCCTTCTTTATGGGTGTTCCCCTCCCCATCCTCCCCCCATTGCCGCCCTCCCCCCAACAATCTAATTCACTGGGGGTTCAGTCTTAGCAGGACCAAGGGCTTCCCCTTCCACTGGTGATCTTACTAGAATATTCATTGCTACCTATGAGGTCAGAGTCCAGGGTCAGTCCATGTATAGTCCTTAGGTAGTGGCTTAGTCCCTGGAAGCTCTGGTTGCTTGGCATTGTTGTTCATAAGGGGTCTCGAGCTCCTTCAAGCTCTTCCAGTTCTTTCTCTGATTCCTTCAACGGGGGTCCCGTTCTCAGTTCAGTGGTTTGCTGCTGGCATTCGCCTCTGTATTTGCTGTATTCTGGCTGTGTCTCTCAGAAGCGATCTACATCCGCCTTCTGTCGGCCTGCACTTCTTTGCTTCATCCATCTTGTCTAATTGGATGGCTGTATATGTATGGGCCACATGTGGGGCAGGCTCTGAATGTGTGTTCCTTCTGTGTCTGTTTTAATCTTTGCCTCTCTATTCCCTGCCAAGGGTATTCTTGTTCCCCTTTTAAAGAAGGAGTAAAGCATTCACATTTTGATCATCCGTCTTGAGTTTCATTTGTAAATAGATCCATTCTTATCTCCCTGTTCAAAGTTCAAGTCCAAGTGGATCAAGGACCTCAAGATAGAACCAGATACACTGAAACTAATAGAAGATAAATTGGAGAAGAATCTCAGAAACATGAGCCCATGGGAAAATCTCCTGAACAGAACAACAAAGGCTTATGCTGTAAGACCAAGAACCAACAAATAGGACCTCATAAACTTGCAGAGCTTCTGTAAGGCAAAGGACACTATCATTAAGACAAAATGGCAACTAAGAGGTTGAGAAAAGATCTTTACCAATCCTACATCTGATAACTAATATCCAATATATACAAAGAACTCAAGAAGTTAGACTCTAGAGAATCAAATAACCCTATTTTTAAAATGGGGTACAGAGCTAAACAACAATTCTCAACTGAGGAATATTGAATGGCTGAGAAGTACCTAAAGAAATGTTCAGCATCCTTAGTCATCAGGGAAATGCAAATCAAAACAACCCTGAGATTCCACCTCACACCAGTCAGAATGTCTAAGATAAATAACTTGGGTGACAACAGATGCTGGGGAGGACGTGGAGAAAGAGGAACACTTCTTCATTGTTGGTGGGACAGCAAGGGGTACAACCACTCTGGAAATCAACCTGGCGGTACCTCAGAAAATTGGACATAGTACTACCTAAGGACCCAGTTATACCACTCCTGGTCATATACCCAAAAGATGCTCCAACATTTAACAAAGCCACATGCTTCACTATGTTCATAGCAGCCTTATTTATAGTAGCCAGAAGCTGGAAAGAACATAGATGTCTTTTAACAGAGGAATGGATACAGAAAATGTACATTTACACAATGGAATACTACTCAGGTATTAAAAACAATGACTTCATGAAATTCTTAGGCAAATGGATAGAACTTGAAAATAACTTCCTGAATAAGGTAACCAAATCACAAAAGAACACATACAGTATGCACATATGGTATAAATGGATATTAGCCCAAAAACTTGGAATAGCCAAGATACAATCCACAGACCATATGAAGTTCAAGAAAAAGGAAGACCCAAGTGTGGATGCTTCAGTCCTTCTTAGAAGGAAGAACAAAAATACTCACAGGAGAAAATATGGAGACAAGTTGTGGAGCAGGGACTGAAGGAAAGGGACGCCCCAGCATCCAGAGACTGCCCCTCCTTGGAGATCCATCCCATATACAGTCACTGAACCCAGATAATATTGCAGATGCCAAGATGTGCAAGCTGACAGAAGCCTGATATAGCTGTCTCCTGAAAGGCTCTGCCAGAGCATGACAATTACAGAGGCAGATGCTCATACCCAACCATTGAACTGATAAGGGGGTCTCCAAATGGAGGAGTTAGAGAAAGGACTGGAGAAGTTGAAGGAATTGCAACCCCATAAGAACAACAATATTATCCAACCAGACCCCCGAGAGCTCTCGGGGACTAAACCACCATACCAAGAGAACACAGGGATGAAACTATGGCTTCATCTGCATATTTAGCAGAGGATGGCTTTGTCTGTCATAAATGGGAGGAGAGGCCCTTGGTCCTCTGAGGGCTCAATGCCCCAGTGTGAGGGAATGTCAGGGAGGGGAGGTGGGAGACAGTAGGTGGGTGGATAGGGGAGGACCCTCATAGAAGCAGAGGGAGATAGTGGGTTTCTAGAGCAGAAACCGGGAAAGAGGATAACGTTTGAAGTATAAATTAAAAAATAATCCAATAAAATAAAAAGTCTCAAAAAAGTAAAAAATGGCAGATGAAAATACCTGGCATACAATTTACTAAGCAAAAATCAATTTTGAAAAAGAGTTTGAGGGCCTACATTATATAACTACATATATTATATAGGTAGACTTGTTATAAAGCTACAGTAATCGAGATACTATGATATTTGCAGAAGAATCAATGCAACAGGAAAGAAAACTCAGAAATAAACCCACAATAATAGGCTTCAGTAATTTTGAAAAAGTACAAATGTGATTCAAAGCAGAAAAGACAGTCTTTTCAACAAATTGGACCTCCCCAAGTCCACAAAGTATATTCTAATAGTACCTCCAAAGGTATCATGGATTTAAATCCAATATGGAAAACTTAGAAAAATTATTCAAGAAGAATTTTCAGGAGTTAAGTGCTTAATATTCAACTCAAAAGCAAAATTTCACAAGAAAAAAAAAGTATTGGACTTCATCAAAATTAAAACTCTCTATTCTGCAAAAAAATTAAGAGCAAACCATGTAATAACTGATCAGTGAAAAGGATTTGCTTAAGACTTAAAAATGAGCAATACCAGTAGAAAATGAAAAGAGACATAAACACTCACTACCGAGGGTATGTAGCTGACAAGTAATTATGTGAATATATATTGAATTCCATAGAGTGTCATACACTTATCAGGACTGCTATAAACATAGTGAAAATACCAAATGCTGTTGAGAATGCAAACTAGATTTCTCATACACCAATGACAGGAAAGCAAAAAGTACAGCTACTGGGTAGAAGAGTTTGGAAATTTTTAAAAGTTAAACATACACTTAACATGACCTACCCAGACATACTGTCTTGGCTCAAAAACTTTTACAAAAGTTTTCTTGGCAGCTTTACCTGTGATAGCTGCAAATGAGAAACGACCCAAATTTTCTACAGTGAGTGATTGGCTAAACAAACCATTCTTACTATGGAATACTAGTATGTAGTAGAAAAGAACATAGCGCTAATAGTTTGATCCTTGGGCTATTATAGTAAACGACAAAATGCTGGTCTTGAAAGATCACTTACTGTGTGGTTGCATTTCTAGAGCATTGTTTAAATATCAGAAAGTGATAAGAACAGATTAACGATTTCCAGAGTCAGGGAATAGACATTGTATAGCATATGTATTTTTACTACAGTGTGACATAAAAGTTAATTTAGGCTGATGAAACAGTTTTGTACCTTAAATTTAGTGTTTGGTATATAAGTCTGTTCCTGTATATTATATACATATAAATCAATACCTGTAAAAATCTAGACATGAGCAGGAAGTAAGATTCCATTTTATGATATAGTTAAAGTGATGCAGGGGCCACATGCCTGCAATCCCAGTGCTCAGGAGGCTGAGGCAGGGACATTACAATTAGAGCCATCCTGAGGTATATAGTTCCCAGCAGGTTGGGCTACAGTGTGAGACCTTGCTTCAGAAAAAAATGTTCAGGGAGGGTAGATGATAAAAAGAAAACATGGGAAAAGGGATAAAATGCTTTGAGTATTCTAATAGGCCAACTATGAATACAAGTCTGGGCTTCACTTTCATGAATAAAATGAGATTATAGTAGATGACTGTCTTATTCGGGGTTTTACTGCTACGGACAGACACCAGGACCAAGGCAGCTCTTTTAAGGACAGCATTTAATTGGAGCTGGCTTACAGGTTCAGAGGTTCAGGCCATTAGCATCAAGGTCAGAGCATGGCGGCATGTAGGATGATGTCATCACGCAGGTGTAGGCAGGTACAAGATAGAATGAGGTCTGTCGTTGGATGAGAAGGAAGGGTGGATGGGAAAAAAGTTTTAGAGAGAGGAGACTGGAGGAGTAAGGCAGAGAAGCAGCAGAGAGAACATGGAGGCTGCTGTTAAGATTCCTCTCTGCACATTTACAGGTTGTTATGAATGTTCTTAAGGGATCGATGTGTACAGGGCTTTGTGTGTTTATGTGGGTTCTTCCATATGGGGACTCAAGTTCAAGAGAGTTTGTGGCAGCCGGAGACACTAGGCTGCCTTGGAATTGGGATGTGTATTTCTGGCATGGCGGCGACCTACCTTGGGAACTAGATGGGTAGAGAGATTGTTGCCAGGCTCAGAAAAAAGCCATCGGCAGTGTGATATGGGATGGAGCAGAGCGGGTGAGACGCTTTGCTGACTGAGATGAAGGTACCTACCAGATATCTTGGGGCACTGTGGCGTCAGATCTAGTGCAGGATAAAAGACAGCGTTTTTTAAAAAATAAATGTATAGCAACAGCAGCATCCAGGCAGGCGTGATGCAGGAGTAGCTGAGAGTTCTGCATCTTTATCTGAAGGCTGCTAGTGGAAGACTGATTTCCAGGTAGCTAGGGGGAGGGTCTTAAGGCCACACCCACAGTGACACACCCACTCTAACAAGGCCACACCTCCAAATAGCACCGCTCCCTGGGCCAAGCATATTCAAACTGTGACACTGACCATCAAGTATACCATTTAAAAATGTTGATTGTCAGAAAGAACAGTGGTGGGCTGGAGAGATGGCTCAGCGGTTAAGAGCACTAACTGCTCTTCCAGAGAGCCTGAGTTCAGTTCCTAGCAACCACATGGTGGTTCACAACCATCTGTAATGTCTGAAGACAGCAACAGTGTTCTCATATATGTAAAATAAATAAATCTTTAAAAAAAGAAAAAAATCAGAGGGTAAATAATGATCTTCCAAGAGGAGCAATAGCCAACCATGAAAACAGCATTGCAAAAAAAAAAAAATACTTAAAGGAATCCTGATTTCAGAAGAAGAAGAGGAAGAGGAGGAGGAGGAGGAAAAGGAAGAAGAGGAGGAGGAGGAAGAGGAGGAGGAGGAGGAAAAGGAAGAAGAGGAGGAGGAGGAAGAGGAGGAGGAGAGGAGGAGGAGGAGAGGAGGAGGAGAGGAGGAGGAGAGGAGGAGGAGGAGAGGAGGAGGAGGAGAGGAAGAGGAGAGGAGGAGGAGAGGAGAGGAGGAGGAGAGGAGGAGGAGAGGAGGAGGAGGAGAGGAGGAGGAGGAGAGGAGGAGAGGAGGAGGAGAGGAGGAGGATAATCGTAATTACAAAAGCATGAAAAATTTAAAAATTCACACCAGAAGAGTAGATGATCAAATGATAAGCAGGAGAGAATCAATCACTATTAATTCAGTAAACCTCCAAGATGAATAATGGAGAAAGAAATGGACAGAGACTCCTCAAAGCAGCCAGATAAAAACTGACCTGACTTCAGGAACTTGTCCATTCATTCGACAACAACGCTGAATGCCAATGGCCTTAATTATCCAATTAAAGATCGGACTGATTGAATTAGCCAACAAGATTTAACAATTTGCTTCCTGCAGGAAGTTTATCTCCCCAGTCAAGATGTGGCTATTATCGTGTGTTAAAAAAAGAACCAAACCAGATTTCATGCTAAAATCAGAAGAGATTAAGGTCACAATGCACCAATGAAAGAACAATCCACTAAGAAGAGTGCTGAATACTGAACAACCCAATCCTTTAAGGCAGATAGCCCTGGATTTAAGATAAAAATAGGCTCCCAAGATAATACTAAAAGGTAGTTTCAACTCCCTACTCTCATCAATAAAGATCAACAAAGAAATATTAGCATTAAGTTACTCTATAGATCAAATTAATTTAGCAGACGTTTCATTAAAAAATTTCACCTCAAAGTGGCATAATACACAATCTTCATATGAGTACATGCAACTTTTCTAAAAAGAGTCATATTAGTGTAAGCCTAAATTTTTCAAACCCTATTTTTAATAATGGTTCTTAAATGCTTTCACCTCTCTTCTAGCCCACCACCCACCAGAAGTAGTATTAGAGAAAGTTTATTAAGATACAAGGGAAGTGGACCTGTTTAGAACTTGTCCTTTAGAGCAAATCCCATCTGCATTGTCAGGAAATCAGCAGTTCAGTCCACATGATTCAGCAGAGGCAGCTCGATGCACTCACAAACACTCCACACATACACCAGCAATCCATCCAGTTCATAGGTCAGCAGTGGTGGCAGAACTTAGCAGGAACAGCCAGGCCTCAGCTGAATCAGCCTGGGTCAGCAGGAGGAAGCAGGACCAACAGGGACATCAGAAATTCTTTGCCATGCCTCTCTCAACTAAGTGAAGGAGAGTTGCAAAGCTAGCTCTGCAAGCCCCTGTCACTGTCTGTTGAGTCCTATTTATACTCCCTCCAAACATCATGTGTCCCATGAGGCCCATGCCTCACCATGTGTCTTGCCTTAGCACATGAGTCTTTCTTAGCAAAACTCCACATGAGTCTCCAGCTGACATCACTCTGCCAAGTGGCCTGAATCCAAGGAAATGGCAAGAAGCTGCAGAAACGTATCAAAACAATTTTTTGATGTGTTTCTCTCTATGGAGTCACGACAAATGGAGCTCAACAACACATGTTAAGGCAGACCGGTACATGCATGTCATTAGGGAAGAATCCTTCATCACGTGTCCTTTCATGTGTTTGCTTTAGCAGAACATCCTTTCTTCTGTGTCTGCTTTAGAAAAGTATCCTTTCACTTGTGTCCTCTTCAGGAAAACACTCCTTCACATATCTGCCCCAGCAAAACACAATCCAGCACAACAGCTTTTCAAAAGAAACCTTGTTTCCACTTCATACTTTAATCCATAAAATAAGTCTTAGCAGATATAAAAAAAGTGAAATAATGTCTTTCATTATGCCAGGCTCAATTCACATAAAGCATGAAGTTAACAGCAGGAGAAACTGTAGAAACTATACAAACACATGAAGACTAAATTGTGTACCATTGGATAAATAGTGTGTTGCTGGAGAAATTAAAGTGTTCACAGAGTCAAATGAAGATTCTATCCCTGCACAGCAGAATCTGTAGGGTATGACAAATGTGATGGGCATCTACATTAAAAAAACAAACAAGCAGAGAAGTCTCAAATGAATAGCTTAATGAAACAAGAGCAAACCAAACTCTAAGTTAGTGGAAGGGAGAAACAATAAAGAACAAAGGGAAAGAACTGTAATGCAGACTAGAAGTACAATACAAGAGAACAGTGAAACAAAGACTGTTCTTTCAAATATAAACAGAATTGATGCCCTTGGCCAGATTAACTAGAAGAAACATAGAAAGGACTCACAAGTAGAGAGGAAGGGGGGCATTACAACAGATACTACAGAAATTGAGATGATCATTAGGAAAGATTTTTATAACGATAGTACAATAAACCAGAAAACTTGAAAGAAATACATAACCTACCAAAATTATAAGAATATAAGAAATCTAAATATATCAGAAACAAACAATGAGACTGAAGAGGTAATTTTTTAAAAATTCCCTTGACGGGTTGGGGATTTAGCTCAGTGGTAGAGCGCTTGCCTAGCAAGCGCAAGGCCCTGGGTTCGGTCCCCAGCTCCGAAAAAAAGAAAAAAAATTCCCTTGACAAAGGATAGTGTATGACTAGCTTATTCACCGTTGAATTTTACTATGCATTCAATGAAAAATTAATACTGATGTTCCTCAAACTATTCCACAAAATAGAAATAAATGAACCCTTCCAAATACATTCTATGAATCCAAAATTATTCTGCTACCAAAAGGACTCTTCTACTAGATAGATTTCTGGCTTACCCATACTCTTTGCTGCTCTATTCACAGTATCTTGGGAATGGAATCAGCCCACTTGTCATCAACCGATGAAAGGAAAGTGAAAATATGATACATATACAGATGAAGTGTCATTCAACTAGGAAGAAAAATAAAATTTGCAAGAAAATGAGTGGAACTTGAAAATATATTGAATGAGATAGACTAGGTCCCTATAGACAAACCCATATGTCCTAACAGATCCTAACAATGAATCTTTAGATTTGTGTGTTTAATTTGAACTGCCTATAGTGGTCAGAAAGCTAGAAAAGACATACAGTGGGGGTATCCTTTAAGCAGAGGAAGGGAATATTAGAACACATGAAATATTAAAATAGAATGGGGAGTACTAGGGATGGGGAAAAATGGCAGCTGTAAGAGTTAATCCAAACAAAAGATATATGAAAAATGATTATACACATTTTGTATATGAAATTCATGTGGAAACCCACTCCTTTGTAAGTTAATTCAAACATGATTTTAAAAGTAGTTTCAATGCTGCTAGGGATTGGTAATAAATTTAAACAGACAACCAAAAACCCAATGCCATATCTGAGATACCTCCCTATGAGTTTTTAGTCAGGGACGTGCCTGAGACCCCAAAATATGATAGTCTATTGCCCTTGAGTTGTCCATTAAACTAGATAGTAAGACATTATTGCTGAAGACATCATAGATTTTGGTTGCATGGCAGAGAGAAATCAAGCTGAGACCTACTGGATATGTCCTCAGTGCTGGCTAGCCTTCAAGTGCTGTGAGATACTATGCAGGCTTCTTGAACAGAAAGTTATCAATGGTTTTACCTTATGGTCCCCTGCATGTCATAATTTAAACCTTTCATATTGCTTATTAGTGCAACAGTGGCACAATTGTTATAGAATTGTTTAAATTCAGCCTGAATTCAAAGCCTGTTCCACAGAAGGGAATTCATGCCTGGTGTTGGGAACATAGTCAAAAGTCCAAGACTGGGCTGAAGAGATGGCTCAGCTGTTAAAGGCCAGGCTCACGACCAAAAGCCCAAGACTGGGGAGGTCTTGGACACTATGAGGAACCTACTATTTTTGTTCTGCTAAATGGAAAAGTTTTCAAACTACATTTTGAATACTTATATTTGTTCCAGGTATTAATGTTTCTTTCAACCATGGTCAGAAAACCTTTTCGCAGTGGGAGTAGTGAATACAGAGACTTAACTGGTCAAAATGCTGAGAAGAAATGAGTGATGAGTATACGTGGCTCCTACATCACTACCACCCCCTTAGAGGTCAGGAAACATTGTAGAAGAGCTGACTAAAAAATAATTAAGAGCCAGAAATTGGGGAAAGTGCTACAAACTGCCATTTTCTGGTCATGAAATGTCCATTTCACTCATGAATTTATAGAAGCTATAGTTAGCTGCACAAGACCAGTCCACATTTCAGTGTGAATGGGAAAATTGCTGGTAAGACCTCTCCTACTAGCTGCAGAATTAACTAATGACTGCTAGGGCAGATATAACCCTACATACATACTCATGAAAGCAACTCTTATTAAGTTCAGTAGATCATAAAAATGTGAAAGTAGGAGTAGATTTTATTTAGGAGTATAATTTTCAAAACATTTGAACATGCACATACAAGAATAAGATATGATGGGACTGGAGAGATGGCTCAGCGGTTAAGAGCACCTGACTACTCTTCCAGAAGTCCTGAGTTCAATTCCCAGCAACCACATGGTGGCTCACAACCATCTGTAAGGAGATCCAATGCCCTCTTCTGGTGTATCTGGAGACAGCTACAGTGTACTTATATATAATAAATGAATAAATCTTAAAAAAAGAATAAGATATGATGAAGCCTAATGGACACATGAGAAGATAGTAAATGCTATCACTAAACACAGGAGTGCAAAAATCAAGCCACAGTGAAGCCGGGCACAAGGGGCTCAAACCTGCAACTCCTGTATTCAGGAGGCAGAAGCAAGAGAGTCCCAGGCTCTACATAACTTATCTCAAAAGCCAAAGCCAAACCAAATGAAGTCAGCACAAAGCTACTATGAGCTGTTACTCTGCAATCAATAGAATGGCTACAAGTCTGAGACGACACCAAGTACTGGGTATATGAAGTGACTGGAGCAACGCATTGTTTCTGGGAGTGAGGCACACTGGGAAGCTTTTGCAACATTGGTTTTAGATTAAACATACATTTACCACATGACCTACAACTTCCACTCTGAACTTATTTCCCAATAGAAATGAAGGTACATATTTACACATGTGTAAAACTGTCCTCAAAAGCTTTATTTCTAAAGCCAAGTATACCAAATAACCATAAACTTCAGAGTGAACAACTTCTCAGGCAACCCAGTGCACTTTGGAGTCACGCTCTTTTCAAGAGTGGACCTTTCAGTCAAGTTTATTCTTTCACACCCTAGAAACTGCAGTTGGTGGGGTCTGTACATTTTTTAAGATGAATTGAATGCATCTTTGCTATTGTTGAGACAGAACTCAATGTAGTCTACCCAGATCTGGAGCTTACCACATAGCTCAGGATAACCTTGAACTTACATTCTTCCCCTCTACTTCTGCCTGAGGGCCGAGATTTCTTTTAATACTGTTAAATCCTTTAGAAAGAATGCCTCCATTAACCTATTTTAGAGGGAATTTTCTGATCAAACTGCAAGCTTATCAAGTCTTTCTGCCGAGCTCCCTATTTCACTGTAAATCTGACTAAAACAAGCTATAACAACCATACCACAGCTTGAATTCTGGACTGCCTTGAAATTTCCTACTCCAGATTAATTCACCCATCATCTCTGAACTCAACCTCACAAAAAGTCTTAGACCATGAACAAAATCCAGAGAAAATCTGCCAGAATAGGACATGAATAATATCTAGAGTCCGGATCAATTGTGAAGAGACACCCCACTTGCAACCTCCTGAACACAGACTTTACCATCATCTACACTTCCATCCGGTTCTCCCATTAAACCCCTTTGCTGCATTTGAGCCTCTCCACAGCATGCTTCTCTGTGTTACCCCTTAATTAATCCTCTCTGAAACTGCCCTTACAGACATAATCAGGAGTTTACTAAAATCTTATAGCCCTCTCAGAGCAATCAACTTGTCAATTATTACTATCAAAAACAGCCAAAAGAAATGATAACATAGAGTCATACATTTAAAAATCTGGGGACTGGAGAGATGGCTTAGTGGTTAAGAACGTTGGCTGCTCTTCCTGTGGATCCAGGTTTGATTTCCAGTACCTACATGACAACTCAATCTTCTGGAACTCTACTCCTAAGGGATCCAATGTCCTCTTTTTGTCTCCACAGGCATTTCATGTGTGTGGTAATAGACATACATGTAGGTAAAACATGCCTATATGATAAAACAATGCATACACACAAAATTTTAAAAATTAGTAATATAAGAGAAGAGAGAAAAAGAAAATAAAAAAAAAACAGATTGACTAGGAAAAAACAGCTAGTAAGATGATGGACTGTAATCGGTAATTAGATTAATTGCCTCAACATACCAGTTAAAATGGAATGTTAGATTGGATAAAGAAGCAAGACCTAACTATATTCTTTGTGTAAGAAATCATTTTAATAGCCAGACGAGGTAGCATGCACTTTTTAATCCCAGCACTTGGGAGACAGAAACAGGCAGATCTCTGTGAGGTCTGGCCTACATATCAAGTTTCAGAATGGCCAAGTTTCAGAGTGAGACCTTGTCTAAAAAGCCACAAAAACAAAATCCCTTCAGGGCTAAGATAACATTGGATGCAGAGATGTAAAAATATTTATCATGTTGCAATAGGTGTATTAATGACAGAATAAAAACTATTTTCATAACCAAGGAAACTACCAGGCATTAAGAACGTGCCCTAAGTGAGCCCCTGAACATACAGGAAAAAAAACTGCAGAACTGAAGGAAAAGTGGGCAAATCTCTGATTAGGATTGGAGACTTTAAAACCCCTCTCTCAATAATTGCCAGCACAAGCTGACAGGAAATCACCTGAGGAACAGAAGGCACAGCATGAGTAGATGAGTAGATCTGAGTGAACGCTCCACAGAACAACAGCAGGACACATGTCCAAGCCACACAAACTGCCACGGGCAAACTGCTGCCAAGAGGGGCGGTACTTGGGGCTATTAAACAGAAGCATATTTTAAAAGTAGAAGGAAATTTTAAATGAGTATAAGACTAAGTTTATTATTCTCAAAGCACAATGGAATTCAGCTAGAAAACGCTAAGACATGGGGATGGAGATTGTAAAAGTATTCTAAACAAAACAGTCTTAAATAACCATGAACCAATTTGGAAATGTCAAGGAAAATTAAAAATCAGTTATGATGTGTGTGCATGTATGTTCATATGTGCATGTGTTTGCATGGGTGTGCATGTTTGTGTGTTTATATGCATGTGTGCGCATGTATTTACATGTGCCTGTGCATGTGTGTGTGTGTGTGTGTGTGTGTGTGTGTGTGTGTTATTTGTGTGCATATCTGTGTACAGGTTTTGAAGGCCAAAAGTCAGTGTCAGATTCCTTCATTCATTTCACCCTGTCTTTTGAGACAGATTCTCCCACTGCTGGATTTATTAAGTTTTCATCACCAAACCAAAGTTGCTTCCCTATGGAAAATAGTATGTTTCCAGAAATTTTTTTAGTTTTACATTTCCCATTTCAGTCTAATTTTGGATAAGATGTAAAGTTTGAGATTTTTTTTTGCATATGGACATCCAATTGTTTTGTGGTCCAAAGTCTACTCTTTACTATTAAATGCCCTCAATTTTCTTAAATATCAATGTCAACTAATATTTGTTTGTATCTATTTATGAACTCTACTCAATTTTACTGATGTATATTTTCTCGGGTTTCTTAGTGCTAGGATTAAACTTTGTTAGACAGAAGGATCCCTGACATTTGTGGGTCAGTCAGTGTAGCGTACTCTGTAAGCTCTAGGCCAGTGAGAGGCCCTGACTCAAATCTGAGGTGGTTTGTGACTGGGAAGGACATTGAGGTTGACCTTTGGCCTCCTGTCTCTCTCTCACATACACACAAGCACACACACACACACACACACACACACACACACACGCCTGCACCCACATGACATGAACATTCACGTACATGAGCACACCACACAAAATACAAAGATGAGTCACTGACTAGAAGAACCCTCTTGTTAATCCCATGTCTGAAAAGGGGCTTGTACATAGCACATGTAGAGAACTCTTAAAATTTAACATGAAAACAGGAAACCCAAAAGTTGAGAAGAGCCCTCACCAAACAGGAGAAGTGGACAAAAAAAAAAAAAATGAGCATGTGAAAAAATCAATCTCTTAACAATGTTTAAGAGTTCAGACACCATTTTTGTTTGTTTGAGACAGGCTCTCTCTCACTGAGTAGCTCTGACTGGTCTTGAGTTTACAGAGATCTGCCTGCTTCTGCTTTGTGAGGAACGGGATTAAAGTCCACAGTACCAGGCCAAAATCTCCTCCAATTTATTTCTCACCCATATGAATCTAATCTATATAGTCTCTTGCTTTAGGGATAAGAGTTGTCTAGAAACTAACTTTAGCACTACACATACCAAGAGAGTAACTCGGTGAGAGTCTCGGCAATGTCTGTGCTGGTTACAACCATGAGAGGCCATTGCATAGTTGTCAGACGTTCTAAAGTAAAAGACCACCAACAAGAGGGAAGGAAGGTGAGAATTCATCAGGCACACTCATTGCTAGTGGGAATACATACTCAGATGACCCCTCTCAAAGGCAGTCGGATGGCTTCTCCTTAAGCCAAACGCTAACAACACAACCAGTGTCACCACAGCCTTGGTGACTAGAGCAGATGGGTATCACTTCCACTCTGCTATGGCATGGTGAAACATCACCTACATAGATCTCTTCTATGGCACACGTCCACAGATGAGAAAATTACAAACTAAAGAATGCTAGACAAGACAGCCACTACTCTTAAATCAGCAAACTTTATGTTTCCATCAGTTTTAAGTTCACATCAAAATTAAGTTCTCATATGCAATCGATCTCCTCAGAAACATACCCCTCGCCACCCACTGCAGGCATCCGGTACCAGTGGATGGATTCTTTTGGTTACCTGTACTTATTGTCAGAATCTGCACAGTGCTGGTCTGTCTTTCTGTCCCAACACCCTACCACTTCCTTCCCCTTGTTGGTTTATAAGTTGAAGGGAGGATTTTTTCCAGAAATTTTAGGAAAACCTACTGCTTTTCCTAGGAAAATATATCTGCAGTTTGTTCTTAGTTAACAGAGACCAAGAATATTATCAACTTAGACGTTCAACAATATTTAATGAGTTTCTAGTCTGTGCTAAGCACCCCTGGTCAGTGTTCTGGGAATAGAACTAACTTGATTTAAAGGTTAATATCCCTATCACAGCCTGAATCTTGATATATATGATTTTAGTGATGGCTGCCTTGACATCTTTGTTCCTCAGGGTGTAGATGATAGGGTTGAGAACAGGTGTGAGAATGGCAAACACCACATTGCCCACAATGTGGAAGTCCAGGGCCAGGTCAGCCCTGTAGGCCACATAGGCTATGGCAATGGATGAGTAGTAGGTGCCCACCACCAGGAGGTGGGAGCTGCAGGTGGAGAAGGCTTTGGAACGCCCTTCCTTGGAGTTGATCCGAAGCACTGAGATCAGGATTCGCACATAGGAGAGGAGCACCAGGAGGAGGGGGAGGAAGGACACCACCATGGCAATGCAGAAGCCCATGAGCGTCTGGGGACTGGTGTCTGAGCAGGAAGCCTGGACCACGGCCAGGTGGTCACAGAAGCAGTGGTAGATGTAGGCGATGTTGTCAAATGCCATGTGGGAAGTCTGTACCACTGCTGGGATGGGCAGGAGGAGGGCGGTGATCCAGGCACTGGCTGCCAGTGCAGTGTTTGTCTGTGGGGTCATGTGGACGGGGTAGTGCAGAGGGCAGCAGATAGCCACATAGCGGTCATAGGCCATGACCACCAGGATGAAAGCTTCTGAGCAGTTGAAACCATGGAACAGATACATCTGCAGGAAGCATGCTGGGAAACTGAGGAAGTGGTCTTCCAGCAAGAACAGAGCCAGCAACTTGGGGACAGTGGTTGTAGTTGAGAAGATGTCTAGAGCTGAGAGGTTGATTAGGAAGAAGTACATGGGCTTGTGGAGGCTGGGCTCGGCCACCACAGCCACCAGGATCAGGGTGTTCCCCACCAGGATGAGCAGGTAGAGGAGGAGAAAGATGAAGAAGACAGGAAGGAAGAGGGATTTTTGCAGAGAGGGGATGCCTATAAGGTAGAAGCTGGTCTGAGAGTCCCCTGACCCATTACAGGCTATGTTCTCCATGCTGTGTTAAAGCCAGATGCTCAGGCTGTAGAGAGCAGACATTGTGAAATCACACCCATCTGTAAACAGAAGGAGCAGAAATTCTGGCGTGAGAATTGCATAACAATCAGATCATTATTTAATAATTATATTAATAATAATATTACTATTACTATTTACTACCATTTCTAGTCCCTCAGTGGGTAGAAGCCCTACCCCAGCTCTCTAAAGGCTGGTTCTTTAAAGCCAGTATCACCTAGACCTGGTCAGCCCCCTAGAGCTGGAGCAAGAGAATCAGGAGTTAGAAATTGTCCCCAAATTCTTTCTCTGGCACCAAAATACACTCTTTGCTTTTAGAATCAAGTATAGACAAACTATCTGCACCACTAAGTGTGTGTGATGTTTTCGAGGGCATGTTCTATTATTCTGAAGTCTTAATGGTAAAGAAAGCCATTACCCAACCTGTCACATGACCATCTCACTATGTCGTGGAACTTAGGGTGGTTGTTTTCATGTATCATATGATGATGGGGGGGGCATTAAATCCCCTACGCCAGGACTCTTTTTCTTCTCTTCTGACAATACTTCAAGATTTTTTAAGAGACTGACACCCTTGTCACCATCTGCTTGTGGGAACCAGATGTTTCTGAGGTTTGCTAGAACACACTGCCTCCCATCGCAATCGCTAACCTGGGACTGACTTCTTTCTCTCTTGTTTGTCTGCTTCTAAGCTAAAACATCTACATTCTGACCCTGGGGTCCCTGTATCCGGCTCTAAGTCAGTGAGTGGGGGCACTCTGTCATTGTGACAGGGCAACGGTGACTCTGAGGATGTTCAGAACAGGGAAGAATCATTCTCGATGGTGCTCCTGATGACGGTCCTCATTGTCCACAATTCCTCAGGAAGAAAAAAGAAATCTTAGCAGCCTCACTGACTGATCCTGTCTGGAGGCTATCTCAGATCAGCAGGTTCTCTGACTGAACACTGTCCCCCACCTAGAAGAACTCTTGAACCCTACTCAGGGATGCCAGGATACCCTGGGATGGTTCGTGGGCACTGGGACATACAATGGTTCCAATTAAAAAGGAACTTCTCAAAGGAATCAGAAGCCAATTAGCCTCAAATTTGGAGATACTGAGATGAAGACAAAATAATGACTTATTCTCAATGTTGGGCTCATCTTTTGGATGAAATAGCTGTCCCCCTACCTGGTGATTTGCGAGTACAGTATTCTTACCTGCTTTAGAGCCAACCCAATTTCCCATTCATCTAAGGAAACATCTCTCACCCTTAAACCACTAATGCAATAACTGGAAAGCTTTTTTATAATTTTAAGCTGCCCACATAGGGCAGTGACTGTGCACACAGGACAGAGGTTTCCCAGATGCCACCACCAGCTAGCTGCTCCTGCAGGACGCCTCTGCTGTGCCTGTGACTCCTGGGAAAAGGCTCATTCATTCACTTGTCCTTCCCAGCAAACCTAGGTGGTCAAATTTCCAAAGTCTGTCTGTCTCTCTGTCTCACTCTCTCTCTCTCTCCCTCTCCCGCTCCTTCTCCCTCTCCCTCCCCCCTCCCTCTCTCTCGATAATACCAGATAAGACCAATTCTTCTGATATCTGAATGGTAGACAGTTAATTTGTGTCTGTCTCTTATGCTCATTTTCAGTTGAGGTTGTTTTATCCTGAAGTAAATGCTAAGCCTGAATCCTGGGCTTAGACCAGCAGGCCCTGCCCTAGAAGATCTTCCAGACAGTGGCTGCCTAGTTACCTGTTCCAGTGTTGGTGGGGAAAGAAGAACCATGCATCGGTCACCTGAATGGCCAACCTAAATGTCTTGCCATCTCCTCTTATTACACAGCACTGCCAGGGAGAAACCATCCCTCTTCAAAACACAGGATCTGAATGTAAGAGAAGGAGAGGCTGTGTCCAAGGACAAGGTGGTGATAAGGCAGAACAGAGAATCGTTTTGAATCCAGATTCCAAGGACTAAGCCACACCTGTCAATCAAGAGAGCTCAGTCTCTCTCAGGTGGAGTCTTGGAGCCTTGAGCCTTGTTTTGCTCATTTGCACAGTGATGTCTGTGAGATAAAGATTTCCAAAGGATTTCAAGTACAGTGATCCACCTGCTGCGCGTCCCCTATGTGTTTAGCAATGGAAGGGCTGCAGAGACAGATGTGACACAGTCTGTTCCAAGTGACAGAGCCCCTCTTCCCTTCACGAATCACTGGCTAAGAGTCAAGTGTGTGGACTTGGGAGATCGAAGAGTGACCAAGTGTGAATCCCTGTTGTACCCTCCATGCATGGGGCCTTTACGTCACTTCACATTCTGAACCTTGTTCCCCTCATCTGCAACCTAGAAGGTTTTAATTTTATTTTAATGGAGAGACTGCTTAGACAGACAATGCTTACTGAGGCTAAACCACATAAAAGCTCAATATTTGCTGCAGTTTCATTCCCCACGACTTCTGCTGTTATCCGTTTTCCTGTGGGAGGTCTGAATCTTACCTGCAGGCTTATCTCCTTGCCTGCTGCTGGTGTCGGGTCTACTCCAGCATCCCACAGCTCGTGATCACACATTGGTTCCGGATGCCGAGAGCTTCTGTCTTTTTATACTCAGTCTCTCTGGCTTAAGTCTATATTCCCTGGACCCTGGGGTCTGTCTCTCCACTTTACCACTCTCTTCATATCTTGGGCTTCGCCATCCCTAGCAATGCTTACCTGTTGGATCTGGGCCACAGTGATGTCTGCTGTGGTTCTCCACACCAGGCCTCAGCAGAAGTAGCAGGCTGGGATGCTCATTAAAACAGCCCTCTCCTTCGAGGTCTCCTGGGTACTTTTCAGTATGATGCCTCCTCCCTTGTACAACACTCCATACTCTCAGGAAATCACATGCTGGCGTCTCCTATAGCGTTCATCCCAGGGAGGCAAGATGTGTCCCTGGGCTTTGTTAATAATGAGAAGATTGTCACTAACAACACTCAAGGGCCCAGAATTTTACACTAGTGATATAGGTAGAATATTTGTTCTCATTATCTGGTTCTCACAACAAGAGAAGAGGCAGGAACAATGGGGCAGGACAGGAAGTTCAAAAGGACAGAGAGACTTAGGGGATGAAATAGCTTGTTCATTTTAACAGTGATGGATGGAGGCAGAGTTGGCTCTCTGACCCAAAGCTCTATCTATTTCTTGCCCAGGGCCTTGATCACTGTCGCATGGTGGCATACTGCTCAAGACTAAGCGACCTGGAGCTATTCAACATGAATTCCCCCCTGCCTTGGTTTGCTGGCTCTCCCTTAACTTTCATTGTGGCCATAGGAATAGGAATCTGCCTTCTAGACAAGCCTCTGGTTCCAGAAATAGTTCCCCTTCCTCTGTATTTCCTCTTCAGAGTAAGCTGCATTAGCTGTGTTTTTCTTGGCTTATTGATTCAGTGGCACAGGGCCTCCCAATCAATCCTACATGACAATCTCAGCTTCTAGGCCAGTGAAATTATTATTCTAATCTCGGTAGAAGTGTGCACTCTTGGGAATTGTGGTATTTAGAGACACAGAACCTAACTCTAAGGAGAAGGCAGGAACTCTTTTGGTTCTCAGGGCTAGGCAAAGAGGCCCTCCTATTTTCTTCCTCAAATTCTAGATCTGTATACTCTGCACAGACTGGAAACTGCTATGCCTATTGGCTGCTTGTGAAAAGTATAGGTTTTAGCTTATCAGGCAATATGGCTATGCCTTTCCAGCAACGGTCAGCTAGCCAGCACCCACACTGAGTCTTCAATCTGTTATTGGTCCCTTCGCCCAGGTTGCTTCCTTCTGAGTGATGGGGCTTCATTATAAGATCTGTGACTCTTAGGTGCATGAGACTTACCACTTCCCTTCTCTTGCTATGAATTGTATACCTTCATCAAATGCAAGGTCATGCAGGATATCATTATGATGGCTAAGTTATTATGCTTTGCATAGAAACCATTTCCAGAAGGCTCATGTGTTGAAGGCTTGGCTGCTGGTCATTGTGATTTGGGGAAGTGGTTGGCTAGTGACAGCTTGCTTTCACCTCCTCCGTGGATTCATTCATCAGTGGCCACATAACTTGATGGTGATATTGGGAAGTGATGTAAAGTAGGAAGTGGGGCCTAATTTCAGAAAGTAAAGCCACTGGAGGCACATCCTGTATGAGTTAAGCTTATTTGTCCACCATGAGGTGAACAGCTTGGCTGTGCTCTACACAACCCACAGAACCAAACCAAACCAAACCAAATTGTGCTGTAAGCCTGTCTAAAGCCCACAGAACCAAACCAAACCAAACCAAATTGTGGTGTAAGTCTGTTTAAAGCTGTAAGCCAAATAGGTGCTTAGGTTGACTCTAACAGTCATTTTGTCATGATTATGAGAAGTGACTAAGACTTTGGGCAATGGCAGGTACACTGTGAGCAAGAAGGGCAAATCCATATCCAGACTGGGTTTCAAGTCTGTAAAGACAAACAGTGCCTCTCCCTTTGTGAGGAAGGAGATCCAGTATCATCCACATCTGACCGACTTCCTTGAGTGCTGGCCATTCATATCCTGTGTGCAGTGCTGGCCATTCATATCCTGTGTGCAGTGCTGGCCATTCATATCCTGTGTGCAGTGCTGGCCATTCATATCCTGGGTGCAGTGCTGGCCATTCATATCCTAGGTGCAGTGCTGGCCATTCATATCCTGCATGTGGTGCTGGCCTTTGCTGTTGGCATTTTGAGTTCTTAGCAGAAAATGAACCAATCAGCCTTGGTAGACCCATGTTCAGCCTCTCTCCATACTCCTGGAGCTTTTTATTCATGACCCCTTTTAAAATACATATACTTCATAAAATCTCCCATTATCCTTTCTCATCCCCCCACCACTAACTCCGAGTCCCTTTTTCCCAGCAAGTCCTCCTCTTACTTTCGTGTATTTGTGTTTGTTTGTTTGTTTGTTTTCTCTTTTGTTTTTGTAACCCACTGAGTTTAGTTGGGGTTGTTTGCATGAGCATAGGTGCCATTGATCTCTTGTGTAAAACCGAGATGTTGGCAAATTATCAAGCCTTTAACCCTTCTGGGCCAGGGCCATTTCACCTACTTCACGCTGCCCCATCCTGCTTATGGTGACCTTTTTCTATCATGGCTACCCTTTAGAAGCCACATGGAGTGGAGCAGGAACCTACCAGTCCCCACCCTGGAAAGTTTCACCCCTAAGCTTTATAAATCTCCAACCCTATACAAAGCCTGCCTTCTGCTCAGTTCTTTGCTGCTTCTCATCTGAGCAGAGGCAGCCACCCTCTCATGTCTTTCCCCAAAACTCTCTTGGATGGGGCTTATTGTTCAGTGTGAGTTTGTGGTAGTCACAGCAATGTCCTTTGTATCCGAGATGCCGGCTGGAGAGTTAATTCCTGTGTATTAAGTAAGATTTTTAAAAGAGAAAATAGTGAGGGGGGTTTAAGTCTCACCGAATGGACCTTTTTTTACTCATAAATAGCATTGTTAAATCATATCACTTGTTATCAATGAAAACCTAAGAACTGATTGGTAGTGTGATGTTGATTAGCAGGGTTGCAGTATCTACCTCTCTTCTAGGGAGGGGCAAGTTCATGGGCACTGACAAATTTGTGCATGAAGGTAGTTTATGTGGTTTAAACATCGCTAGCTGAAGACTAGACAGTCTGTGGCTTGTGGTTCTAATTGTGATGGCAAATACATGGAACCACAATTCTTAAGCCAAAGCCAGTAGCAACCAGTACAGTTACTTCTCTGACCTCAGTCCCACTTCCGAACTGATCATGAAAGAGGCCAGCCAATAGTTCATGTTCCCTTTGGTACAGTATTTTCTAGCTTCCAAAACATTAAAAAGAAATGCATGACTTTTTCTTACAGAAGTTTCACCTTGGAGAATGAGAAAGGTAAGGTTCCAGCAAAGGGACTGGACCAATACTCCGACTTCTGAAGAGGTTATTTGAAATCCAGCTTTTCCACAGACGAAGCCGGTCCTGATAAATCTTCTTAGAAGTTCACCAGATGTGGGACAATATACCGATGATTTGTGGACCAAACCGTGCTTAAGTTAAAGGTGCTACTTAATAAATATATGGAAACCTTAGTTTCAAAAACACAACAGTCACATGGGACATAAATACATCCACATTTATTTGCTGTTGTTACTGGGGTCTCCTTTGACAAGATAGAGCAATGGATCGGTAAAGGGTTCAGAGATAAACCACTGTGCAGACAGATTCAGAGAACAATGTCTGCTTTATTGCACAGGAGAAACTACTTATGTGGTGGAAGTCTATCAACTGTGATTGGTTAGCACATTACCTGGGAATGAATGATGAGTTTTCTCCTACCATATGTGGTAGAGCTCTGAGGGGAAAGATAGAAATGTTGCAGCTCTGAAGGGAAAGGTCTTCTGACAGTTTGGAGCCGAGAAATACCATAAAGTCTCGCCACACATCATGGCTAAAGGCTCAACTACATCAGCACTAAAATAAGCCTAAAGACGGGAAAGTTGCCTAAACAGAAGCTCTGTTTTATAGATTTGTTTTTGACATTAACCCTAAACGGAGCAGCAGCATGATCTAATCCAGTGACTACCACCGTCCCCCGCGTGTGGGTGGAGATGCCGCTCTGAGCTCCGAATATCGAACAGCATTCAGTGCTTTGGCATCAGTGTGCGGGCAGGTCTTCCCCACGTCTCCAGAAGAGAAGTTTCTGTGGAGATGAACGTCCCCGCCTTTCACAACAGTTCATCTCCCTACTCTTCCATTCATTAGATGACGCTTGCTATTTGACAGTCTCTGGTGGTACGGATAACCCCCCTCTACCATGCCACGCTGGAATTCAACTCTCTGCTAAAGTTTCTTTTGTTGCTCTTTTGCCTCTCTTTTAAAAGAACAGAAAATCCAGGTTCTCATGAGGCAGCTCAGGCTGGTCTGGAATTCCTGATCTCTGTTCTCCATCTTCCAAGTGCTGAGATTATAGGCTTCTTACAACAGCACTCAGCTTAGACATTTATATTGCCAGAGTTTTCTTTTGGAAGCTGGCTACTCATGATATCAATGGTTCCCTTACCTTCATCTTTATCCGTCTACACAACTTCTTCTAAAGGCATCTTTTGCTTCACTCTCCACTTCAGAGTCATCCAAGTATCCACAGAGTTGAGCCTGTAGCCTCCACAACAGGCTGCCTTCATCTTCTTCTGCATGACCATAAGACCAGGCACTGGCCCATAACATAGCGGGCTTCTTTTCCTCCAGCATCAGGTGAGGCCACAGAGGCAGCCAGCTACCTGATGCCGCCTTTACACTGCACAACAAACCTCACACAAGAGACTTATTGGGAAAGACACTAAAGGGTAGCGGCTGCCTCTGTTCAGGCAAGAAATAGCAAAGAACTGGGCAGGAAGGAAGCGTTATATAATAATGTTTCTTGGAGACAGAGATCTCCTGGGTGGGAGTTTCTAGGGTGGGGATTGGTGGGATTTCCAGCCCTGAGCTTGAGTGGTCTCTGTGGAGAGGAGGCACACTAAAGTACATGTGGAGAGTTCAGATCATCCACTGACCAGCTGCTCAGATCACGCTACTTCAGAATCCAGTGTTCTGACTTCTGGGAACACTCAGGAGCATGGTGGTGTGCCGTGCTTGTTATTTAGAAGCATAGAATGCCAAGCAGGCTAGCTGCCAGATCATGCCTGTGCTTTCTCCTACAATTATTGTCCATTCTGAGAGGTCACCACAGTAGCTCTTGTCTAGACCCTATGTTGTCATCAGTCCTTTCTCCCTGTTCTTTCCAGTGTCCTAAATATCCTAATGAAGCCATTAGCTGTTCCTGATAGACTGGCATGCATCCACATCTCCTTGGATATCACTTTTCAGGGGAACTAAACCTAGATGAAAAGTCAGAGAGCCTCTCATGGAATCTGCCCACTGATGGCATCCATTTTCTTTGTTGGTGACCTCCAGGACCCTCTTGCATAGAGTTGTAATGTGGCCCTAGGTCATTTTTTAAAAAGCCTCAGCATACCTCAAAGAAAGATTTGTAATTCCTTCCCCGAAGTCCACCAAAGTAATTGATTCTAGAGATTTTCCAATGAGGCCATAACTAGGCTGGTTGAAAACCATAAATGCCATGAGAGTGGATATCACCAGAGTCTGAGCTTCCTGCTCATGCAGCATATGCCTTCTGGGTCTGCCCGAGTCTAATATGACATGCATCCTACTTGATCATGTGATGATTTTGTACAGGTCCCATTTTAAAGTTTGTGTGTTCGAATTAATAACAAAATCACAGGCGACAGCTGGAGGCATGTTAGATTTGAATTTGAAATATGCCTTACAGCTTGTGTGCAAATTCTGTCGGTTGGGGGAAGTTCTAGAAACTTCCTTTTTGGAGGAGGAAGGTCATTGGATGTGCGCCTTTGAAGGTTGTATCTTGTCTTGATCCTTTCATGTTTCCCCTGTCTGCTAAGAGGTAAGCAACCTTGTTTTCCTCATATTGCCACTGCTCCGCTCTTTCACCTAAGTGCCCAGAGCAGAGTAAGCACAGACTGAGCCTTTGAAATCACGGGGAAGAGAAGTCTGCCCTTTGTGCTGTTCTCTCAGGTGTTTAGACTAATACAAATGCAGAGGATTTGCTCTACCTGAATATGATCATGTGGTTTTTAAGCCTTTGGAATAGATTGGTGGGAGGAGTTTGAAGAGTTTGGAGATGTGGATTAGAGAAACCATTGTGTGACAGAAGCTAAGCTTAATGGGTGATTTCTGCTCTTCCACTGACCTACATCCCCAGTAACATGTCTTTTCTTTTGTATTTTTCTGACAGGATGTCTTTTGCCATGCATATTTTTTAAATCTTTGTGTGTACCTGATCTATGTGCATTTTCATGTTTCTCTGTATGGTTGCAGGCTTGCCATGTCGCACCCGTGAAGGTCAGAGGACAATGGTCACATGTCAGGTTCACCTTCCCTTGACATGGGAGCTCTTGCTTGCTGTGTATGGCCTGCTCTAAGCTAGTTGGCCCCAAGGAATCTGCTGTCTCCACTTCTCATCTTGCTGTAGAAACACTGAGATTACAGATGGTGGCTACCACATTTGGACTTGTATAGATTCTGAGATTACAGATGGGGGCTACCACATCTGGACTTGTGTGGATTCTGGAGATCCAAACTCAGGTCCTTATGATTGGATGGCAAGTGATTTATACACTGGGCCATCTCTCTAGCTTCCAACTTTTAAAATATACTTTGCTTGGCTGGACCATGGTGGCATGTGCCTTTAATCACAGCTCAGGAGGCAGAGGAAGGTGAATCACTATGAGTTAAAGGCCACCCTGGTCTACAGAGTGAGTTCTAGGACACCCAGGGCTACTCAGTAAAGCCCTGTCTCAAAAACAAACAACCCAGAAACAACAACAATAAAACTCCAACAAATCACACACACACACACACACACACACACACACACACACACACACACACAAACACACACACACATTACTTATACAGAATTTTTTTCTTTATTGGCTTGAAATTTTTTTCTTTAGTAAATGTTTTTGAATTATCCAGTAGTGAAATTTTTAGACAAGCTTAGATTCTTATAAAACATAAAGGTTAACATTATCTCACTGCACAGAGGAAAAGCCATGAACCAAGTTATGAAGATTGAAGAGAAGCCTGTTCGCTTGAGTGAATTTTTTATTATACAACATTACATTCATTAATTTGGCCATTTTGTAGTATTTACTGAGTTTCTACTCTGAGCGCTGGACCACTCCAAGTGTTTTTCTCTGAGTTAAACATAGCTAGTTGGAATCCTGGAGGCAGAGTTAGCTACATTGAGAGGTCAAATATTCACATCACACTTTTGAGATAAACAATTTTGGTAATGGCCGCTTTGACATCTTTGTTCCTCAAAGTATAGATAAGAGGGTTGAGGATTGGTGTGAGAATCGAATAGACCACATTCCCCATGATGTGGAAGTCCAGAGGCAGATCAGCCCTGTAGGCCACATAGGCTATGGCAATGGATGAGTAGTAGGTGCCCACCACCAGGAGGTGGGAGCTGCAGGTGGAGAAGGCTTTGGAACGCCCTTCCTTGGAGTTGATCCGAAGCACTGAGATCAGGATTCGCACATAGGAGAGGAGCACCAGGAGGAGGGGGAGGAAGGACACCACCATGGCAATGCAGAAGCCCATGAGTGTCTGGGGAGTGGTGTCAGAACAAGAGGACTGGACCAGAGCCAGGTGGTCACAGAAGCAGTGGTAGATGTAGGCGACGTCATTATATACCATCTGAGAGGTCTTTACTACTGCTGGAACAGGCAGGAGGAGGGCGGTGATCCAGGCACTGGCTGCCAGTGCAGTGTTTGTCTGTGGGGTCATGTGGACGGGGTAGTGCAGAGGGCGGCAGATAGCCACATAGCGGTCATAGGCCATGACCACCAGGATGAAAGCTTCTGAGCATGTAAAGCTCTGGAATAGATACATCTGCAATAAGCAGGAAGGGAAGCTGAGGAAGCGGTCTCCCAGCAGGAGTAGGGACAGCATCTTCGGGACAGTGGTGGTGGTGAAGAGGATGTCTAGAGCTGAGAGGTTGATTAGGAAAAAGTACATGGGCTTGTGGAGGCTGGGCTCGGCCACCACAGCCACCAGGATCAGGGTGTTCCCCATGAGGATGAGAAGGTAGAACAGAAGGAAAAGAAAGAAGACAGGGAGGTAGAAGGGCTCTGGCAGGGAGGGAATGCCCACCAGGTAGAAGACAGTAGAGCCATCTACTGACCCATTGCAGGTTGTAGTCTCCATAGTAGAACAGAACCTGAGGTCTGGGTCATGGGTGGCTGGAACATCTGAAAACCAGAAAAACAAAGAGCTCTGTGATAATAATTCCATAATGTCCATTCTTAATTAATTGCGTACAGTTATTTATAACCAACTTTGGAGGATTGGCTGTAGGCTGTGGGATTGGCTCCGCTGAGTACTAATCCACAGTCTACCAAACTGAAGTTAGCCGACAGCGCTAGTGAAGAAGGCAGGCCTAGGCCTCAGGCTCCCCTGGGAAGGTCAGAGGTAAATGGTTGATCATTGATTCACTGTCACAAATGTTCTTTGGAAAGATGCCCTCCAGATGGTACCTCAGACTCCACACTATGTGATTCAGTTTGTTGGATCTCTGACATCAAGTTCTTCAACCTGTGCCCTACTTGTGCACTCACCTAGAGTTCCAGCACACGGCTTTGCAGGGACAAGGTTCTCGATAGCGTATTGCAGTTCACACATTCATCAGGCCTCCTTCTTTGTGCTCCTTGACCTGGGACTCTTAGACTTCATGCAAGCTGGGCATACTGAGCCTTTGCTCCTTAGTAAGGTACTGTAGACCATGGTAGACCAGCACCCCACTGTCACAACTAGGAAATCCTGGATAAGTGACATAAATCATCATTTCATTGAATACGGTCTCATGTAGGCTAGCCTGGCTTTGCATTCATCATGTAGCTGAGGCTGATCTTGAACTCCTGATCTACCTGTCTCAGTTTACTAAGTGTTGAGATTACTACCAGCATGCACCACCACATTCTAAAAATCAAATAAAGAAGCACAGATGCTGAAAGGGTGGAAGGAACTGGACTTCCCCAGGCCGGGGGACCTTCCAGAGTGGAAGTGCAATCACTGGCTCTTTTTGTTTCTCCCTCAGAGTCACCTATTTGATTTGGTGACCATCATGGGGCTGGCTTGAACTAGGCAGGGAACTTTGATATGAGAGAAAGCAGTAAGCTTTTGTCAATCCAAAGAGGCTTACAACGTGGATTAGACAGTTAAACCACTCTGATTGTATAACTAGTGTTTCCATAAGTCATCTGGATTCTGGGTCTCTGCTAAGAAGCCTGGACGGGGGGGTGGGGGGGTGGCTAAGCTTCACTAAGATCTCCCAGGAACCATTGGTACTTAAAAGGCCACAGGAGAGGGCTTGCCTCACATGTACACTGCTCTTCTCTTAACATTTCCCAAAGATTTGAAGTTGTGTTTATATGGGAGAGCAGGATTTGTAGGTGGGTGGGAGGGACAGCTAAGAACCCTACCCATACCCTCCAAGATGGAGCAAATCTCCCACAGTCTGTCAGCACTGAGGTGATAAAGAACTATAACCCAGGGAAGGTTAGACTCTTACTGCGACCGAAGCGACCAGAAACCTAATTCCAAGACCAATTGGCCTGAAGTGCTCAGTACCTGACTCTACCTGCCTGAGAGAAAAATGGGAAGTGTGTCTGGTGAGACTGGTTATCCACAGTGTCCAATACATCTATTGTTATTAGTGTTCAGCCCACAATGAACGTTATTAGATATGCAAAGTTGGGAGAATATGACCAAAGGGGGAAATATACTGTAAATGATATACAAATGATCTAAGGTTGGGGAGGGGTAGCCTCATGGTAGAGCATTCACATTGTACAAGGCCCTGGATTCAATTCCCAATACTACAAAACAGAAGTAACATGTAAAAATAAATCAGTTAACTTTAAAAGTCTAGATCCCTAAGTGAGTAAATAAGGACATTAGTATGAAGGTTCACATTCTATAGCGGAAAATGCTGTGAAATGACTAGAGAATTCCAGCAGAAAATTGGAATCTATTTTTAAAAATACCCCAGAACTAAAGTGTCCAATATTTGAAATTAAGAACTTGAATATAGATCAGGCCTGATTCCAATGGACACCAATAGTCAGCCACAGAGTTAGGACAGAGCCTGGAGCCCTCCCCACCAACCCTGTGTTTTGTCTTGCTTTCCTTAGGGTGTCCGGAAGCCCAGGTGTCGTGAGAGAAGGGATGGGGTAAGGCTTTGCCTCACTTTTTCTATTTCTGTGGCTGACAGTGCCACCTCGTTGGCACCTCAGAGGACGTTTGTCAATCTCTTAAATGTGAAGTGAAGATGTGCCTGCATCTCCATTAACAGTGAAGGCTGGTGACATGTTTATCTGACCCTCCACCAACAGAGCAGAAAAACAAACAGCAGAGAATTAACTCACGATGACCCAACCTGCCGGTGCCCACCACCTCATTACCTAACTACGAAGACATACAAACTTCATTTCCCTGAATGTCTAGAAAGGTCAAAGAAGTCATTGTGCATTGAATGCCATGGGCTTGGATCGAACTGGGACTCGAAGGACAGAAGTTCAAAGCCATCAAATCCAATTGCATCCTCTTCCCCTCCTCTGCTTCATCTGTTAAACAGTGAGACAGGATGGTGTCGAGGCTCAAGGCCAGAAATAGAGGAGCCAGCAAACTCCTTGCAGAGATGGGTCTTGAACCCCAAATGTCCCAGCTCCTTGTTTTGGCTACCCGTAAGCTCCTCCTCTTGCCCGTACTTCTGTGATCCTCTCTCAGACGTTCCCTCCTCCGAGAAGATTTCTCCAGCTCTGCTTGGGTCATGAAGTCCCCATACTTCCTTCTGTAACCAACACATTACTAATGTGACTCTGGCTGCCCCAGCCAGGAGCACTTTCTGGGTAGTAATAGAGTCAGAGTGTTTCTATTGACTAACCCCCCTCCCTGCTCCCCAGTTCTCCCAGGAACTGTCACTTGCAGTCAGGAGACACCATGTGGCTTCTCCTTCAGCTTGCCTCACTCTGATGGTGACCATGGAACAGCAACATCATTAGTGATGAAGTCAATTAACTTGGTTTATCCCTTTCACCGTACAGAAGGGGACACAGAACGAGGCTCCAAAATGGGCTGTGATCGTCCCAAGGTCACAGGGGAAATGGACTCTCAGTATCAGAAATAAACTATCAGCAGCAGGTCTCAGTGGTCAGCCCCCCTGGGGCCAGGCATAAGTCTGTCATGAGCCTGGCTGCCCGACAGGCCTGGACCACTGTGGAGCCTAACATGGCTTTTGTGCTCACCCCCAAAGCACTGGATGTATTTGCTCCCCTAAGCTGCTGCTCCTGTGGAGTGTGCTGGAGCGATCACAAGGGCTGGGAGCTTTAGCCTAAGAGCAGCAAGACAACGCTTCTGAAAGAAGTCGGTATTTGATACTGTATTTTAGAAAGCCATGGCCCTGAGTTACAGCATTAGATTCCCTTCAACTTTTATTCTGTAACCCGGAGGTGAGCAATGTTATTCTGAATTACAATTTCGAAGGCATGTTGAATGCTTCCAGCTACTAAGGGTGTGAAGGGTCCTGGTAGGGTTTTTCCTGTTGGAATGCCCTACCAGTCCAAGAGTGAGCCAGAGGGAGGAAAAGAGGAAGCGGTCACCCAAATGTCCAGGCTGAGGCTGCACTTTGCAGACAGCATCCCTACCACACAGTCCTGCCAGGGAGCAGTTACACTTCCTTAGCAAATGAAGGAACCGAGGGCCAGAAGAGATGAGGCTGTCATTCAAATCCATGGCAGGAGAGACTGCTTCTGCAGCCAGTCAGCCACAAAGAACTGAACCCACCTGGCAAGCAAGAGTCCTGCCTGCTGGACCAGCCTTCTGCCTTGATTGCTGTGTTTGGGCCTCTGAGCTCATCTGCACATCTGTAAAATAGGACTTTATAAAAAAGACCATCTCCTCTAATCCAATACATATTTTCGAGGTCCTCTGTGCATCTGGCTGAAAAGGAGGTTTAGGGGTGGCTGTCTCATGGCCCACACCCCTAAAAATAGATATCAAGAACTGTCCCAGTTAGTGTGTGTGTGTGTGTGTGTGTGTGTCTGTCTGTCTGTCTGTCTGTCTGTCTGTCTGTCTGTCTGTGGCCAGAGGCCCTCAGTCACTCTCCTCATGTTTCTGAGGAAGGGTCTCTCACTGAATCTGGAGCTCACTGTTCAGCTGCCCTGGCTGCCCAGGGAGTTCTGGGGACCCAGCTGTCACCTCCTGCCCTTCCTCTAGCACAGGGGTTGTAGCTGAGTGCCTGGCTGCTACCATTCCCTGTTTTTATGTGGCTGCCGGGCATCTGAATTCAAGTCCTCATACTTATGCTGCAAGCACTTTACTGACAGAACATTTCCCAAGCCAGGTTCCATTTTTAAGCCCCAATGGCAAGCTTAATTCTGGGGCATTGCACTTCTCTGTAACCTGAAACTCCACACAAGCTCTCACAAGGCTGATTGCGCTATTCCCACAGAAAAGGTAGGCGTGTGTGAGGCTTGGAATGTAAGTATATTAGCTTCCAGCATAGACCTGGTTTCTATCTTGTCTCCATACCTAAGCCTCCCCCTCTCTGACCTGAAGTTTCCCTACCTTGACTCTGAATGTTGAAGGGTGTCTCTGTTAAGTAACTCCAGGTCTCTAGTGTCATAGGCTTTGCCTCTTGGCAAGTCCTTCTCCCAGACCTTCAGTCTCCTACAATCTCTGATTGGCCTACCACGATGTCTGATGCAGGGTCAGTCATGCAGACCAGGTACACAGCTTATGTGACTCCAGGAACCAGGACATCTCCCCTAAGGTGGGTGACCTCAGACTGCACTATGGCCCTACAAGTTCCCAGTGCCCTGGACCTTATCTTTCACCCTAGCCTTTGCCTGCTTCTGGGTCCTCCATCCACAGCCATCTTACCTGTCAGATCCGGTCTATCCAGTGATCTATAGAGGCATCCCACCTGGAGTTGGTAGAAAGAGCCAAAGAGGAATTGAACCATGGCTCATTAAAGCATCATCGCCTCCCTGGAGTCAGGCCCTCTGGGACTCATCCTTCAAGCTGGCTCTTGGGACCACAGAGCTGGCAGTCAGACAACAACTTTGTGGAGTAAAGCAGGAATCCTGGCTCTGAGGTCTGCTGATAATGAAAATGGATATCATTAACAAGCCTCGTGGGTTCCAGACTCCATCGCCTGAAACAGTTACATTCTTAATTTCCCATCTCAATTCCATAACCACCAGGGAAGACATCAAGACTGTCTGGCCCAAAGGAGGGAGTTGGCGATGGTTGTCTCATGGCCTAAGCCCCTAAAGACAGATAGCAGAACTACAGAAGAGGAATCATGCATGCAGGCTGTCATGGCAGTCTCATGGTCCAAGCCCCTAAAGATGGACGGCAGAACTACAGAAGACTCTGCAAAAGTACAGAGCGCTGAGGTCAGGGTTTGGACCAAGGCTCTCTGGGCCAGCAACTCTGTCTTCTATAGCTGAGACCTGAGCTCACTGAGTCTATAAATCAACGATTTCATGACTTTTACACTGGATTCCTTAGAACTAGAGTCATGTAGAGTTGTGAGACACCGTGTGGTGATGGGAATAGAAGCTAAGGCCACACAGAAGCACATCCAGTGCTCTTAACTGATGAGCCATCCTTTCAAATTGCCCTCATTGTAGACTAATCAGTGTGGAGCTTTGTCAAGTGAAAACTCCCTCTTTCCCAGTCCCTTTTTTCCACACTTTTCTAGGCATTTTTGTGCCCCTTGTCTTTCTTTTAGCATAAATCAGATCAATTTGAACATATCATATAACATGCTTTGGCTTGTAGTAAGGCTTGGAAGCTTTTTTATACATATTTTAAGTTTTTATTAGATAATTTTTAGTTATCATACAAAATAACTAGTTGCATCGTGTAACCTCACACATGTGTGTCATTATTCTCTGCTCATAGCCACCCATTACCCTCTGCTGTGTCCCCTTTCACTGGCCGCTCTCCTTCCTCCAAATGTCCCTTCTCTGCTTTCATGGCACATGTAGATATGATTCTGCACGAAAGGGAGAATGCATACATGTGAGCCATGTCTTCCCTTTGTTCTCAGCGACTCTCCCACTTACTGCTCCTCCTCTACCCAGCCAACCAGTCCCCTTTTGACTTTCATGGCATTTACATATAATTTTTATATATGATAAAATATACTTATTTGAGTCTGGCTTGTTTTACTTAACCTGACAAACTCCATCTTCACCCATTTTCCTTTTGGTGGTGATGCTTGGTTTTGAGTGTTTTTTGAAACAGGGTCTCTCTACATTATCCTGGCTGTCCTGGAACTCACTCTGTGGATCAGGCTAGCCTCAAACTCAAGAGATCCACCTGCCTCTGCCTCCCAAGTGCTGGGATTTAAGGCATGCGCCGCCATGGAAGCTTCATCCATTTTCCTTAAACTGTGTGATTTCATTTGTTATTTATTGTCACATAAAACTTCAGTGTGTGTGTACCACATTTTCTCGTCGGCTTATGGACATCTAGGACAATCCCATATTTTAGCTTTTGCACATAGTGCTTCTATAAGCACACACACACCGTTGTCTCCATGGTGTGGGATTCAGATTGCTTTGGGTACACAGCAAAAGTAGACTGTATGGTGGTTCTATTTTTAGTTTATATTTTCAGGAACCTCCTTACTAATTACTATATTAGCTGCACTAATTTCCATTCCTACCTTCAATGTACAAGGGTTCCTTTCCCAGAGTTCTTACCAGCACTTTTTTGTTTGATTTCTTCTCATTTTTAGTGTGTGGTGTGTGTGCACGCGTGTGTGCGCGCGCGCGTGTGTGTGCGTGCGTGTGTGTGTTCGTGTGTGTGTATGCGTGTGCGTGCGTGTGTGTGTGTGTGTGTGTGTGTGTGTGTGTGTGTGCGTGCCATCGCGTGTATTGGTTCTCTCCTCCCCCATGTTTCGGGGGTCGAGCCTGGGTGGTGGACTTATATGGCAATCACTTTTGCAGGATGAAACATCTTGTTGGCTTCTGGATGATGTTCTGACAGGTGAGATGGATGGGCTCCCCAGGCTGTTTGCTCTGCATCTCCTTGATAGCTAGGGATGTGAACCCATTTTCATCTGTATTTCTGCTTCTGAGAACTGTCTGACCAATAAATTCATTTATTTTTATTGGATTATTGGAGATATTTGATTCTTTAATCATTTACAGATGCTAGCTATTGACTACAGCTGTATGCACAGCTGGCGGAAATCTCTCCCATTCTGAAACCTCTTTGCTCCACCAACACTTCCCTTTTCTGTCGTCACATGCAGTCTCACTTGACAATTCTTGCTGTTACTTCTCGATATTAGAATCTTTTTCAGAAAGATAAGCAAATTATTCCTGGACCTTGAAGTTTTTTCTCTAGTGGCTTCAGGATCTCTGAATTCCACTGAATTCTTCCATTCTTTTTAAATTGAGTTTTGTATAAAATGAGAGGTAGGAATCTAGTCCCATTCTTTGAGATATGAACACCACATTTTTCCTCCACCATTTGTTGAATAGGAAGTGTTTTTCTCATGTGTTTTTCTGGGCCTCTTATAGAAAACCAGATGGCTTCTATTCATTTGGTCTGTTGGCTATATCCTTTCCCTTTCTCTGTGTGTCTTTGCTAGTGAGGTGTGTTTCTTCTGGACAATGAACAAGTCTTTTCTTTTAAATTCAATCTCCTAGTTTGCGTTTTCCCACCACAGTGTTAAGATTCTTTGCATTAAGCATTATTACTGAAACCTCTGTAAGAAAGATTTGCCTGGCTCCTGTAACTCTGTTGATCGTCTCATTTCCTTGCATGATTAGAATGTTGTTTCTTCCTCTTCATGTTAAATCTGTGCCCTGCTGATTTAGACTCTTCTCCCCTGCCATACTTTTTAAAAAACTTATAATTTATTTTTAAAGACATTCATTTTAATCTTATACACATGGGGAGTTTTGCCTGCATGTATGTATATACCTCATGCATGCCTGGTCCCTGTATAGACCAGAAAAGGACATTGGATCTCTATATGCTCAGGCACAGGCAAACATACCTGTGCACTTGCATGTACCATTCACACTGAATAAGCAGGAACTGCAAACATTGCCTTATTCCATACATAGCAGCTCATGCTTCCATGAACAGAGATTCTTGGATTTGAGATAAATTCATGCACACAGCTATTTGTTTTGGTGTCACAAAGGTAAATACTGAGCCCTATTTCAGGAGAGTTTTAGTTACCCACAAGTTAAAAATAATTCCACAGATTTACCAGACTGATGATTCTCTCACTCTGTTTCTTGTTTCTCAGACACTACCACAAAGATCCTTAGTAAGCAGTAGAAAGCCACCAAGAACTGGAGGCTCTTTGGTATGATTTACTGAAACTAGAAAAATAGCACAGACTAGAAGACCCACAGGAAGGCAGCAATTGTAAGTAGAAAACAAATAAACAAAAACAAAGGTTTATACTGTCCTTTAAATGCTCCTTATTTTATTCTGTCTTTCATAAAATAGTAAAAACATTAGAATGATATTTT
The DNA here is from genome assembly GCF_021556685.1 of Rattus norvegicus. Taxonomy (NCBI): domain Eukaryota; kingdom Metazoa; phylum Chordata; class Mammalia; order Rodentia; family Muridae; genus Rattus; species Rattus norvegicus. Next base: position 166,617,842 of record NC_141534.1, on the reverse strand, counting down.
TTAAAAAAAGCCAACATCTTAACACTGACTGTTTTTAGATTTTGAAGGAGCTTAAAGAAGGCAGAATAGCCGAGAGACTGACTCCAACAGACTACAGTGTTTACTTCAAACATCAAGGAGCAGACACAGTGGAAAAGGGTGTCTGCCAAGGGAAAGGGCTACACTTGGGATTTATATGTGAGGTTTGGGAGACAGGAAGTTAATTAAGCAGCTTCAGGGAGCTATGTGCCAGTCCAGTTAGTCTCCTGAAGTTGTTCGTCCAGACAATCCCCTACAGATATACCCACATGCCAAACTGAGCTACAAGATTTCTCTCTTCTTGGGAGAGTCTAGATTGTAGCAACTTGTCTTTAAGACTAATGGCCACAAATAATGATAAATCCAGTCTTATTTCAGACACTGAACAATGGTACACATTTCTTATTTATTTTTATATACTCAATAGTAATGCCTCTGTTTCACTTTTTATTGTAACACTCTTTCTTTTTTTTTTTCTTGGTTAGTCTAACTAAACGTTGATGTATCCAAAGAGCCCTCCTAAGCTTTGTTTTCATTCTCTGTTTCATGTATTCCTGCTCTAATTTTTATGATGTGTTGATTATTGTATATTTGAGTTTAGTTTGCTCTGCCTTTCTAATTTCTTTTTTTAATTGAATATTTTTAATTATTTACATAGCAAATGTTATCCCCTCTCCTGGTCTCCCCTCTGCAAACCCTCTATCCCATCCCCCCCTTGCCCTGCTTCTATGAGGGTACTCACCCACCCACCCACTTCCTCCTCACCACCCTAGCATTCCTCTACACTGAGGCATCAAGCCTTCATAAGGACCAACGGCCTCTCCTCCCATTGATACTAGATAAGACCCCTTCAGCTCCTTTAGTCCTTCCCCTAACTCCTCCATTGGGGTGCCTGTGATCAGTTTGATGGTTGGCTTTGAACATCCACATCTGGATTGGTCTGGATTGGTCAGGATCTGTATTGGCAGAGCCTCTCAGGAGGTTCCTGTCAGCAAGCACTTCTTGCCATCAGCAATAGTGTCTGGGTTTGGCATCTGCATGTAGGATGGACCCAGGTAGGGCAGTCTCTGGATGGCCTTTCCTTCAGTCTCTGCTCCACTCCTTGTCCCTGTATTTCCTTTAGACAGGAGAGAGTCTGGGCTAAAATTTTGGAGATTTTTGAGATGGGTGGGTGGCCCTATCCCTTAACTGGGAGCCATGCCTAACCTCTGGATATGGTGTTGGCAGGTTCTCCCTCCCCTTTATGGGAAATTTCAATTAATGTCATCCCTGTGGGGTCCTGGGAGGCTCTTGCCTTCCTGCCATCTGGTACTTTCTGGTTGCTACCCCCAGTTTCCCATCCCTCATTGCCACACACCTCTGTTCAGTTTCCTGACCCTCTGTACATCTCCCCCATCTCTTCCCCCTCCTCTATTCCTCCCAAGTCCCTCTCACCCTCTATTTGATTATTTTGTCCCCTTCTAAGTAGGACTGAAGCATCCACTCTTTGGTCCTCCTTCCTGTGAGCTTCATGTGATCTGTGAATTGTATCATGGGTATTCCAAGCTCTTTGCTTAATATCTACTTATCCATGAGTATATACCATGTGTGTTCTTTGTGACTGAGTTTCTTCTAGTTAAAAGTCAAGCCATTTGAGTTTTTTCCTCATTTGAGTGTAAGCATGTCTTTCTCTGTATCCCATGAGTTTCTGTTCTCATGCAGACTGTTCTCATTTTCATTCTTATTAAAATAGTCTCTAATTTCTTTGTGATTTTCTCTTTGATCCATCAATTGTTTAGGACTGCCTTGTCCAGTGCCCACATTTGTGAGTGCAGCATCTAATGACTGAGGTTTTATTACTTTGATGATACCATTCAACCCTGATGGTACACACATGTGTGGTCACAGCTACTTATGAGTTGAGCCAGGAGCACCATGAGTTCTGGACAACCAGAAAGTCGTCATCTCAAAAACCAAACAAAAACATACCAGCAACAAAACAAACAAAAAAAACAAGCTCCCCCAACCCCCACAGAAAAAACCAAAACACCCCAAACCCTCAGAAACAGCGAACAAGTCGTTTAAAGCATATGTTTCTCAAAACCAAAGAAAGTGTTTGAAGTAATAGAGGTTTCAAAGGAGAAGCAAGATTTTCCTAGATACAAATCTGGGAGCATTTTATGGAGAAACAAAGGAGAGAGTAAAAATTAAAGTGAACCATACTATTTGAAGTAAAAAGAGAAAACGCGATATGAGAAAATCTGATATTTTCATCTGCTATGGAGAATACATACTAAAGAAACAGAATCACTACTGACATCATCCTTGTAATCGAGCAAAGCCTTGCAGCTTCAAAATGACTGATGAGCGTTTTAGCCAGATTCCCATTACTGAAAAACACCCGAGCAAATCAGTTTACAAGAGGAAAAGTCTCTTCCTGACTAACAGTTTCAGAGGCTTTGCTAGGAAGGTGTGGAAAGGAGAGGTGGGAACTGGCTGGAGCTGTGCTTTTGCAGGCACCATGTGAAGGGCGTACCTGTCAGCCTGCAGTCACTCTCTGCTTCCTGGCTTCCTTAGGCTGAGCAGCTTTGCTCCAATTTGTCTGTTCCCCTGCCACCATGATGGTCCACCACACAATAGTCTCATTACAATGGAGCCAGCTGGTCATAAACGTCTGAAATTGTGAATTGAAATAGATCTTCCTGCCTTTAAACTATTCCCCTCAGGCATTTATCACAGAGATGGGATGTCTGACATAGAATAAATAATGCAGTCACATATCACAGTGATGTAAGATAGCCATGGTTGGACTACTGGGACCGCAGCCTTTAAGCCAGTTTAATTATAAACACACAGAGAGAGACACAGACACACACTCACATACAGTGTGCACGTATGTAATTTTCATTCTGTCAGTTCTGTTTCTTTAGAACCCTGACTAAAACACAGTATATGGCTGTAGTTTAGATCTGGAGTACAGGGCCCTGAAACCTGTATGTTTTAGGCTTGTTCCTCTGCCTAGAACCATCAAAGATTGTGGGGAACCTTAAGAATTAGAGCCTTAATGAGAGGAATTAGAGATCTGTCCTTGGTCTCTTCCTCTGCCTTCTCCTTTACCCTCCCTCCTTCTCTTTTTTTTTTTTTTGAAACTCAAAAGTCAGGAGTTTATATAGGGAAAGCTAGGGGGTTTGGCGTGGTTACACACGATTGGCTAATTTCTGGCGCGGCTATAAGTGATTGGCTCATTTAAACATGGCAATGAGATTACAGCACAGCAGGAGAGTAAGTATTGACTGGAGCGTACAGGATTTTAGGAGCTAGGGGCGTATCAGGGTTTGAAGGACATCTGGTTAAGGTGTGACTCTGAGTAAGCTGGGGGAGGTGCCCTTCTGCCAGATGGTTTGAGTCAGTCCTGATAACTCGGGATGGTTCCTGCATTCCTTTTCTTTATCTTTATGGTCTGTTAGTCCTAGCGGCAGGGCGGGGCTGCCTGGACTTGCTTTTCACAGTGTTTAGTCCTGAGTCTGAATTTTCTTTTAACTTCATATTTTTAAACCTTAAATCTGTATAATTTTCCTTTCATTCCCCTCTTCTTCTACTAAGTAATTCTAATCTTAGAATTTTGATATCAAGTCTCGTATTTGGTCTCACCAGTTGTCCTAACTGACTGGTACTGTTGTCTCAGAAGCATCAACCGCACAGCACCCACTCGATTTTTAACAAAAGCAATTAACCTGTTTGTCACGCAGGGTCCAAAAACTAAAACCAAGAAAATTACTAGTAATGGCCCAGTTATATAGCAGAAAGTAGGGTAGTCATCCAGGAAGACCGAGTGAACCAAGACTCAAACCAACCTTGTTGAGCGTCTCTATCTTTTTGTAGGAGTCAAACCTATTAACTAGTTTCTTTAACACACATGGACCTATAATCAGAAGCAGAAGCAAAACTAAGAAGGGTCCCATAAGGGAAGATATCAGAGTAGTCATCCAAGGAGATCTACTAAACCAGCTCTCGAACCATCCCTGATGTGCTTCTCTGTCTCTCTGTCTTTTGTCTAACCTTTCTCTAAGTTTATTCATGGAGTCTTTAATTACTCCTGAATGGTCTACATAGAAGCAACATTCTTCTTTCAGTGTAGCACACAGACTCCTTTAAGGAATATCAGGTCTAATCTTCTATTCTGAAGGACTACCTCTGAGAGGGAGGTTAGGTATTCTTGGAGGTCAGCTAAAAAGTCTTTCACTCTTTTTATGTCTGAGTCAATGGCAGTTCTGAATTCTCTATAAGTCTTGCATTGCAGGGCAAGGGCAGATGTCCTTGTGCTGCCCTTGTAGCACCTAGATAGCCTTAAGTAATTCTCAACTCTTTTTTTTTTTACTAAGTCTTTAGCATCAGGATTCCAATCTGGACACTATCTAAGCCTACACACCAAGGTCATGACTAGCTTTTAGAACTTCTAAACTTATACAGATTGTGATCCCTGAGGCACAGTCCCAAGAAGTGTTAGGAGTACTAACATATGCAATGTTACATCATTTGTAATGGAAATCAAGCCTATCCCACACCTATCTTGATAGAACCCAGGACAAACATGACTGAATTTCCCTCTAGGTCCCAGCTCTCAGCCCCAACAGCTAGTACACAGCTGGTGAGGGCTGAGAATTGATGGCTGTCAGGGTGGTCAGCAGCACCAGGTACAATCCTTTCCAGTGAGGCTCGAGTGTCTGGGCTCAGTGTATCTGCAATCTCCGACCTGGAACTGATGGGATGTCTCAGGGGTCTCCGGGGCATAGGCTGCTGTCAGCTGTGAGCAGATTTCTTTCTGTATCACCTGTAGGTCTTTTAGCCTGGCACACAAATCATTATTACTATAGCACTATGACATGTTGGTTCAGTAACATCATCTAATACAGTCAGGGGAGCTGAGGCCCCATATAAGATCTCAAAGGGGGTAAGGCTGAATCTGGAAGGGGTATTTCTTGCTCTGAAGAGAGCAAGAGGGAAGGAGTGTCACCCAGTCTGCGCCAGTCTCCATGGTTAATTTAATTTGGTCAGGGTCTCTCTTAGAGTTTTATTTACTCTACCTGTCCTGAACTTTGAGGTCTGTAAATACAATGTAATTTCCAATCGACCTCTAAATACTTGGCCACACCCTGGCTTACCTTGACAACGAAAGTAGGGCCATTTTTTGACCAGATTACCTTGGGCATTCCAGACCTGGGGAAGATTTCTTCCAGTATCTTCTTGATGATTGCAGAGGCCGTCTCTCGTTTGGTGAGGAAAGCTTCTATCTATTCCTGAAAAAGTATCTACAAGCACTAGGAGATACTTGTGATTATATTTTTCTGGTTTTATCTCAGTGAAGTTCACTTCGACTTTTCACTAAACTCTCTAGGTCTCTTTGCTCTGTTTGCTTGCTAAGCATTCACTTATTGACATACCTTATACTTTTTACTGTCTCTCTGGCTAAAATCTTAAAGTCTATTACATACACCTTAACTATTTGGACAAACTTTTTATCTAAGTGAGTCCATATCTGTATTTGGCAAAGTGAGTCCCCCCCCCCCCGGGGAGTATAGCTTTCCCCTCAAGTGTGCCATTGTCTTTTTTTTTATTTCATTTAAGCAATTTGGGCCTTTTCTTCTGTTGTACATTCTAAGTGAGGCCATCCCTTAGTCCAATCCCAGTTCCCAGTGGCTGTCTCTTGCAGGCCTGTAACCAGGATAGGCTCCTGCATAGCCATTTCCCAAGCCACTTTATCTGCTTTGTTACTGTCCAATGCCACTGAATCTCTTCCCTCCTGATATCCTGAGCAATGAATAGTACTCACAGTTGTTGGCTTCACCAGGGCATCCAAGAGATGGCAAAGGCATCTGCAGCACTGATGTGCTGGGGGGTTGAGGTTCAGCCATCCCAGATGACATTGTGTTGTCCACCATGACAGCACCCACTTATCTCTGACCTTCATGAAGAGAACTGTTCCCGTCTGTAGACAAGGTAGCCTTGGCTTTCAGCAGCGGTCAATCAGCCAGTCGCAGAGGTCTTTCCTCCACCCATGGGCTTCTGCCAGTGCTTGACACTCATGCTGTGGTGGCTCCAGGTCCGGACTGGGCAGCAAGGTGACCAGATTGTCCCCAACCAGTGGAGAATCTAGTCCATGGCAGTGGTCCCATCTTTTGGGACACTCTATTATCACAGTTTAAGTCCTTCAGGGGTATTGAAGTCAACAGTCAGTAGTGAGGGCCTTCCACCCATGTCTGGAACATTCTTTCTGGCCTCTAGTAGGATCCCGCCTTTCCTCAGTGGTAAAGAAGACCTCTAACAGTTACTAACAAGCATCTCAAACGGGATGGTGAGAAAACAAGAGAATCTCATGAAGAGGGCAAACAGCATTTAGTCACACAGCTAAACCAGGAGGCCTTCTTGGGCCAAAAAGGCCATTGTACAAATAAGCACAAGCTTAGATTTTCCCTCAAGGAGTATCTCTCTTCAGTGTCAGCTCCATGGCTTTGCCTCTCAAGAGAACCAGCTTCCAAATGACACTAGGCTTTTAGTAACAACTCCAAGTGGCATTCGGGGTTCCGGGGGGTCACGCTCCGATCCCGGACGAGCCCCCAAATGAAAGAGCGTACCCCAAAACAGGGAACTGCGTCTCTCGCTCCGATCGCGGGGTGGGGTGCCCCCAGGAATCACGAGTAGCCATTCTTGATGTAAAAGCACGAGGTAGCTTTATTAACGAGATCCCGGGTCTTAGCGGGATCCTGGGTCGACACGTATCTCACACAGGAGACAGAGGAATCGACCACCCTCCCTCCTTCTTTCTGAGATGGGGTTTCACATAGTCCAGGGTATCCTAGAACTGAGGATGACCTCGAATTCCTGACCCCCCATTCTTTACCTTCCAAATTCTATGATTACAAGAGTGTATTGTCACACTAGGCTCCTGTCTTAGACACTATTCTATTGCTATAAAAAGACACCATGGTCAAGGCAACTCTTTTAGGGAAAACATTTAATTGAAACTGACATTCAGAAGCTTAGTCCATTATCAGCATAGCAAAAAACATGGCAGCACACAAGCAGACATGGTGCTGGGGACAGAGTTGAGAGTTCTACATCTGGATCCACAGGCAGCAGGAAGAGCAAAGACTCTGGGCTTGACATGGGCTTTATGAAACCTTGAAGCCCACCCCCAGTGACACACTTCCTCCAACAAAGCCACACCTCCTAATCCTTTCAAATGATGTCACTCCCTGGTGACCAAGTATTCAAATCTGTGGGCGCCACTCTCATTCAAACCACCACAGCTACTCTTTTCTTTTCAGCTCCTGGCCTTATTTAAAGTGAACAATTTTCTCTTCCCATGACCTTAAGTGTTGTTGCAGACCCAGAGCAATTGAGTGAACCCATTATGGAATCAATTTCCAAGTACTGTGAAGTAAAACTAAGGCCTTCCTCTTAGTACGTTACTTACCTCCAGTTTTTGTTATAGTAACATAAAGCTAACAAGCACACATCATTCTGAGTCTTATTCCTTTTATGAAACACTGTAAGACTGGTCCATGCTTGAAGTATGTAATTACTTCATTTAAAATCATTATAATTGTGTGTATGTTCATGAGAGTGCAGGTGTCCATGGAGGCCAGAGATGTCATATCCCCTGGAGCCAAAGTTACATTATAGTTGGTTACGCTGCTCATCATGGGCAACAAGAACCAAACCAGGATCCTCTAGAAGATCAGCAAATGCTCATGACTTCAGAGCCTGCCCAATGTTTTAACTGGTATGTTTTGTGAACATCTGATAAGTTGAAAAAGTTCTATTATACTGGATCAAAGAGTACCTGACTTCAACATGACAGAATCATGTTCTCTCACGTGATTGGACCAATTACGTCTTTCAGAAGCATCGCCCTGAGGATCAAGTCTTTAATACATGGGCTTTTCAGGGACACTCAACAGCTCAACTATTTAAAAAAAATGCCCACTACTGGAAGGTGGTAGGTGCAGGTGGAGAAGATTTTCAAACACCCTGGACTGGAACTGATGCAGTCACCAAGGCTGGGATTCAGACATTCGAGAGCAACACCAGGAGGAGGAGAAAGAACCGTCATGGTGATACAAGGCTCATGAGGGTCTGGAAAGTTCCTAAGCAGGAGACTCAGGCCAGAGCTAAATGGTCACAGAAGCAGTGGTAGGTGTAGGTGACGTTAACCATATACTTGGGAATCTGAGAATTCCAGAGTGGGCAAGGGGAGGATGAGGTTCTGGGCATGGCTTCCACTGCAGTGTTGGTTTGTGGGGTCATATGCATAGCAGAGAATCACAAAGCAGTCATGGGCCATGGCCACCAGGAGAAAGGCAGAAGGAACTGTAGGTATGCCAGAAGAGGAAGTGGAGCCCAAGCATGGCCCCACTGTCTTTAGAGAGCAATTTTAGCACAGAATGGTCTAGCTCTGAGAAGTTGATGATAAAGAATTATGTGGGTGTCTTCGGGTTTCCATTGCTTTAACAAAACATCATGAGTAAGTAAGTTGGGTAGGAAGGGGTTTATTCAGCTTACACTTTGTATTGCTGTTCATCAACAAAGAAAGTAGGGACAGGAAAGCAAACAGGAGAGGAATCTGGAGGCAGGAGCTGATGCAGAGGCCATGGAGGGGTGCTGCTTACTGGCTTGCTCCCTGTGGCTTGCTTAGCCTGCTTTCTTATAGAACCCAGGACCACCAGCCCAGGGATGGTGCCACCCACAATAGGCTGGGTCCTCTCCTATCAATCACTAATTTTAAAAATGCCTTACAGTTGGATCCTATGGAGGCACCTTCTCATTTGAGGTTCCCTCTTCTCAGGTAGCTCTAGTTTGCCTGTCAAGTTGACATAAGAGCAGCCATCACAGTGGGCTTGTGAACTGGGCTCTATGAACAAGATCAAGTATTACTCACCAGGAATTATAGGTAGGTATGGAACGAGTAGATGGGGTATGTGGCACTGGCCTGAAAACTCAATGCTTGGGAGGCTGAGGCTGGAGGACAGCAGGTAGATTAGGAGTCCTCTGGTCTGTCACGGTTCTGCTGTTGCATGAGCTCTTTCATAGCTGATCAAAAAGGACTCAGGGAGTTTGTTAGGGCTTGCAGTCTCAAGGTGCCAGCCCATCACTGCTGAGATCTTTGTGCTTAAATAGGGTGACATGGTGGTGGGAGCAAAGTCTTGAGCTCCTTACCCCCTGGAGGACTGGAAGCGCAGGAGATAGGACAGCGGGCCATGTGCAATCTCTAAGGCACCCTCCTCATCACCTGCTTTCTCCAACAAGACCCCTCCTCCTAAAACAGCACCACTAGCCCATGACCAAGCATTGAGGAAGTGACCCTTTGCTCGACCCATAATAGCCTTCCATAGTGTGTCAGAGCTGGGTGTCAGCAGGTAGAATTAGGAAATCAGGACAAATATGGAAATCAGAACAACGGGGGATGCTTGAAGGCTTTGAGTAGAGTACACATTGGTTTGTTTTGTTTTTTTTTTCACCCAGCATTCACTGTTATCCCAACATTTTCTTTGTGTGTGATGGGGTGGTGTGTGTGTGTGTGTGTGTGTGTGTGTGTGTGTGTGTGTGTGTGTGTGTTTGTGCAAAGAGACCATAGGTTAATGGTGGGAAGCTTCTGCAATTGCTCTCCACCTTAGTTTTTGAGGCCTAGTCTGTCACTAAACCTAGAGAAACTAGAGCTCACCACTTAGGCTACACTGGCTGGCCAGCAACCTCCAAAGGTCTCCTTCTCTCCACCTCCCCAGTGCAGGGGTTAGAGGCACATGCACTGCATGGCTTTGTACAGGGTTGCTGGGGATCTAAACTCAGCTCTCACACTTGCATGGAAGCAGTTCTCCAAATGAGAATGAAATGAAATGTTATCACACAATGAAGACTGTAATGTTTATGGAAAACCTAACAGCAATGATTGAAAATACTGGTCCTATTTAGTGGAAAAGAACAACATTTGCAAATATCTGGGCCTATTAGCAGCAGCCTCAGGGGCCTGAAATTCAGTTCCATGGAGGGAAAAAGTATTTCAATCAGCTTATCTCATAATGCAAAAGGTAGGCTTGAAACTTAGCCACTTTCTTTGAATAATATGTATGTAATAGTGTGGTCCTCTTAGACAGAATGACCAGAGATTTAGGCGTTAGACTGACAACTTCAGAACAGCTTTCTAACCCTACATCCTTTGGTTCTAAAGAAAGAAAAGTAGCAGTCAAAAACCAAACCAAGAGTTCAAGGTCAGAGGGTAGATGGCATCTGTCTGAGAGAAAATAGAAGCTCCTGGTCAATTGCTCAGACGCCCATAAAGAACTCAAGTCATTTCTTTAAGGACATAGCTAGGCTTTCTGCTAGTTCCTGTTGCCATGGAGGAAGGGACATTCTGGGCATAGCTATGCGGACAGATCCATCCTTTATACATAGTTCCTGGCCCATCCAGTCTACGTACTTCCTGAAGAGGAATCTTCAAGCTGGGGTTTTCTGAAGGCAACAGTCACTGGGTAAGAGTGAATGAAGTAAGTGTGCATGCGTGCGTGTGCGTGCATGTGTGTGTGTGTGTGTGTGTGTGTGTGTTGATGTTCTCTCTCTCTCTCTCTCTCTCTCTCTCTCTCTCTCTCTCTCTCTCTCTCCCTCCCTCTCTAGTTTTTCAAGATAGGGTTTTTCTGTGTGGCCCTGGTACTTACTCTGTAGACCGGGCTGACTTTGAACTCACAGAGATCCGCCCGCCTCCCCAAGTGCTGGGATTAAAGGTGTGAGCCACCACTGCCTGGCAGTCTCTGAGGTCTTCTTAACCATATCTATGAGCCCAGAGGAGTGGCAGTGGCCTCAGTAAGGACTCAGTTCAGGAGATATAAGTGACACGTTCCCCTCTGCTCCACACTGGATTCCAATTCTCTTCTGACCTAACTTTCCTCTCCCTCCATCTGGGTGGGAAGATGCTAGCCTGGCCTTTACCTTGGACTTGTCCCCTTGGCCGCTGTCCAGGGTAGGTGATGCTGGCATGTGGAGCACGGCTCCTTCCTCTTCGGTGATGTTAGAGCTGCCTCATGGCTTCTCCAGCATGGCCGCCAGCTTCCTCTCTTCTGATGAAGCCTTTACAGCGTAAGAGTGGAAATGACCCTGCAGGGAGTTGTGTCTGTGCCCTCTCCCATGACTGTAGAAATCAGACTGCGACAGGGCGGCAGAGATGTGTCACCTCTGGGTGAGAGTTGGGTCAATGTCAGATCTTGGCTAGGAACCAGACTTCCCAGCAACATCACTGGCTCCTTCTCCAGCGAACCAGTCTGCCTGAACAACACAGATGTTGTCTCTGGTGTCTACCCAGAGAGAAATGAGGCCGAAGGTTTTATTTTTTTCTCAGTCTCTCGGGCTGGAACCCGAGACAGGTATAAATTTCAGTTTTGCTCTGAGAGAATTTAAAACAGGTTCAGATGGCCTGGGTGATAAAGAGAGATGCTCTAAATAGTTAGGGGGAAAAATGTTCTCAAATGTGACTTAAAGAAGAGAGAGACTAGTCACGTCTTCCTGAAGAAAAGTCCCGGCAGCAGCTGCTTCACATCTGGAAGGTGAAAGCTTGGCAGCCACGGCCCAGGTCACCATGAACCTGTGGCAATAGTTTTGATTGGTGAGTGCATTGATAAAAATATCTGACAGGAGTTTAGCTGAGCTCTCCCCCAATGAACCAGTCAACGGAGTTGTTGTTGCATCTTCTTAAATTTCCTCTTTTGCTGTTCTCATCCCAGGAAACACAAATTGGTATTTTCTCCAAACGTGGCAACAATTCTGGAAAGCAGCTCCCACCGACGGAACCATGTGCCAAGTTTTCTGGGAGATCCTGGAACACCAGCGCCAGGGTTTTTGGTTTGGTTTTCATAAGCAAACAGTTTTGTATAATATACAGCTGGCATTTTTCCCTTTACCCAGCGCCCTCCTTTCTCTCAAATAAAAACGGTTCAGAGAAGGGAGTGACTTGGTTGAGGTCACGCAGGCAGTTGATGGCAGATAAATCTGAAGGTTTCTGCCTGCCCAGTCTCCCTGCGACCCACTGTGGAAGAGGTGCTGAAGCCCATATATCTTGGGATAGCTATGCATCCATTGCTCTTGCCATCCTTGGAGGTTCTGGAACAGTCTCCTATAAAGTCAGCCTGTCAGTGGCGCTCAAACCTCTAACTTCTCACAGCAGCAATTGGGCAGTGCCGTCTTAATGACTTTAGAGCTGCAGGGCAGTTTTGCTATAAAATTGGTGGTCACTAAACTCTGTAGAGAGCCTCTGGTCTGTTCCCTTGTTGCCAAACGGATAAGGAGGCCCCAAAGGGGCTAAGACACTTGATAGACAACTTCAGAACAGAGCCAGGCACCTGAAATAAATCAGAACAGGAGAGAGTAGCCATCTCGCTCCTCTGAGAGTCCAGATCCCTCACTTTCTGCCTCCCTAGACATGTTCTTGCTGGCTCTTCCTTGAACTATATATGCACCTAGCCCTGGACACGTTATTTTGTTTGTGTGTATGTCTCTTGCCTGCATGTGTGTATGTGTACCATGTGAATGCCTGGGCTCAGGGAAACTGGAAGAAGCCATCAGATTCCCCGGAACTGGAGTCCTGGGTGGTAGCACACCATTTTTTAGATGCTGTGTAACTGAGCCTGAGTCCTCTGCAAGAGCAACAAGCCCTGAGACACCTCTTCAGCCCTAGAGAATTTTAATTCTAGCTTTCCCGTCTCGGACCTCTGTAGCTTGTCCTAGGGCAACCCCCACCCAGGGTGCTGTAGCTGATTCTCTCCCGTCCAGTGCTGCCTCATTACAAATGGACCGCTTGAGGACACTATCTGTCTCCTAAGCGCTAACCCCAGTGGCTCCTGGGATTTGGGTCAAGAGGGTTCTCTTTTCCTGAGGCTCTGGTTTGTTTGGGGGGCCATTCTCAGGTGGCTTGTTAGCTGCTACTCCTGGGCTCTGTGTGAAGAACAACAAGATTAAGCGTCCTCACTGGGGCACAACATAGTGTCCTCTGGGGTTCCCCCACCCATGGAGCAATGCTGGTATCATTACCTAAGGACACCGTAGGTCTGAAGTCCCACGTTCGTAATAATCTGGGTAGTGTCTGTGTCACACAGTGATGCCATGAGCAACAGTGAGAGAATTCATTCTGAGGGTGTAAAGTACCTGCGCCCTCGGTCCATGAGGACCCTTGGGTGTTCTGAAGCTACACACGTGTGACAGACTAGAGGGTCACTCGGTCCCCAGGCTACGCTTTCTTCCACTCACTTGCCTGTTCTCTCTTGCCCACTCCTGCTCTTTCTCGCCTACGGCATGAGTAAGTTCAGCCTCTGCCAGGGAGCCCTCCGTGACCTCATCTTCCTCCAGCTGCCAGTGTGCTTCTCTTCCCTGGAGTAACCAGGCCCAGCTGTGGATGCTGCCATTTTAAATCACAGAGAACTCTGGTTCCCAATCATGCTGTCCTGAGAGAAGCTGGCTTGATCATGAACTGGCAGTAGAGTGGAGTGGTCAGTGTCAAACCTGGCCACTGCGACCTGTGCTCTGGGGACAGTGCACGGTTGCCTCCTGGAAGACATAGTTCCAAAGCAGAAAGTATAAGCAGATGTAGGGAGCTTGGCCAGAAAGAGATCAGCAAAGCCAGAGGGCAGAAGCTTAGAGGTGAGTTAGAGAGATGAGGAGGCGTTTGGGATGCAATGTATGTGTATTTTATTACCATGTGTGGCCTCATGTGGACCGGGCTGGCCTCCAAATGACTACACAGCTGAATATGACCTTAAACTGCTGCCTTAATCTGCCATCACCTACCCAAGTGCTGGGGTTATAGACGTGTGTTTTCTCCCTCCCTTTCTTCCTTCTTTCTTTCCCTCTATATATTCTCTCTCTCTCTCTCTCTCTCTCTCTCTCTCTCTCTCTCTCTCTCTCTCTCTCTCTCTCTCATGACAGAGTGGCCCTGTATAGCTCAGGCTTGCCTGGTACTTGCTACTGTAGCCCAGTCTAGCCTCACTCCATCCTCTTGCCTCAACCTCCCCGGGCCTGAAGTTGGAGGCCTGCACTAGCATAGCTGGCTATCTGTTATGCAGTTGAGGGCCGGGGGAGAATCTGAAAAGATGAGAAGCTAAACAAGCCAAAGAGAGAACGGTCTCTGATTCCAGGCTCGGGATGAGAACTCAGCATGGGGCTGTTGGGAGCCAGTCCCATCTTTAGTGAAACTGACACGGCCAGCCGCAGATACCAAAAACTCTTGGCCTCTGCCACAAGGAGAGTGGCTGGAACAGGAGAGGTTCCAAGCAGGAAGACTGGCAGGATGCGTGGTAGTGAAGAGTGGGACAGGAACACGAATGGCCCCCCTGTGTGCTTGCTACAGTTCCCCAGTACTCGCGTACATAATTTAATACGAGACTTTGTTGTATAATATGATTTCTGGGGTGGGCTGAAAGCTTCATTGGTAAAATGCTTACCATGCAAGCATGAGGAGCTGGATCCCCAGTGCCATGTAAGAGCTGAGCACAGGAGAGCGTGTCTGCAATCCCTCCCACTGATGTGGTGAAGAACACAGAGACAGGTGGATCCTGTACGTCATTGGCAGAGTTCAGCACTACAAGTTCAGTCAAAGTTCTCATCTGAAAAAAATAATAATAAAGTGGAGAATGGCCTAAGAAGGTACCCAGCATCAACCTCTGACCTCTGCATGCAAACACACAAACATGCGTTTGTGCACTATGTGTTGGTAGTCTGTATACCCATACACACACGTATATATATACATTTAATATACACACACACACAGACATGCACACATGCAATAAACACATGTACATGACAAGAGAGACACAGAGAGAATGTTATGTTTTCTGTGTGGCATGTTCCACAAAAAGGCTTGGATGGAAAGACAGACAATATTGACAGTGAGTGAGACAAAGAACATGGTAGTGTAGCAGGCAGATGAAGAGAGATAAACATTTTAGAAAAAGATGGTGAGGACTGGAGAGATGGCTCATGGTTAAGAGCATCAGCTGCCCTTTCAGAAGTCCTGAGTTTGATTCCCTGCAACATGGTGACTCACAACCATTTTTAATGGGATCTGATGCCCTTTTCTGTCTGATGCCCTCTTCTCTCGTGCAGGCATACATGCAAATAGAGCACTCATATACATAAACTAACAAACAAGTAAGGAAAGAAAGAAAGGAAGGAAGAAATGAAAATTATGATGAATTAAGCTTGGGACACATTGTGTTTGACAAGCCTGAGGGATATCCACGGGGAGGCTCTGGATCTAGAACTCAGAAGAGAGCACTGAGGTATAGGTGGAAAGGACAGAACCCTGGGGAAGCCAACTCGAGGCTGAGACAAGGCAAGAAGCATCCGCACACAACAGTGAGAAACACTGGGGCCAGAGAGGCTGCTGTAAGTGAAGAGGGTACTAGCTGAGCTGAATGCCAGCGGACAGCTGCGCTAACAACACTGCACAGCACAGATAGAGACAACCATGTGGGCACACGGTTGTAATCCCAGTACCGAGGAAGCTGACTCAAGAGAGTTTAGAGTTCAAAGCCAGCCTGGCTACACATCAAATTCAAGGCCATCTTGAGCTACATACCAAGACCCTTAACTAGCAACCAACCAATAAACAAAACACTACTAGCGACGGAATCTGAATGTGCTTGTGAGATTCAGCCGAGAGGTCCCTGGTGACCTCAGTGTGTGTGGGTAGAGTAGAACAGAAGCTGTGAAGGTTCATCAGGTGGAGAGGGAGTAGGTAACAGCTTCTAGATATCTAAGGTAAGTATCTACCTGGGATCAGAAGTATCTAAGTGCACTCCAGTTTCGATATCAAAAGACTTCAACCAAGGTAACGGACAGATGACAGATCTGAGATGTTCAAGATCAAGGTGCCTGTGGACTCCTCAGCTTCTGAGGATTCACTCTGCTACATAAATGGCCTCTATTCACTGAGCCCTTGCATGACGGGACCAGACAAGCTCTCCCTGGCATCTCTTATAAGGCCACTAGTCCCATGTGTAAGGGCTCTGCTCTTCACGCTGACACACTGGAGGCTGGCTTCCAGTGTCTGATTTTGTGGGGAATACTTTGGGGTTGAAGGTTGATGTAATGGCTATTCATGGTTGTCAACTTGACAGCATCTGGAATTAACTAAAGTCCAAGTGGCTGGACAAACCTCTAAGGGATTTTTTTTTCTTAATTAAATCCTTGCAAGTGGGAAGACCCACATTTAATTAGGATCTCTGGGGTGGAAAGACATTTCTTTAATCCAGACCTTTTGAGGTGGGAAGATCTACCTTTAATCCAGGCCACACTTTCAGCTGGCAGCCTGTATAAAGGACATAGAAGGAAGCTGCTCTCTGCCTGTTTGCTCTCAATAGCAAGTCCATTCCTTCACAGGCAATAGAGTCCATTTTCTCAGTATACTCTGAAGACCAGTTGAGACATCCAGCCTTGTAAACTGAACAACTACTGGATTCTTGAATGGTCAGCCATTGTTGGACTAGCTGGACCACAGCCTGTAAGCCATCTTAAAAAAAAAATCCCCTTTCTGCTGTTTGTTGGTGGGGAACCATGAGCAGAGGGTGAAGGGGGAATACAGAGGGGTGTCAGTTGCTTTTCTCATTGCTGTGAAGAATACCTTAATATGTTAAAGAAGGAAGGGTTTATCTGGGCTCTCAGCTTGTGGGTGCAGTCCTCCATGGAGGGGAAGGAAGGTGTGGTATCAGGAGCCTGAGGTAACCAGTCATTCTGCATCCACTGTCGGGAAGCAGAGAGCAACGGATGCTGGTGCTCAGTTCACTGTCTCTGTTTCAATCAGTCTGAGACCCTAGGCCATGGGATGGTATTGCCATATTTAGGGTGGGGTCTTCCCATGTGAGTTAACTCAGTCCAGGCTCCAGGCGCAGGCGAGACAGACAAAAACAGAGAGAACTAAAGGATTCTCATGTAGGTTGGGGTGAGGGTTGAGAAACAAGGCCCCCTTAAGACCTGAGTGGGCTCAGAGGCTGTAGGTACACTTACTTGATCACCACTCAGTAGGCCTGAGGACAACAGAGTAGACCAGGCTTAGATCTCGGTGCTGGGCTGATTTAGACCCAGGCCTTGCACATCTGACAATCTGTTTCCCTTACTGTAAAACAAAGGACTGTTCATCGGGTGAGGATTTAAGTGTTATCTCTATGCTGATATAGTTTGGGTTAAAAAGAGGTGAAAGGTGCCAGCAGGCACCACAAACACATCTCAGCCATGTGGCGTAACCATATCTCCCCCTGTCCAGGACCATAGGAGGTCCACATGCTCACTGTCCCTTCTCTCCCAAACTGTGAAATAGAGAGGTCCCAAAATGTCTCCAGGAGGAGTCCACACATCTCAGGAGCACATACATGCTCATATCAGGAAATAACCGGGGCGGGGGGGAAGGGTCAGCAGAGAGAGAAATCAAAGTATAAAGGGACCTGCTGCTGCTAAGCCTGGTGACCTGGGTTCAAACACTGGGACCCTAATGTAGGAAAAGAACCAAGTCCCATGAGTTTTCCTTTGTCTTCCACATGTCACAACACACACACACACACACACACACACACACACACACACACACACACACACACACACACAAATGAAGAAGAGAAAGGAAGGAAGGAAGGAAAGAAAGAAAGAAAGAAAGAAAGAAAGAAAGAAAGAAAGAAAGAAAGAAGAAAAGAGAAGAGAAGAGAAAAGAGAAAAAATAGAACAGCCCTCAGCCCAAACAGAGGCCAGCTGGCCAGCTGCCCATGCCCTGCGCCTGGACACCACTCTGCTCTGGGAGAGGGAGCTGAGGATGGTGACAGGCTGTCTTTCTCCGTCTGGCTCCCACCGCTCCTCTCCATCACCTCCACCCCCTTAGAGGTGTGAGGCTCTGACAGACATGACAGGGGAAAAGGAAAGTGTCAAGGAAGAGGAGTTAAAATTACATCTCAGGAGAGAGCCTGGGCTCCTTCCCAGCCGGGGCAGGAGGTCCTCGGTGCTCTGTGGAGCAGATCAAGCTCAGCACCTCATGTCAGGGCCTCTAGTGTGACTGTCCTTGTCATCCTAGCTTCCACCAAGAGACAGTGTGACCAGAGCAGAAGCCCATTTGTCTCTGTGGCTAAATGTACCTGGGTTTGGATGTGAACACCACCAAGCAGCTGTGCGTCCTGGATAGGTGGCTGTGCTTCTCTCTGCCTTGGTTCACCTTTCAATGAGGGTGATGAGACAATCCATGTTGGCTTAAGTGACAATGTAGTGAGGCGCTGTGTGTGAATAACTGAACAGCCAACCGGCAGCCCTCATACCACCATGCATATGCAAATGAACATGCACACCCCTCCCTCTGAGGCTTTGTTCTAGAGAGCTGAGATTCCCCACTTGTTTTTCTTTAGGATTATGCTGCTCTGTGGTAAGTGACCCTGGGGTTCCTCTATCCTTAGCCTATGGTCTTAGATGAGGAAGAGTCATGAGAACCCTATTGGACCCAGAGGGAAGGCAGAGGAATTGGCTCAGGAGGCTCTTTAGTCAAGGACCTTGGAACAGAACAAGAGCCTGGTCACATCCATGTTCTTTCAGAAGCTTAGAAAACATTAGGTGTCTGGAAGTTTAGAGGCCAGTGAAGGATTTGGGAAGGCCATTTGATCAGAGGAAACGCTCAGACTCAGGCGTGGAGACTGGGGTGCGTGGAGCTGCAGTGAGTCCAGGAGGGAGGTTTTGCTTTGGACGTGGTGAACACTGGGTGTTGGCTTATGGAACGGGCTTTGCTCCATGGAGAAGACTAGGCACGGGAAGCTGGGGGTTTGGAAGGGTCTTCGGCAGGGGTGGAGGATAGACTGGGATCAGGGACAGTGGAATTAACGAGAAGGGAGATGGTAAAACAAGGGTCCAGGAAGCAGTTGGAGTGGGCACTGGTTAAAAGGTGAGGCAGGAACAGACAGGAAGGGGAAGGACGTTGCCGCACAGGCTGAGGGGAGAGACACTGGTGAGAGATAAGTTCTGATTGGACTTGGTGCTTCATTTGTAAAGATCAGTCTCCATGTGAGCCTCCTGTACCTGAGGTCTCCACAGAGTGAGGATATGCACAGTTCAGGAAGGGTCTGAGCTGGAGCAAGAACCTTGGAGTCATTAGCTGGGGTTCGAATGGTTTCTGTCATATGGGGAGAACTGAGATTTAACAAGCCAAGCGACTAGCCACAACCACCCAGACAGTCTGAAGTGGATCAAGTGGTCCCCTGTCAACAGCATTAACTCAGTACCCAGCCCAAGACCCGGGGACTAGCGGCTGGGGACCTAGTTCATGACTGGCCTCTGACTCAGTTAGAGATCTGACTAGGGATGCGGCCACACTGCCTGGGCTTTGATCCTGGCCTGTCCCTTGCCGGTTCTGTGACCTTGAGCAAATGCTTTCTCTGTGCTTCGACTTCCTCATCTAGAAACTGGAGATTCTAGGAGGTGGTTGGGAGCATTAGCTGAGCTAATCCCTGTACTGAGAACAGAGGGTGATGTACTGTTAAGTAAGTCTTCATCAATGTGTCCGCTTTTATTATTTTGCTTATTTGGGTGATTTTTTGAAGCAGGACCTCACAATGTAGCCCAGGCTTCCCTCAAACTTGTTATGTAGCCTAGACTGGCCTCGAACTCAAAGTGGGAGTCTTGGCTCAATCTCCTGAGAGCTGGGATTTCAGGTGTGTATACAGAGACATCTGGCAACACATCTACTTTATAGTCAAGGAGACAGAAGCTTAAGAAAAATTTAAGAAAAATTAAATAACTGCCTGATTCCAGGCAGCTAGGCATTGGCTGATCTCAGGCCTAAACTGCTCCAAAGACTACATTGGCTTGTTTATGTGAGACCATCTCCCCTTGCTACCCAGTTCTAAAAGGTAGTTTCCCATCTTTAATTCAAGAGACTTTGTGGCTAGGGAGATGGCTCAGTGGCTAAGATACTCGTGATGCTAGCACAAGGACCTGAATGTGGATCCCCAGTGCACGTGTAAAGCTTGGCACAATGGGGCACATCTGTAATCCCAGCACTTCTATGGTGACCTGAGTGCAGAAAGCAGAGCATCCTGGGAAGCTCTCAGGCCAGCTAGCCTGACATACTGGCATATGCTGTAGTGAATGAGAGACCCCATCTCAAACAAAGAGGAAGCTAAGGATTAACAGTCCACCACTAACACACACACACACACACACACACACACACACACACACACACACACACAGATAAATAGGAGTCCCTCATCCAAAGGCAGAATTCTGAGACCCAGTAAACCCCCGTTTTGGATGCAGCTCTCATCCTACCACCACCCTCAATCCTGTTTTCTGGGGGAAATCTACCCTGCCCTTGACTTTGGGAGGCCACTCCATTCGAAAGACCTGAGATCTGGTCTCTTCCCTTGCTAGCACACCCAGATTGCTCTCCCTAAATATCGAAGGAAGCATAGCATTTGCATAAGGCCAGCATTACCCAGACATGCGTTCTAGAACCTAAAGAGACCTTGTGTGCTGAATGGAGGGCATGTTCTGGAGTGACGGCTGTGGGGCAATCTCCAGACGCAAGCTGACAGAACCCTGGGTAGACAGCTGTGATGGATACAAGAATGCTGGTCCAGGTTCTCTCCTTCTCCCCCTGTAATGTTGGCAGCAGCCAACAGGAATCCTACCTAGCCCAGCCTTAGCCCTGATGCCAGGCCAGCCCTTCCAGAAGTGCCATGTGAGCCAGGCCCTCTGAATGAGCATCCCAGAAGCCTCTGCAGCTGTGGGTCACGGGTATTCCTGCCTTCCACACTCAGACTCAGTCCATGCGGGAGGAAGTGACTCATCTTCCAGAGGAAGCTGGTGGTGTGCTTCCCTGAAGTTGTCATAACTTCTAAAAGCTGGTGGTAAGTGGGCAGCATCATGGCCATGGGTTTCTGGAGCTCACTGCTTGCTTTTAGAGAGGAACTCGGTATGGGGTTGGATGGACACCCACCCCTTGACAGTTCCACACACAGAAAATTTACTCAGTGTCACCCAGTCATCCCCCTAAAAGTGAGCAAGGTGAGACCAGCATG
The DNA here is from genome assembly GCF_021556685.1 of Rattus norvegicus. NCBI lineage: Eukaryota > Metazoa > Chordata > Mammalia > Rodentia > Muridae > Rattus > Rattus norvegicus. Next base: position 166,596,762 of record NC_141534.1, on the reverse strand, counting down.
GCACACCCGAAACCCCAGCATTTGGGAGATAGAACTGAGAGTTCATTCTCAGCTACATACTGAGACCAAGGCCAGCCTGGGCTACACAAGACCCTGCCTCAAATAAATAATACTGACAACAAAAAGGTGGGGAGCAGGGAATCATGGTAAGCTAGATGTGGAAGTTCAAGCTCACACTTGTAATCTCATCCCTTGGAAGTCTGAGACAGAAGACTGGTTGTGAGTTCTGGGCCAGCAAGGCTACAATATGAGACTGTCTCTAAAGATGAAAGTTAATTAACCCTGTGAGTCCTTCTACTATAAAAATGAAGTAAAACGCCTGGCAAATAGAAAAGCCAGGACTCACACAAACAAAGCACCCTTGTTTGTTTAGCATGGGTCCTTCCAAAGGCCCCTTCAGTCCTTACTGGGATCTGGGAGCCAAGTCCAGGGTGCAGATCTCCTCTCTGCCTCCAGGGGGCAATGTTGAAAAATCTTTCAGGGAGCCAGGATTTTCCTCCAAACTGTTCCCTCCTGATCTACTCTGGTTCCCACTGTTCACCTGACTGTCTGCACCCTCACTCCCACCTTGTGTTCCCTCCAGCTTCGCTGTGCCCGTCAGTGTCACCTCCCCAAGGACACCCGGTATTAATAACTGTAACCCCATTTGAACACTTCAGCTTATGCCGCCCTTCCAAAATGGGACCTGTCCAGCCATCTCCCCATTTTATTATGAGGAAACTAACAAACCAGGCAGAGGCAGGACCTGACCAATGCCAGCATAGAGTTGGCACAGTGACAGCTGGGGGCTCCCAGGCTAGCCAGTACCCAGCCTGAGTCCCATAAGAGACCCCCTAAAGTACCCACAGGGCTTTAGCTCTCAACAGTGATCACCCAGCCTGTCTGCTAAGCTCACAGTTTGCCCTTGAGCTTCCTCCTGTCGGGGAGAGGGGTTTTTCTGGTGATTTATTGCCTTGGGGCTGTCAGTCAGGTCAGGCTGACCCGATGCTCACCTGCTGTGATTGACTTCCTCCCCTTCCTCTGCTCTCAGAATCACAAGTCATCATCATCACCATGGCTGCCGTATTAATAACGGGCCGGTGTCTGCTCAGCTCTCAGAACTTAGCAAGCACTAATCCATCCATCAGCTCATCCCTGCCTTGACAGCTCTAGAGAGGCGTTTCACAGACAAGGGCACGGAGGATCAGAGAGGGCAATCGACTGACTCCAAGTCATCCAGAGAGTTCTCTCTAGAAAGGGAGTTCTGTCTCCTTGGAGAGAAGCTACCCACCCTCTAAGAGATGGACCAAGACAATGATGCTCTGTGTGGTCCTCTATTCTACGGAGATGGACCAAGACAATGATGGTCTGTGCAGTCCTGCCAGGAGGTTCCTTATCTTTTTAACTACAGAGGACACTGGGCCCCAGAGAATTCCGACTGTGTCAGGATTGAAGCATCCCGTGAGTGAAAAGCATCAGGTGATGAAAGTCCAGCTCTCTGGGAAACAGGTCTGTACCTTCCAGAGGAGGATGCTGTTTCTAGCCCAACATGGAGTCAGTGAGAGCCGGGGGACAGCTGTGGAGACAACAGAACCTGGTGTGAGTGCCACCGCCATACCACAGTCTGTCAGGTAGAAGGAACCGAGTTCCTGCAGCAGCAGTGAGCCTAAGTGGTTGAGCCAAAGGGTTCGTGGCACAGCCCCTCCTAGAGAGGTGCCTCCTAGAAAGGTGACAGAGAGGACCAGCGAAAAGGGAAAGCCCTGGCTCTTAGCAGGACAGAGGCCATTTCTTCTCTACTGGCCAGGGTAAGAAACCCAGGGCGAGGTAGACAGCCACTCCCACACTCTACATAAAACTTCAGTCTCACAATCTGAAGAAGAGACATTTAATTAAATGTGCCACATTGACCACAGTACAACATATCTGACTTTGATGTCCTTAACTCATAGCCTCCCTCCTGCTGTAGAGAAACGTGTGTGTGTGTGTGTGTGTGTGTGTGTTCGTGCGTGCGTGCACACACACATGCACACGCAGGATGGGATGGGTTAGGTGGGTTCAGGCAGGGGTGGAGGGAGGAAGGGCTCTGAGCAAGTCACCTTTCTGAGTGGCAGTGCGAGGCATGGCAGTGAGAAGAAACAAGCAGGGTGTTGCCTTCCCTGGACAGAGCTAATGATCTTGCAAGGAGCCATCTGTACAGCAAGGATCTGAGCCCAAGGCAGTGGCCCAGGCTAGAACCACCCAGGCTCACCGAAGACCCTCATTTGCCACCCAGCGAGCCCAGAGCCCATTTACAGATATCCGCTCCCTGACTGACAAGCCAGAGGGAAGTGAGACTGGAAGTGCTGAGGGCGCAGTTTGAAGTGTTTGGGGGGGAAGATGTCTCTGACTACCCCTTCTTTATCTGCTGAGCAAGGTCACAGTGACCAGCAGGCCCTCCCTGCAGGTTGGTGGTTTAATGCCATGATCACTTAACAGATGGTAAGACTGAGTCCTAAGGAGCAGAGGATTTGCCCAGTGTCCTGCAGCGGGGTTGTGACAGACAGAGTCGGGACCAGCATGGAGCTCAGCGATCTAGTTCCCTGCATTCTTCTTGCAACCTGAAACAGATGGCTCCTCAGATGAAGTCTCCTGCTGTGTCAGGCTTACAGAAAGGCCCAGTCTCTGCGTGGGCTACTCAGAGAGAAGGGCTCCTGCTCTGCCAAAAGCTCAGGGTTTTACAACAGCGTCAGGCTTGGCGTGAACCATAGGACTATGAGGATATCAGGGATGCTGGGAGCCGCAGAGCTTTGCAAACTATGCCAACAGCAGGAGACAGACACTAAAAAAGGCATCAAGTTTCGCAAACAATGGGAATCTGCAGATGGTGTTGGGATCCACACAGCCCATGGGGCTGTGCGGAGTGCACAGGCTGCAGCAAACACCAGCGCTCTTGGGCCACTAGGCCAAGGAGCAAGGCCAAGGTCACAAAGCTTAGGGCTCCTGCAGATGGGACCCTGCTGAACTCCTAGTTCGGGAACTGGTCTGAGGACCTGTGAGCTCAAATTTCATAGGCTGACCTTTGCTCCGCCGAAACACGTCAAAGTCCATGAACATTCTGGTTTCACACAAAGAAGCTCTGCTCCTGAGGCTAAGCCAGTGATCAGAGAGTTTCTAGGAGTCTAAAGGGATGCTCTGTCTTGCAACTGTGCTCCTGCGATTTCATATCTTGAAGGTTCTCTGTCTTCCAGTCTCTAGGAAGACTCACTGCTGACTTTGGACTGAAGGGCTGAGAGCCCAGGTCTACTCTGGCTTCCCAATTAGGACTAGTGTCTTCTTTCTGTCCATCTGCCACAATTGCTGGCCTTCATCCATTGTCACGTGCTCATATTGCTGGTCCTCCAATGACACCTTCACTCAAAAGGTGTTGGGCATCCGACTGAATGCCTAAGTTCCAGTCAGATCTGTATCTCAGATGTCCCAGCATTCTACAGCCACGTGGACTAAAGGAAGCTCTCTATCATTCCAGAGGAAGCTAGACTCTAAACCCACATCCCCATTTTCTCTGTGCAAAGGTCCTCTTCTGGAGATGAGGTTGGGCTCCTTTCTGTATCAAATTGGGGCAAACGGAGCTATCCCCTGAGAAGACAGGCTGGGTTGAAGGGCATACCTGGTTCTAGCACGGTGGGGGTGGGGAGCGGCAAGACATGCTTCCCCAACGAGGGTGCTCTGTGGCAAATGACTCAGACTCTGCCTCCTCTGTGAAATGGAGGGCTCCAAACCTGTTGGATGAATGGGCCCTAGGGTGCCTCATGCAGGCTCTGCAGTTTTCTCCCCAGCTTGGTGAAGGCCCCACCTCTTGCCACTCCCTCCCATTCAGCCTCTGGGCCCCAGGCTTGGCTTCTTTATTGCCTTACTATTCACACAGCAGGGACTCTAGTCACCCACCTCCCTTGGCTAGGGCCAGCACTGGGACAATCTTCCAGCTGTTTAGAAGGCCTCGGTCCAGACATTTCTTAAGAATTTCAAATTTACTGTTTTGTTTTGCTTCTTTTCTCCCTCCTTTCCTTCCTCTACCCTCTAGGTGGCACAGACAGGAAGGGACAGATATTGGTGAGGGATGAAGGGAACAGGGGACAAAGGCTCAGAGGAAAGCAAGGACTTGCTTCTGAGCTCCTAGGGGCCTGGGAGACAACAGCCCCATAGGAAAAGTGATCGGGACCGCAGCAGAGACCGAACATTCTAGATTATTTGTCTCTAGGATGGTTCTGAACTTAAGAGTCATAAACAACTTCTCACTCTAGCCTCTGCTGCTCACACAGGGAAATCTGGAGGCTAGGAAATACCATCAGCCTCAGGAAGGGACCAGCCTCCTCGCAGCATGGGGGCTGGACCTAAACAAACCCGCCTCCTTTGCAACTCCTGGCCCTGGGTTGTCCCAACCAGAGATCAGAGGGATTCATGGAGCCAAAGAAACAGACACTGCACTGCAAGCGTTGGGGGCCCTAAAGCCAGACAAAGAAGCAAGTGCCTAGAAAAATCCTCAGGGAGGGGTCAGTTTGAGCAGGGCCTCTACCACACCTGACTTGAGGGCAGCTGCTGTTCAGTGTGGCCAAATAAACAGCCTAGTGAGGGACGGTCCTACCTTGACCCTCCCTCTGCTGCTGCTCTCTCAGAAGCTGTCTCCAGTTGTCCACTGACAGGCTCACTTCCTCTCTGCTAAGCTCCAGGTTGGACTGGGGGCCACGACTCTCTGCATTCCCCAAGCCATGGGGCCCAGAATAGGTAAGTCTAGGGGAAGGAACGGGAAGGAATTGGGAGGGAGCCTGGGGACCTCTACAGCCACAGGAAAGGGGAGATTAGACATAGCGCCTCTGTGGTGTGCTGGGGAGACAGAGGCTCAGTTTTGCACAGAGCAAGCCCCTCTCTCCTTGTCTGTGGAACTCAGAGAGGGTATATGAGTTAATGAGAGGGGCAGAAAGGGAAGCCAGCTTACTTGGCTGGAGCCAGGGAGCCAAGTCAAACCACTCTGCTGAGCTAGAGACCCAAGACCTTAGAAAGGCCAGCCTGGCCTGCCTGCCCAGCTGTCATCAAGCTAAGCCCCAACCCTCATCCCCCAGACCCAGTGTGAGGGAGGCAATGTAAAAGTGGGTGGACAGAGTAGAGAACCACAGAGGAGAGAGAGAGAGAGAGAGAGAGAGAGAGAGAGAGAGAGAGAGAGAGAGAGGACACAGGAACCAACAAGTGTCAGCAGGATAAAGGGACAGAGTAGGAACAGGACAGAGAGATAGACAGAGCATGGCTTTAAAGGAGGGCCACAGCAAGGACATGGAGGGACAGAGGGGAGTGTGAGTAAGGCAGGAAACCACCAACCCACAGGGACAAATGCCCAAGGGAACTGACTGACAGATTTCAGACATAGTCCACAGGATCCACACAGAGAGGGGACTCAGAGAGACCTGATGACACTTACCTGGAGCAGGTAGTGGTGGAGTCTGAGGAGGCTAGAGGTCTGGAGGCTTTCTGAAACTAAGTTCGGAATGGTAAGAGGAAAGCACCAAGTGGCCAGGTCGGAGTGACAAACCCACCTGTGACAGTGGTGGAACAGAAGGTTGTCTAGGCTGGATGCCCCACAGTAATAAACCTTGGCTCCCTTGCGCTGCCCGTCTGCTGCAGTGTTGGCTTCACACCCATCCAAGCAAGGCCAGGCTTGCTCACAGGCCAAACAGACTCAGCCGTGGGACAGATACAGCTTGGGGACCCTGGGACACCAGGAAGGGTGGGGATGGGTGCTTCCTCTAAGGAGGCCTTATAGGAGAGAGGAAGACGAGGTCAGGTTGAGGGGAGGGTTGGCATTTATTTTGGGTTTGGTGCCACAGGATTTGCTTGTAGCCCAGGTTTGCTGTTCTCTGGCCTCTGCCTCCAGGGTGCAGGGACTACAGGCAGGCATCACTGAACCTGGCATAGTAGGATGATTTCGCTGGGTTTATGGGCTGTGGACAAACAAAATTCCTATTTGCCTTTTCTGTATGAATGTGGGGATTAGAGATCCCGTGGCAGAGGATAAACTCGCACCCTTAGTTCTGCACCAGCCTTCCCTCCCTGTGAAAGCTTGACACTGGGTTCTCCAATTGATCTCTGACATGTGTATAACAGGGAGCTGGTACGAGTTCTTGCACTGAGACGCCACCAGAAGCCACCTCGAGCTGTGCTTCCTCAGCCTCCCTCTTGCTGTCAGGCTGTCAGGCTCAGCACAGTGGACAAGATAAGGGATGCAGATGACTCTCCATCTTCCAAGAGTCCAGAGCCAGCTGTGGACAGCTGTACTAGAGACAGACACCCAGGGGCTGAGAGTCAGATGTGTCTCCCACAGCGCTAGCCTGACAATGTGCATGTGCCCTTAGATAACAGAGTTCCCTTGTCTGTGCAGAGAGGAAACTAATGTCCCCAAATGGTCCCTACAGTGAGATCCAGGGAAACCACTCTCTGGCCTCTACACTCTGGTTCAGGGAGTCCTTGCCCATTGCTTTTTCTTGAGAAAGTTGACATTTCCGACACCCCCAAATGAAGCCTACCTGGGGGCCTTCATCCAAACTAGAGGAAGCCCCTGTCAGCCACCAAGCACAATGTTAGCCACGGGACACACACCCCAGTTCATCCTTACTTACTCTAGGTGTGGCCAGTGTGGCTAGCTGGCTGTGGCCCTCTGTTTAAATGAGGTCTTTCCAGGGCAGACAGAGTTAAGGGAAAGAACCATCAGCCACCTCATGTCCAAATCCCAGCTCCACCCCATGGACTGTATGAGAACTCATTAAAATCTTCCCTCCTTTTTAATAAACAGGCAAGGGCAGACTTGTCCAAGGTCACCCAGCACCTAACCTGTAAAGTGAGGCCAGAACACTGATCTTCCTAATATTAGCAATCTCTCCTCTTTGTCACTTGCCTGGGGCTTTCTCTTCCTCACTCTGTACTGATGGACTCTGGTCTATCTTGTGTACTTCTCCACTGGCTCTTCACAAAACAAATTATTTTCTGGGTGCCACTGACTGGGGAGCAGACATGGAGGTGTTACTTCTCCCATGACTGTTCTAGGAAGTGTCAGATGGCGAGGCGGCCTTGACCTTAGCATAGGATCATGTAGTCAGTACCCAGTCTGCCTGCCTCTATTCCTTTCAGGGGCTCCATTTCTCTACTTTCATAGTAAGTGACATGAATGGTCCCTTGGTCCCCTGTTGTGTTTATAAACTTGGTCTGTGGATGGAGCAGCAGGGCAGAGGCCTCTCTGCAGGGACTGACTGGGCCCTTACATCAGTATGAGGTATTGAAGCATATGGGAGTCGTGAGAATGGTGTTGCACCTTATAGGCTGCAGTCGAGGCCTGGCAATTCCTGAGGCCTAGGACCCAGCCGGGACCAGACAGAGCAGGGATGATGGGACCATCTAGTGAGTATATGGTTCTGTGTCCCAGGTCCCAGCCCTGTGACACCCATCTGGGGAGTCAGAAACACAAGCTGTATCCAGGAAATGCTAAAGCTTCTGAAGCCCATGGTACAAGCCCGCCATGCCAGCATCCAGTTGGCTGAGTCAGAAAGATTGACAGCTCAGCGTGGTGAAATATCTCAGTGGTAGAGCTCAAGCCTGGCATGCTCAAGGCCCTAAGTTCAATGCCCAGGATCCCAGAAAAGAAAAAAGGAACAAGAGAGAGAGAGAGAGAGAGAGAGAGAGAGAGAGAGAGAGAGAGAGAGAGAGGTGTCAAACTGAAATATAATCCTCATGGAAGAGAAGATGAAGCTACCTTATTTTCTTTTTTTTTTTTTTTTTTTTTTTTCAGAGCTGGGGACCGAACCCAGGGCCTTGCGCTTGCTAGGCAAGCGCTCTACCACTGAGCTAAGTCCCCAACCCGCTACCTGATTTTCTAATTTTGACTGCCATGTTTTTCTTTTCTTTTTCTTGTGGTGGAAAGGGCATCAAAAGTGTAATTGGTAGTAACTGTGTAAAACCCCAAGTGAAGCTCCACGACTTCAGAATAGCCACCTTCAAACCACGTAGACGCTCGCTGAGATGTACAGGTTGGGATCGGGCAGTGTTTGAGCAACTTCTTTAATCTCTGTGATACGTCTATTTATAATTTCACCACAATAAAGGCATTTTTGGTTAAAGGGAAATAATAATGAGAAAGAAGAAGAAGAAGAAGCCAAGGTTTGAAATAAGTTTTATAAAAAAGCTGACCAGCATTGGGGGAAGGGGTATTTACAACCAGAGAGGGTAGAGGGCTGGATTCTAGGGGAAGGAATACCGACTGTCAAGGTGCAAACAGAAGGTACATTCTAGAAGGGCAAAAGAGCTCGACACGTTTGTAAGCTCAGCGAGCAATCAGGTTAAGGGAGGAGGCTGCTGGGAGATAACTGAGAAAATTAGGCCAAAGCCAACAGACTCTGTCACAAGGAGCCTACAAGGTTCCTTGAGCATAAAGACCAGCTTAGAGTCCACTGGGGCTCTAGAAGGATGTGAAGGGCTAAATGGCCAGGCCTCAGTGTTCTGTGCCCTGGGAATACTCATTGGCATCCTACTTGTGTATCTCGGCTTTGTGAGTTCAAGTCAGATTTCTGTCCAGTTTACAAAAAAGAAAAGTAAGCCCAGAGGGTCCAATGACCTGTGACCTCAGGCCACACATCTGAGGCAGACCCAGCCACGCCCAAGCCCCTTGTGGAGTCTGAGCTCTTAGTGGCTTTCCTTTGTTCTCTTTCTTCAGAATCACCCTGAAGGTGCCCAGGGTCCAGCCTCTGCCTGGTGTCTCCCCCGGGGTGACAGCTGAGCCTTACTAAGGCCCCCAGACTCACACTGTGATGTAAAAATGAGAAAACCAGTGACTTGTGACAACAGTTTAAACATAGAGAAACTGATGAGCTCTCTTCCAGTGCAGAGGAAGGCAGCGTGGCCTTAGGTCAATGGCTTCTTGTTTGGATCTAAGGAGACTGTCCTGCTTTCCCAAGGCTCAGGACCCCTCCCCCACCCAGCCTCCCCCATCCCCCCCCCCCCGTACTGTCTAGTCTTTATTTTTAAGGTTATCTTGGGTTTAGATGGGGTAGTCAGGGCCAGAACTGGGAACAGAAAGTCCCAGCACTTGGCCCCTGACACAACTGGGAAACTACCAGAGTGCCTGCCCCCACCCTCCATCCTAACAGAGCTCCATCAAAACACAACTAGACCTTGAGGTCATTTTCCTGCTAGCAGACCACCCAAGGGTCCTTCCAAAAGGAATTTCCCAAAAATGACAGCCAAGCCCAGTTGCTGTCTGGAGACTCCCTCTGCACTTTCTGCCTCGGACTCTTTCTCCTTCACCATGCTAGACTAGGTCACACTAGGAACTGGAGCTTGAGGCCCCACGGTCTCTCTCTGTCACCATGGCCACCCCCAACTATAGCCCAGGCTCCAGTCTTGTCTGCTATCTCACTTGGAAGAGCTCTCCTCAGTCAGCAAGCTTGTTCTTCAGCTCGCTGAGCTGAGACTTGAGAAGCAATGGCTGGGGGAGGAAGGACAGTTGGTCAAGGGTATGGCATGGATGAAGGCTGAGAGGCATGATTAATTTGAGGAATGGCTGGGGTCCATTGGGGCTAGAGGACTATGTTCTACAGGAATGGATAGATGAAGCCAGAGGCTCTCAGGGGCCTTGAACTTGAGGCTGGGAGTCTAGACCCCTGGTGCAAAGGAGTATAGGGAGAAGGAAGGGACTTCGCCACTGAGGTCTGCAAAATATCAGGTCCAGGGCATTTCCTATGAGACTGGTTGATATGTTTCATAATGCAGTGGCATGATGTGGAGGGAGAGGGTGCCCTGGTGGGCCCATACTCAGGCATGCACACACACAAGGGTACACACACACACACACACACACACACACACACACACACACACACACACCCGAGGTACCAGTCTAGTAGAAAGTGACATTTATTGAGGGAATGAGAAGGAAGGTTGAGAAGAGGCAGAGAAAGAGAGGAGACAGAGGAGGACAGAGAAGGAGGGAGAGAGAAGGAAGCCAGAAAGAGAGAGGCCAGAGGAGAGAGAGAAGCCAAACAGTTCTTTTATAGCAAGCCAGGCTGGTACCTGGTTGTTGCTAGGGCAGAGTCTAGAAGAAATGCTAAGACTGGCAGAGAAGGAAACTGAGGCTTAGGGGGAAAAAAGCCATCTAAGGTCAGGCCATGCTAATGCTGTGCTGCACAAATGTTTGTATCTGAATCTGGAGCGATTCAGCAGATTTACAACCTGCTCTATCTGGAAAGGCCACAGCCAGCAACTGCTCTGGATTTGTTTACCAAGTCAGGCTGATAAGAAGGAGGGCGTGAGTAGCAAGACAGTGGCCAACTGACTACGACTCAAGGGCTGTGGGAACTGCCTCGTGAAGGAAAGGGCTCCCGAAGGAGAGAGACCAACCAGTCTGGAGGAGGCCGGGACATCTTAGGAGGTAGGGCTCAGGAGATGCTCCCAGCTCACACCTCTGGAAAGGGTGACAGCACCATCTCAGTCACTATCTGCCACCTAGATGTCACCCTCCCCAGGCTTAGACACTGCCTTTGGTATTGGGAGCTAGTAGTTTTCCCAGTGACATCAATCCATTATCCTCGAAGGTCTATGGTGGCGGTCTCCTTTCTCTCTGCTCTCAGTTTGGACACAGGGTAGGACAGGGTCAGACACCGGATGGTTAACATCAGCCTCACCTGCCTCTTGGACCCCTGGATGTGTCTTTACCCGGAGGCATGATCTCCTAGGGAGCCCCCTCCCCCACCCCGTTCAGGCGGCTATAGTACTCACCCAACCTTACGTCCAATACTGAGCACAGTCTTTCTGTCCTCCTGGCTCTCAGTGGCCAAATTTACCATGACAGTACACCAAGATTGGAGTCAGAGCTGCCCCCAGCTTCTCCCGCCCCATCACTGGGTCCCTCCAACCTCTCTAGCCCTACGCCTCTTCTGTGCCTCAGCCTTGCCATTCATCTCCTATCAACCTGTATACTTTCACAGCACTGCTGCCTTCCTCCTCTTCTTCCTCCCCCCCTCCTCCCCCCCCTCCTCCTTTAAGAAGCCTTCCACTCCAGGCTAGGTTATCTCTGCTGTTTGCCAGACTCACTGTCATAATACTGGGGCACCATCCCCTACTTGGAGTTTAAGGATCTTCTTTTATTACATTTTATTAGTGTGTGTGTGTGTGTGTGTGTGTGTGTGTGTGTGTGTATGTGTGTGTGTGTGTGTGTGTGTGCAGGTCTTTATGCATGTGTGCACACACACCATGGTACATTTGACTGGGCACTTCTGGAGATCGGAAGACAGCTTGGAGGAGCCGGTTTTCTTCTCCCAACAAGTGGATCCTGGAAATAGAAAGGCAAGGGCTTTCTGTACGGAGCCTTCTGCCTGGCCCTCGAACGAATCATTACTCTCATTTCCAGAACCAAAGGAACACCAGATCTGTGCCTGCCATGGTAGTTCTGGGTATGCTTGGGTCTCCTTTGGCCTGTTTCCTCACCTTCCAAGTGTTTTACCTAACCCAGGAATCCTGTCCAGGTGGCTCCCAGGCCCTTTGTTCTGGGGCAGATAAGGAAACCCACAATCAGGTGAAAGGGGCCCAGGAAATGTGCCCTGGACACCCCCTGCTGAGGCTCCACGGGCAAACCGCTCTGAGCAGGCGCAGTATCAGGGACAGCTGAATCTGTGCCAGATCTGCTGATTTTTCAAGACAAAAACAAAAATCTGCAGTTTGATGTGAAAGTTTCTGGTTCTTAAAAAAATGCTGGCAACTAATTGGAAAACATTCAGCAAGCCAGCATTTTTCAGGCTTCAAAACAAATCCCAGGGCCAGAAGCGCCTCCAGGCAGGACAAGTCCAAAGGATGCCTTTTGCTTCAAGAACAGTGTTGAATGGAAGCCCTGGGCTAGGGTTTCCCTGTCACAGCCTCTGCCTTTTCTGTGTTGTGTGGGGGTCCTTTTACGACCTGACAGAGTGTGTATGTGAAAGTGGCACTGTGTGTGTGGAGAGTGTAAGGGCTGGGTGTGGCATTTCTTCTTATACACCGAAGTTAGGAGGAAAAATAAGCAAAAACAAACAAATCCTGGGATGTAGCTGAAGAACACCGGAACTTGGGGTTAAAGGCAGTGCGGAGACTGTGCAGTGGGGAGAGACAAAGATTCTGGTGGGGGTGAGGGTAGGGGGTGGGGGTGGCTTCCAGTGGGGTCTGTGCTGCTTCCCAGAACAGACAAAAGTAACTAAACTGGGCCTCCCATAAGCAGGAAATAAGTTATTCTGAGGCCTGAAGCCACACTTGCAAACACACTCAGGGGTGAGTTTGGGGCCAAGGCTGTGAACCTTTAAAGTTGGCCAAGCCCTTAGCCCACACATCCTCCTGGCAGGCAGGGTGGGAAGCAAGGTTCACTGTTCTTACAGAGGCCAGGGGGAGCTGTCTGATTGCCAGCCATAAAGCCATGGTCCTAGGTTTTGCTTTCTGAAAGGTACTGGCTAGAACATTCTACATAGAGTATCACGTCTTGACTCTTTCAGATACTGCCTTGGTATTTCTTGACAGCTGTTGCTGTAGTTTTCCAGAAGGTTCCAACCCAGGCTTTGGTTGTGGGTCCCAGAACTTATCATACTGTGTATTGGATCCCTGGGCTGAGGCCCTCTCAACTTTCTCCCCACTTTTCCTTTCTTAGCCCCTTCAGGCCACAGAAAGAAACACCTGACTGACCAGTGAGGTGATCCACAAGCTACAGAAAGCTACAGAATGGGCTAGTAAAATGACAGCAATATGGCCACCTTTGACAACTCACAGAAGAGAAGCTGGGCCAGAATAAGAAATGACCACCCAAGGACTGTCACTATATTTGTTCCAAGGCCATCAGTGTAGATCTGATGGCTGACATCAGGAGCCCAGCAGTCAGACAAGTCTGAGCTCATGTCTAATCTCGTCCATTCCCCAGCTCTGGGATTCTGGATGCCATTTCTTCTCCAAGCTTGTTTGCTCCACAGGCACCCCAAGCCCTGGTAGCAGACTCTGAGGATGTGAGGAAACATGGGCACCCACTAAAGTCCTGCATTCGGTGAAGACCGCTCTCCAGTAGCCCCTGCTTCCCCAGGATCGAGATGGAGCACACTAGCTGTGTGTGTTGACACATGTCGAAGCTCTCAGGAAGCAGAGACAGCAGATCTCTGTGAATTTGAGACCAGTCTGGTTTACATTCTAAGTTTCAGGCCAGTCAGGTCTACATAGTGACACCATGTTTCAAAAAATAAAGGACACAAGGAAGGAAGGAAGGAAGGAAGGAAGGAAGGAAGGAAGGAAGGAAGGAAGGAAAGCAGGCAGGCAGGCAGGCAGGCAGAGTCCAGAGACCACTGTTTAGTGGGGCCCTCAATGACAACCCCACCACTGCCCAGAGAGAACTTTCACCCAGCTTCCTGGTTCTGGTTCTATATGCAGCAATAACCCATGGCTTCATCTAAGCAGACTTCAGTAGAAGCTGGACAAAGCTGATAGCAGGGTGGACTCTCCACCGGGGAAAAGAGTGCCATTTAGAGAGCAGCACTGTAGATTCTCAATGAGGTAGTATTTATCGTGAGCCCCAGCCGAGCAGTGAGTGCTTCTCTGTGCTTTGTCTGATCACAGACGAGCTGAAAAACTGGAAATCTGTTTCGAAACCTTTCACTGCGGTAGGGAAGGGTGGCCAGAGACCTGAGGTATGAGCCATAGTGTGGCAGGGCAGGAGGGGGGTGGGAAACTATATAAAGGCGTGGACCTTGGGCAGGAGGGACCAAAGACTGAAGACGATAGGCATGAGAGTGCATGCAGGTAATTCCGGAACTCAGGAGGCTGAGGCAGGAGGCTTGCAAATTGGAGATCATCTTGGACTACATAGTGAGACTCTGTGGATAGGAAAGAAAAGGGAAGGGAAAGGGAGGCAGGGGAAGGAGAAGATAGAGAGAGGAACAGGAGGGAAGGAAGAAAGGGAGGCAGAGAGGGAGGGAAGAAGAGAGGAGGGACTGGGGTAGGGAGCAGGATGGGAGAGAAGACCCTGAGGGCCACTGTTCTGTTGATGGTTCCCTTCGCAGAATGGATTGGATTAAGGAAGTCCCATTTTGAACAGTTTAACCACTTGTTTGGACTGAACAAACTAAGGAGAGGGAAAGCCATGCATGAAGAACAGTAGACTAACCTGCAGGGCCACGCGAGTGGGGACAGGCGGTGACTCTAGAGGCTCTGGTGTGCAGGTCCAACGTGCAGGTAGGCACACTGGACAAATAGGTAGGTTGGGCTCTCGTGGGTGCCTTCTGCACCAGGGAGGAGGGGCTTCTGTCCCTGTGCTGGATGTGAGAAGCCAAAGGGTCCTGAATCGTAGCCTGTGTGACCGAACTACATCTTGTGCTCTGTCTTAGCTGGGGTTACCATTGCTGTGACAAAACAGCGTGACCGAAAGGCAAGTTGTGGAGGAAAGGGTTTATTTGTCTGACACTTCCATATTGCTGTTTACCATCGAAGGAAATCAGGAGTTCACACAGGACAAGAAATCAAATAGGACAGGAATCTGGGGGGCGGGAGCCAATGCAGAGGCCATGGAGGGATGCTCCCGACTGACTTGTTTCTCATAGCTTGCTTGGCCTGCTTTCTTATAGAACCCAGGGCCACCAATTCAAGGAAGACACCACCCACAATGATCTGGGACCTCAGTCGTCAATCACTGATTAAGAAAATGTCTCCCAGCTAGATCTTATGGAGTCATTTTCTTAATTGAGGCTCCCTCCTTTCAGTTTGTGTGTCAAGTTGTCATAAAACCAGCCGGCACACACTGCAAACCTGGGTCATTGCCTCTAGGGCCATTGAGTGTATTTAGGGAGAAGAATTAGGTTCTCAGGGTCTTGTGATTGACTGGAGCTTAGATGTAGGAAGGAAAAAGGTGATCTAGAGACAGTCCATGGATCTGCCAGGACCAAGAAGAGAATTTGGAAGCAGGAGATAGCTCCAGCTAGGATGTGTTGTCTAGGACATTTTGGAAGGTTTATCTGGAACTAATGGAAAACGGCTCTTGGAGGGTGTCAGTCAGAAGGCCAGTCCTGGTAGATACTTGCCTCGTGGGCCTAAGACAATGGAACAGAGATTTTCTGTCCCTCACTGATTCTGGCTTCATTCCTGAAACCCTCTGATAAAAGACTGATTTGCAAGATAAGAAACACACAGCATTATTTAGTCTAAAGTTCATAAGACATGGGAGTCTCCAGTAGAAAACGCGGAGAAACTGCGTGTGTTTTTATGCTGGATCTGATGAAGTATCTGATTGTGGAGGGGCACAAGTGGATAAATGGGGAATGACCTGGTGGTGACAAACTGAGGGAGGGCGACTTAGCCAAGCCTGTTTTGAAATGCTTCGAGGAGAGGGTCATTGAGTAACTGCTTAGGTCACTGACCTGCCGCAGGGGAGGGGGAGGGGAAAAGTACACAGACTTCTGCTGTTTTCTCCATCACTAACATGCCATATGGAGGACCAGTGTGTCCTAGGCCCCGACTGTAAATATCGTTACCCATAGCTGTAAGCTGAGGGAGATGGGGCTCAGAACGATCAAGAGACATGTTCAGGCTCACCCTGGAGGCTCGCGGGAGGCTAGGTCCACTCTGGCTTGAGAAAACCTGTATCCAGCTCTACATTCGCATGCACTGCCTTTTGCAATCTGACCCTGGGAGGTACTCTGGGTTGGAACGTGGTACTGGGCCTTTCCGGGAAAGAATGATCAGAGAGGGAAGGGCCAAGCCAGTCTCTGAAGTATTCCCCCCTTGCCATGTGGCTGCGGCTAGACTGAGCGCCAGCTCTTACTCGTGAGGGGCAGCCTTGTACCACAGGCTCTCACTGACCAGCTCCTAAGGAGCCATTTTGGATGGCAGATGTTCAGATGTTCTCAAAGCCCAGAGCATATTGCTGGGTTTCTTCCCCCACCCAAAGAGTAGAGCTTTGGACTTTGTGCACCAGAAACAGACATTTCACTAACGGACAGAATGAGCCAGGAAGACTTTGAGCCTTGGAAGAGGAGGCTGAGGTGAAAACATCGGGAAGGACCAAGAGTGAAGCCGCAAGTAAGCTCACCTGAGGCAAGTGTGTGACCCTTTGGGAAGAGCAGGTGAGAGGGGATGTGACTGTCATCTAGGGAGGATTGTCCCCAGTGTGCTCAGGAACCCAGGCTGAGAGTCCAGGGTCTAGCCTTGGGCTGGGGGATGCATGTTCTGAGCTGGCCCACACTGACTTTTCTTCCCGTCCCTCATCCATTCCTTGCATTTCTCTCTGAGAAATTCCTTCAAGTCAGTGACTTCAGACCTTCCAGCTGGAGCTCCAGACCTGCTGTCTGGTTGACCAGGTTCTGGGGTATGCTGGCACTGCTGCCAAGGTGACCTGGCTAGGTTAGAGTGTGCCAAGACAGGAAAAGACATGTGTGCTTTCTCTCCCTGTTTGGATCTATTCAAGGAGGGCTGTTGAGTTTAACATCTGGATTGGGCTTCCAGGATTCCTTCTCAGAGGCTTGGAGATGCAAAGGACTTAGGACACAGAGCTCTGAAAATCATTCGTGTGCTGTGGATTATCAAGACCTAGACCAGGTGACAGGCTTCTGCTGGTGAGAGGCACTGAGGTTCAGAAGTGGTCCCCTCCGTGTCTCTGGGGGCTTTTGCTTTGCAGGCCCACAACCCCTCTTCTTCAGTGATCTTAACAGTCTCCTCTTTTCCCTTCCCAGTGGTGCCCCTACCCCCATCTCCTCCCTGCCAGGTGTTGCTCTCCTCTATTTCCTCTGGATGTTTGTGCCCCAAAAGGAACTCCTCCCAGACACACGCACTTCCGTTTCCTCAAAACTTTCCAATTACTGTCTACACAGTTCTCTGGAGAGTTATAGAAATAATAAATATGAACATAAAAAGATGCCCGCCATGATAATCAAACCACCCACACCCCATCACGCCTACCTGGGTGGCCATCACTGAAAAGGCTGACCGTGACATATCAGAGAAGGTATAGAGAGAGACTGGGATGTTGCTGGTGGGCTTGTGAAATGGTTCATCTCCCCATGGTCTTTGAACAAGTCTGACAAGGGGAGGAAACACAGTGGCCTTCTCCATTTGGACAAGCTCAAACTTAGCCAATCACCCCTGCAGCAGTGCCAGCATGCCCTAGGTCTGGGCCAACCAGATGACGGGACTGGAGCTAAGCCCAGAAGAGCTGCAGCAAACAGTCAGATGGTTTCTCAAATAGGCAAACACAGACCTGTCACAGGACTCGGCAATTCCACTCCCAGACGTGTGCCCAAGTGAACTGACAGTGCAGGTCACATGAAACGCTGCACTGACTGTTCACAATACTCCAAACCGCCCAAGTGTTTATCGGTTGGTGAAGGTGTAAACAATGTAATCTACACTTACGAAGGAGTGCCATTCATCCGTAGAAAGGGGCGGAGAGTTGACAGAAGCTACAGTGTTCAGCACCCTTGAAGATATTACAGAATTTAAAAAATTAGTTACAGGTGACCAACTACATATTAGATTATTTCGTCTAGGTAACGTGTCCAGAACAGGAAACCCACAAAGCCAGGGAGTAAATTGGGGTTTCCAGAACCCTGCTAAGGAGGAATAGGAAGTGATTGCTTATAGTGCCAGGCTTCCTGCCACGGAATGAAAGAGTTGTGGAACTGGACAGTGGTGATGGCTGTACGATTTTGTAAACATACAAAAACCAAAACGTACTTTATCCCTTGGCGCTGGATCGTGAGCTTTGAGAGTTTTATGGTATGTGGATTATATGTCTTATCGGTCATTTCACTAGCTGGAGTCAGATACCTGATCATAAAACAACCTAAAGTGTTTGGACTCATAGTTTGTGGGTACAATCTGTCACCATGGAGACACAGGACGTCCGATTACGTTCCATCTACGTTCAGCAGACGTGGAGAGGTGAATGCTGGTGTCCTGGCGCTTCACTCGCTTTGTCCGTTGTATTTAGTGAGAGGCTACAGGCCAGCGGATGGTGCCACATCGTTCTAAGTGGCCCTTCCTCAGTTAAACCTCTCTGGAACCTACCCTCCGACGTGACCAAAGATATGTTTCTCAGGTAGTTGTAAATCCCATTAAGCTGACAATCGCAGTGAACCATGATATGTGTTGATAGGTCCCTAGGCAGGAGGGGTGGCTTTTAGTGGTTAAGGGAGTGTCCTGTTCATATGGGAGACCTGAGTTCATTCACATCCCCCACACCTGTGGCTCACAAATGTTTGGAGCTCCAGCTGCAGGAGATCCAGTGCCTCTGACCTCTATGGACATTTGTGCACACACCACACACACATTTTACAAAACAATCTTTGGAATGTGAAGGGCGGGGGGAGAGGATTCTGGAGAGATGGCTGGGTGGTTAAGAGTATGCACTGCCCTTCCAAAGGCCCTGAGTTCAACTCCCGGTACCCACATGGCACCTTACAACCGTCTGATGCCGTCTTCTGGTGTGCAGATATACATGGGGACAAAGGACCCATATACATAAAATCATAAATGAGTAAATCTTAAAAACAAAAACAAAATAGACCTCAAGCTCAGAGGCATCTCATGTGAGGAGCACAAAACCTTGGCTTGTGGAGGTTCAGGGTCTCAGTCGCCCTTTTTGAGTTTTCCTACGGGAATGGAGATGGAATCCGTGGCCTCAGAGGTGTTCTTAGGTCTCCAGCAGGCCGTGAAAGGAGGGGAAACTAGCCTGTGGTGAGGGGGACAAGGAACAATAGAGGACACTTCCCACAGGAAGTGGAGGAGGGTCACGCAGGGGAAGCTCTGGTCTCCAGCTGAAGTGTGCTGTAAGCGGTACTTCTGGGGTTTCCACTGGGCAGGAGGTCCCAGGAGATAACAAGGGATGTGTTACCATAGTTACTATGTGAGGATGCTACCATGGTACTGACATCAGGGGTCCCAAACAGAGTCTATTTGTCTAGGCAAAGGTTCTGTGACATGCGTTCTGAGTAGCTGTGGGCTTTGATGTATGACTTGCAGACATGACTGCTTGGCTCTGTGGCCATGTGCATGATGTTGGCCTCTCAGGGCAAGAGGTGTCTGTTTGATAAAAGGAAAGCCTTTATCCCTTACCTCTAAAGTCAATCCTGACCCAACCCTAGTCTAAAGCCCACTCATACTTAACATGTGAGTGGTTGTTCCAGAGCTTGCTGTAGGGGAATGGGAACTGCTTCTCTTTCAGAGGCGTGTGCCTGGACCAAGCAAAAGTCTCCAGCAGGAACACAGGGGACCCATGGTCTCATAAGAAAGTCCCTCCCTGGCGGGGGGGGTGTCTCAGAATCAGAAAGGCTGATGAGACTGACTCTCAAACCCCCATAACCACCCAGGTCACATTTCCTAGAAACAGTTTGCTACTGAAGTCAACATGGGTCAAGGGCTGCTATTATCTGGATTTTATCTCATCACTGGGTTGGATGTCCTACTGGGCCCACAGGTGAGGGGCCCCAGATGCCAGACAGGAGCACCAAGGCCACAATGGGTGCAGAAGACATACATGAAAGGAAAGTCAGCATGGAGCCTCGGGACTCACACCAGGATGCACAACCCCGAGGGATGTTCCAGAACATCAAGGTATACACTGTCAGGGAAGGGCAGGGCAGAGCAGGGCACTGTCAGGGAAGGGCAGGGCAAGGCACTGTCAGGAAAAGGCAGGGCAGAGCAGGGCAGGGAACCCCCAAGCCTGACTTGGTACCACAGACCAAGTGTCTGCCTTCTTACTTCTTTTCCTTGAGGTTGAGTCTGTGGGATAACTCAAGGAAGCTCTGAGCTTGGTTCTGGGCACAAAGAAGGCAACCAGGCTCTCCTTGCAGAGGCTGATAATGTTAGCCTACAGACGATGGGGGTTGGAGGATGACTCCCCTTGCTCTCATTCCCTTGGCGAAATGGAGACAAACCCCACAATCCTAAACCTGTGTAAATACTGAAGTTCTGGCTTCACAACAAGGGCCCCAAAGACTCACCCAGTTGGTGTCAGACCCTGTGTAAGGTGCTACACACTGAGTCTTCTCTGTTATAGCTTTAGTGACAAGGATGAATGTCTAGACCTTACACTTACTAGGCAAGTCTTCTTCCACTGAGCACCACCTCAGCCCTCAAGATCTGAATCATCTCAGTGATCCTAGGAGGTTGGGCCCTTGCCCTTGTACTAATGATGAAATTGAGGCTCCAAAGTACTGAGAAAATATGTTAAGCTCTGGCCTAAATTCTCCTGGATTTTGGTTCTTAGAAGCAGGCTTTTCTCCCTCTAGGAGATTTGCCAGAATTTTCCCGGAAGGCTAGGTTGTTTGGGGTGAGGTGGGGTGGGACAGCTTGGAGAAGTCAGAAAAGGGAGTGTCCCCAGAGCATCCCTGGGAAAATGGGTGCAAGTGGGCAGAGAGCTTTCTGGGAGAGGCGGGTAGTGCTATATAGAGAGCAGAAAGGAAGGTCTGGCCCAACCCCTGGGGAGATCAGAGGGTCTGAAGGGCTCTGATGCTTCTGTGGTTTTAGTCAAGTGTGTCTCTGGTAGCCCCCACATCCCCAAGTTCTACCTTAGCTTGTTAACCTGAGTGAGACTCCATGGGTTACTCCAGTTAACTCTCTCTCTCTCTCTCTCTCTCCCTTTCTCTCTCTCTCTCTCTCTCTCTCTCTCTCTCTCTCTCTCTCTCTCTCTCCCCCCTCCTCTCCCCTCTCCCTCCCTCTCTCTCCCTCACCTCTCTCTCCTTTTCTCCCCTTCCTCTCTTCCCTCCCTCTTGTTCTCTCCTCTCACATCTGCCTCCCCTGACTCTGTTTACCCATCTTCTATTCCTTGCTTATCTTTTGGCCACACTCTCCTCTCCCTCTGTCTCTCCGACTTCTGATGGTGTCCGTTCACCTGCCACCATCACTGCCTCTCCTATAGTTCTTTGTCCTGTGTCACAGTATACTGCAGCTGGCACAGCTCATGATCTCTGGCTACCTCAAGAGCTCCATCTCCACAGTGGAAAAGCGCTTTGGGCTGTCCAGCCAGACCTCAGGGCTGCTAGCTGCTTTCAATGAGGTATTGTTCCTACAACCCCCATCAGGAATGCATGCTGAGGAAGCCCTACACACTACCTCCACTAGCCCCCTTTCTTATACCCATAAATATTTCCTCCCCATGCCCACATGCAGCCCCCAACACTGCCTGCCCCCCACATCTTTCACAGCATCCTGGCCCAGGGTCAAAGCCCAGAAAACCCTCCTCATGCCTTCATCATCCTAGTAGGAAAAAGAGACCCAGCCATCATGCCCTTAGAAGCCCTTTGCTAGAGAACATGAGACTTTTTCTCACTTGCCAGAGTTGGGTAAACACCCACCCTTCTTTTGGCTTATTTGTGTCTTGGGCCCTGTAGCTATTGTCTATCCCAGGAAGGATTCACAGAGTCACTTCTGTCCCTGAGAGAGGCTCAGGTTATCTCCAGGACACCCTCTAACTAACCTTGAAGTGACAACAGGGAGGGGTGACACTGCAGTGGAGGTCTGGCCCCAGGATGCCCAGGATCCACAGGCCCCGTCTGTGGCCCTCAGCCAGTCAGGGAGAAGCTAAGCGATGCACTTGGATTCAGTGGGAATCAGTTCTGCTGGACTTCAGCCATCTCCCACCAGATGTTGCCTCTCTCGGGGAAGGGAAGGCTCTTCTCTCTCAAGCCCATCAGACTTCTGTGAAATGCTTTTCCTGGGTAATAAGCCACACCCCCTAGATAATGTGCCCACCAGCTGCACAGCGCCTCTTCCCAGATGGGTCTCAGAATGATGCTACTCTTAGATCTCACATGTGGGAAGGGAAAGTCAGTCCATTTAGTAGATGGGAAGAGTCCCTCTACTCCACAGTCAGTTCCCCACAAAACCCTCCCTATTGATACAGCCCACTCCCTTTGTGGACCCTGGAGCTCACCCACTCTACCCTGAGCTCCCTGAGATTCTGAGTCTAAAACTTGAAATTCCAAGCCTTAAAACCCCCTGTTTTCAGACTGTATTTGTATCTTGCATTCTTGAGGCCCGTGAAGCTCTGAGTCCCCTCTCTGACCCCTCCTCCAAAGTGAACTTGACCAGACAGCTCTATTCTCATTTTTCTCCTCTAAAAAAGGCAATGAGATCTTCCCCTTCCTAGGAAGACTCAAAATCTGCATGCTGTTGTCAGTTTTGCATTCCGGTTGTTGTTGAGATGGGTCCTCTCTACATAGCACAGGCTGGCCTTGAATTCCCAGCTATTCTCTAGCCACACTTATTCTCTGGAGTACTGGAATGGCAGGCGTGAGCCAACACGCCTGGCTTAGAATCTCCATTCAAAACATATCCAGATGGTTCTTGCTCAAACCAGCCATCCCAATGTACAAACAGCAACACTGAAGGTAGCCACAGAGGGGATGGTAGAGGCCCTCGGTTTCGGACTCTGCCATGTTTTAATTGTCATTTCACCCTTTCCAGGTAGGGAACATATCCTTGATTTTATTTGTGAGCTACTTCGGCAGCCGAGTGCACAGACCCCGGATGATCGGCTGTGGGGCTATCCTGGTGGCAGTGGCGGGCCTGCTCATGGCACTCCCTCACTTCATCTCAGAACCATACCGCTACGACCACAGCAGCCCCGGTAAGAGTCTGGGCAGGAGATGACTGAGGGATTCCAATCCTGAGCATGGAGCCCATCCCAAGCCTGCATCCAAGATGGGCATCACCGTCTAGAGTACCCGATGGTCCACCCTAGTTCACCCCAGTCTCTCTGATCCCAGTTCATGTTAGGAAGGGTGACTGAAGGGCAGAGGTGAAATCTAGTCTTCCCTGGGCGAGAATCTGCTCTTATGTCTCTGTGGGGTTTCTCGGTGGGAATGAATTTATAATCCAGCCTGCTTTAGGGCCTGGCACACAGAAGCTTCTTGGGAGAAGTCTACAGAATAAATTAACGGCATCCTACGGTGGTTCCTGGATGCCACACATAGTTTGAAGCATTTTGTTTGTATTTGTGCATTTAATTGGGAGGTAGAAACAGGAAGATAAGTTCTAGGCTCTCCTTGGCTACATATTGAGCCAAGGGCCAGCCTAGGATGCATGAGACTATGTCTCATAAAAGAGGGGGAGGAGGAGAACCAACTTGAATGGGTAGATGAATATAGCAAAAAAATAAAATAAGAGGTAACAGGATTTTGCTGAGGGCCCAGTTGTCTCTTAGAGCAAGCAGCCCAAGTGATCATTTTCCTCTCCTCTTGCATCCATCCATCCATCCACTCATCCATCCATCCACTAATTCATCCACCCAATGATTCATGAAACACATCTACAATTCTGCCCACTCTGTACCCAACCCCTCAGAGCACTCAGCCTTCTCTCCAGGAGGCTCCCAGCCCTGGAGAGGAGGCAAACAGACAGAAACCTTAGCATGCCAGGTTCATCTCTGAAGTGCTAAGACCTGGAGGTGAGATCATGAAGCAAACATCCTGGAAATTATGGGCGGAGTGAACACGGCTGCTCTACACAGCACCTGACTGCTTAGAAGACCGGGAGAGGAAGCCACAGGAGCCCTGGGTAGGGGATGTACAGCAATAGCTGGAAGGAGCTACCGAGGCATAGGGGGAGAAAAGATGAACATTGCAGGGAGTGGGGTGGGGCATGAACAGGGTCCCCCAAAGTGACAAAGTATAGAGAACATGGAGAAGGAAGAGAACCATGCTTGGTGGTTCATGCCTAAGGTCCTAGCACTCAGAGGCAGAGGCATATGGATGACCACACATTTGAGGTCACCCTGGGATAGGTTGCCCAGGCCACCTTGTGAGCTCTTGTCTCTTAAAAAATAAACAAAACCAAAAAACTGCTGAGTAGGTTTCTAGAGGTGAGAGGACAGTTGTCAACAGGGCATCTTAGGATGCTGCAAAGAAGTGCCGTCCTCATGGCTTCTGCTCAGAACTTCCACTTCAGCAGAGATTTTTCTGTGCAAGGTTACACTTTGTCATCCTACTGGCTCCGAGCTCTTCTCATGTCTGAGCCTTGGTGTTCACAAGATCGGCTCAAAGGTGGCCACGACTGGAAGCTCCAAGCCCTCCTCCTGCTCTGACAACCACAGCTCTCCTCAGTTTATCTGTTCTGCAGTAATTGTACAGCCATGTCACAGGCTAGGCCATCTCCAAGATCCTGGAGACCCAGGAATAGTAAATGTGACCTCTAGGGTGACTATCTACTGGGAACTAGACAGGGACACCTCTCACCACCTTGTCAATGCCCCCATAGGGTAGAGATTACCACAATTGCCTCAGGACCCGGAGGCCAAAGAGGGAGATACAAAGGCCAGGCCCACAGCTGGAACCATACCTAGACCCCACCCAGAACTGTTCTGCATTCGAACTTCTAATGTCTAGAGAACATCTGTTCTGGGAGACTCATTGGAGGGGTGAGGACCAGAGAGGCAAGGGTTACACAGGATGAGGGACAGCCACTGAGGACAGTGGGACAGTCAGTGATGACTTTGGTTGCATGGCTCTTTCCAATAGCTGGGTGTGGCTCTCTTGGTTGGTTTGGCAGCTCTGGGTCCCTGCTGTCACAAAGAGAAGGCCACTTCACCATGTTGGGGATAATAATAGAACAAGGGTCTCCTTGTTTGCTCACCAAATATTGGTCAAGGAGTAAATGTCTGGAGCTAAATTAAGAAAACACCCTTTTCTGCACCCTGTGTACTGAACTGACACAGCTTCTTCCCCAAATGAATGTCAAGGTCACCAGAGCCCTCCATGGTCTGGGGTCTTCCTGCTCCTCCCAGCCCTGCCTGCTCCTACTCTGTGACTTGCTGTTTGGAACATCTCCTTCCAGCTCTGTGCCCTTCTGAGGCCCCAAGTTTGCTCTACTGTGACTCTTCCAGGAATATCCTCTCCTCCCCTCCTTTCTGGAAAAATCTTATTTGTTATTCTCCACCCAGTTCAAATTCTACCTATGCTGGTCACCCCTGCTCCTCCACCCAAGAGCCACCACTGTCATGACCCTTCTGAATGCCCCTGCTCAGAAAGGTGAACCGTGGCAAGCTAAGAGCAGGGACTGTGTGGTTAGACGGTAGGGCCGAGCTGGTTGGCGTGTTTCTGTGTCTGTGAACCCTAGGTTTGAGGAGATCGAGTGACTTACACCCAAGCACTCAGAACATTTCCTTACGTTCGGTGAGTATTGTTTACCTTAGTTATGGTCATAGTTCTTATCCTCTTCTCTCAGAAGATAGGTCACAGGACTTTGAAGCATCCCTGTGCCTGCCCACGACTATGGCTCCAGCCTCTGCCCTGTCCAATGACAGCTGTTCCAGTCGCACAGAAACCAAGCATCTGACTATGGTGGGGATCATGTTCACAGCACAGACCCTGCTTGGCATTGGCGGTGTGCCCATACAGCCCTTTGGGATCTCCTACATCGACGACTTTGCCCACCATAGCAACTCACCCCTCTACCTGGGTAAGGATGGTCTCTTCCCTTAAGCTCTGAGAGGGGAGCCAGGCCCAGGAAGGGGGAAGAAAGGCCAGGTAGAAGGATGGGCCAAATAAATCTGGAGAATCCTAGAGAGCTCCCCAGTCCTGACTAGGAGACACGATGCTATTGCCATGTAAGATTGGGTAGTGAGAGGCCCACTCAGGGTGGTCCAGACCTGCTGAGGTAGCTAGGGACCCACTAGGTGAGGAATGCAGGGTATGCAGGGAATCTACTGATGGTCAGTGGTGAGATTCTGATGGTAGATGGTACCACTGGATTCTCACCAAGGCTTTGTATTACAGGAATCCTGTTTGCAATAACCATGATGGGGCCCGGCCTGGCCTATGGGCTGGGTAGCCTCATGCTACGCCTTTACGTGGACATTGACCGGATGCCCGAAGGTGAGCCTCTGGGGGCTCAGGGGTGCATCAGGGGCACGCATGCACACTCTAACTGATCCCTAAACTTTCAGGAGGCACAAAACCAGGAACCCATAAGGCAGCCTCAGCAGAAACACTGACCATGAATGAGTCTTTTCCTTCGACTCTCTGGGTCTCAGTTTCCACATGCTTGAGACAATCTCTATCCTCCTGTCCCCCGAGGCTATCACCAGAATCTGGTGAAATATCAGAGATAAAATGTAAAATGCCATCTTTTGAGGCATTGTGCCCTTTGTCACCACCAGACCTTACCTGATACCCTCCCTCCCCCAGGCACAGACACACTGTTGACAGATAATAAGATATACCCTCTTAGCCTGTAAGGAGCACTATCCCCAGTGGGGAAACTTCCTAAGACCCGGGCCATAGCATCTGAGAATTTAGAGCAGAGTTCGGTCACTTGTGCTTTTCCTTGGACCTCTCCCTGCTGAGACATGGCCTGGGGGAGCTGAAGGACCCTTTTAGCCAAGCAACTACCTCAGAACCTGAGAAACTCCTGGAGGTCCCATTTGGGAAATTGTATTCTCAAAATCAACTAGAGGTCAGAGTGGGCCAAAGAGTCTGGGTAAACGTTGGTCTGAAGGTGGCCAGGAAGGTCTGTAAGGGCCCAAGAGCCCTAGATCCCTGCATGTGCAGGGGGATGGAGGGTGGGGGATGGTATCCTGTTAGAGCAGGTTACTGTGGCTTCTCAGTTGCCTGCTTGTCATACCAACATATGAGTGCCAGGTGTGCCTTCAGCCTTCTGCTGCTCAGAAGTCCCTCACTTGGAGATTTTTCTAGCAGGTCCTAGAAGCCACCAACACCACATGTCCTCTAGCTTTCTTTCGTGGGTTCCCTGAGCCAGGACAGGTCTGGACAGTTCTGTAAAACCATCACAAGTGGCAATACTGCCTATCTCTCTTCTTTCTAGAACACTGGGCTCCAACACCAGTGACTAAGGGGCTCTGGTAGCAGCCCCTTGATGCTCTGAGGGAAAGGCCCTGAGAGTCAGGGTAGCCTAGGTTTTCCCAGATGCCTCTATTTGGGAGGGATTATATGTTTTCTATCTGTTGATATCATCTTGGCACACAGGGTGAATGTTGCCTCCCAGGTCATTTCTTCATGGGGGATTTGAAGGGTGGGCGGTTCCTGCCTGCTGCAGGCATGGACTAGCATATGCTTGAAGAGGAACTAGACTCTCTGGCCCGGCATGAGGCCAAGGCAGACGAGAAACAAGGAAGGCATTGAATTCCATCAGTGGAGAAACCACACCTATCCACGACCTGGAACCGAATCTGCTAAGTGCCAACTGTGCACCCTAACCCCTGCCCAGAGAAGCTCAGGACCCAACACCCGGAGAACAGGCTGTGAGAGCTGCCGCTGGTGCTAGTGGGGACTTGTATTTTTATAAAGTGCCTGTGATGCTGGGGTGTTGTGTGACTTCTCCTGGAGAGAAGTGAGTAAACGTCTTTTCACCCCAGATAGGGCAACGATGACAGACCAAAGAAACAATTCCACCTGACACTGCTGGTGTCACTCTCAGGAGCCTGGGGGACTCAAGGGCACCACTGAGTCCCACTGCATCATGAGTGACAGCACACAGAAGCTGCACCCCTAGAAGTTCCTACACAATGATCCCACCAGAGAGGCTTCTCCTGCCCAAAATTGCTTACTGCTGTTGTAACCTTAGAGAGGGGCTCTTTGGATCTGGTTAAGTTTCTCAGCCTCCTGATGATTCAGTTCAGAGAAATAGCTACCCAGCACGGGGAGGCTAAGGGAAGGTGTCCGCTCTTTAACCTTTTGTTTTAGAAGCTTTATGTGCAGTTGAGCATTGTGTTCTAATTAAAATGCATAAGGACCACACCCACAGGATAGGACTTGTGAAAGGAACACATTTGTTAAGCGCCTTCCCACACAACTCTATGGGCATTTGAAGCAGGTCTTCGATAACTCCAAACGGTTCTACTAAACATGGTCTAAAGACAGCAGCAACCCCACCTTCATTCGATTCAGTAATAATGCTTTGTCTAATAGTGGAAAATGCAATGGGACTAGAAATGGGAGAGGAGGAACACAGGACGATAAAACTCACATCCCTTGAAGTGCATCTCCTGTCTGTCTTTCATAGACTTTGTTTGTGTTTTTGAGACAGGGTCTCCTGTAGCCCAGACTGGCTTCAAACTTAGTGGTTACTTAGCCAGGGTGACCTTGGATTTTTTGATTATATTACTTCCACTTCCCAAGTGCTCAGCTTAGATGTTTAAATTTTTAATTAAATTTACTTGTTTTAGCTATATATATATAATGTTTACTGTAACATATTTTTTCTGTAATTCTCTCAACAACCCTATGACATATAAAACCTTGATTCCCGATGCTACTAATATCTATGTGTCACAGTGGAAGAAACTAAGTCACAGAGACTAAGAAGCTGGCCTGACGTTGTAGGTTATCACTGGCTTCCGGGCATACCCCCGCCCCAGTACTGCATTGGCCCCTTGGTTGAAGGTTCTCAGAGCCAGAGATGACGGCTAACATCATCATGGTTTTCTCTTCCAGGAGGCATCAACCTCACTACAAAAGACCCCCGATGGGTGGGTGCCTGGTGGCTGGGCTTCCTCATCTCTGCAGGCCTGGTGGTTCTGGCTGCCAGCCCCTACTTCTTCTTCCCCAGAGAGATGCCCAAAGAGAAATATGAGCTTCACTTCAGGCAGAAGGTCTTGGCAGGAGGGGCCTCGATTGGCAGCAAGGTAATTACCCTCTGTGTACCAGCCCCAAATCAGGCTCCAGAACCCATCGTAATGCTTCTGAGGGAGGCTTTATCCTTCCTGAGCAAACTTCACTGCCTCCTCTTAACAGGCATCCACAGTCTGAGGCTATCATGGGTCCCTCCCATGATCCAGGAGCTGGGGGGTCCAGAGGGAGGATGAAGTGATTTGCTCAAACTCAATGAATAAGTCCAGGAGCATCGGTCACTTAGCAATGTTGGGGATCCTGACCATGCGAGAAGATGCTGATGAGTGGAAGGTATAGAACTTGGGTGTAGGGAGAGCTCCTGAGACTCTTCCAGGGATCTGAGAGAGACATGAGGACACTGGCAAATACAGAGAGGACAGCTGAGGAGGATGCTGGGTGCAAACGACCTCAGCATAGTGTTCCCCAGCAGACATGAAGCTGGCCTTGCCAGGCCCAGTGATGGAGCTGAGTGTACATTGAATACTCTGAGTCAGGCATTGAATACTCTGAGTCAGGCTGGTGGGAGGCTTTGCCCAAGATCACATGACTGAGAGGCCAGGAAGCATAAACCACAGGGCAGGATAGATGATTCTAAGACAGTAAGTTGCTTCCAAATTGAAAAAAAGAAGACAGACAATAACCTTATATATTTATATAACCTTATATATTTATTATATATATTATTATCATATTATTACTACTATTATTATTATTAGGGTCTGAACCTCTCAGAGGTGGCACATGCAGTGGCAGGGGCTCTACAACTAACCTATGTATGTCTGGCCCTGGAAAGGAGTCTGAAAAGTCTATTTTGACAATGTAATTTCAATTTCACTCATAATTTCTATTTGACGGCTACTTTTAATACATTCAAACTGGACCACAGCATGAAGCTTTATGCATTATGTTTTCTCTTTTCCCAAGTACGTGAGCTGCTTGTTAAGGGCTCAGCTTAAAAGTTAAGTAAGGTGCTTGTTGTTATGTAATTCTTTTTTTTTTTTTTTTGGTTCTTTTTTTTCGGAGCTGGGGACTGAACCCAGGGCCTTGCGCTTCCTAGGTAAGCGCTCTACCACTGAGCTAAATCCCCAGCCCCACTATGTAATTCTAATAGCAAAAGAACAATTCATTTAAAAACAATAATCCTTGCCGGATGTTCTTGCAGCGAAAGGAATCTACTTCCTGCATTGGCCTAGTGCTTCTGAGCCTGTTTACTGGCATGTGGGAGAGCGCCTCCTCCTTAGAACAAAGTTTGACCTAGCACAGTAGACCTGAAAAGGTCATTTCTTTTTTTTTTTTTTTTTTGTCGTTTTTTTTTTTTTTTTAAATCGAGGGTCAATTTATTAGAATATGTGAGTTCAAGTTTGTCTAAGCTCCAGGTCCATCTGCCCTACTGAGCCTTCTCAACCACCTCACCCCAGGGCCAAAGACACCTCAGGTTGGGACAGCCATCAGGGGCCAGAATCACAAAACCTTTGCTGGCTTCAAAACTCAAGGGCATACTTGGAGGGACAGGAAGCAAGGCTCTTCAGCAACTTTACCAGGTGCTGGGTGAGTGGAAGCCAGGAAGAAGCCATGCTGCCCGTGCTGGGGGCAGGCAGCAGAGCACCAGTGGGCAGGAAATGGTATAGGCACTGGCTCTGCTGTCCTGGGGTAGGGCTTGCCCAGGAGTGATAACTTACTCTGCAGTGTGGTTCTCAGCGGATGGCTGGGCTAACAATGCCTGTGTTCGCTCTGGAGGCAGGGCGCGGGCTTGGAATCTCATTTCTGCCTAGCTTGGGCAAGATTCAAATTCCCAGAACCTGAAGAGGAGTCCTTGGAAATAGGAACTGTCACTTAGGAGGATAAGAGGCTGTGTGTCTGGTGACAGATACTCGGAGTTGGGCTCTATATTTGGACAGAGAACAATAGGCGTGGGTGGCTGTCTACTGGACTGGGTAACAGGTCGGCCATGAACCTTTGCAGCAAGTCACTTCCCTACACTTGCTGCTGTGTTTGGGGCATATATAGTGCAGAGGTCAGATTCCCGGAGCACTACCCAATTTCCTTGGGTTCTGAGAATGTGCAGTCCTGCCTGCCACAGTTCCTGGAGTCGGCTTTTGAGAACTATATGCCGTGAAGCCTTGTGACACTGGTCGAGATTGTGTGCCTGTCTGGCTGTCTGCGTCTACCCCGTCAGCTCGTACAGTTCTGGGAGGAGGGGAGCTAAGAGGTTCTTAAGAAAAGACTGAAGGCTGAGAACATGGTGATCTGCTTCCAGCAGCTCTTGGGCAATAAATATTGATGTGGGATCTTCCGCCTCCGCCTCTGCCTCTGCCTCTGCCTCTGCCTCTGCCTCTGCCTCTGCCTCTGCCTCTGCCTCTGCCTCTGCCTCTGCCTCTGCCTCTCTGCCTCTGCCTCTCTGCCTCTGCCTCTCTGCCTCTGCCTCTGCCTCTGCCTCTGCCTCTGCCTCTGCCTCTGCCTCTGCCTCTGCCTCTGCCTCTGCCTCTGCCTCTGCCTCTGCCTCTGCCTCTGCCTTCTCGAGGCTTCCAGGACCAGCCAAGCTCTTGCAGTAAGGTTGGCTGGCCTGGCCCACTGGGGTCACTAGTGAAGAAGCCTGGAGAAGGGGTCCCACTGGGTGAGATTGGCTGCCACATCCTGCATGTGTCTCTCCTGCAGGGAGGGGGATGGGTAAGAAAGAAACAGTCAAAGTCAGTCTGGGAAATCTTTTCAAACATCTTCTCCCAGACTTAGGGGGAACTCCCTGAGTACCCTAAAAGTAAATGCAGCCATTAAAGCCAATCTCTATGAGACAAAAAGATCGTAGCACATAAAATAAGGCTTGTCTGATCTTGAGTGGGTCTAGCCAGTGGATCCATGTGTGGGCAGCAGATTAGACAAGAGCAGCCAGATCTGCAGATTGAGGCTGTGTCCTCTAACTGGCTTCACGCCGCTCTGTTGTTTGTTCGGGGGAGTTGAAGGAGACATCCCACACACCCTGCCTTGAGGAGTGAAGGGAGGCCAGGTGTGGGGAGACACAGGTACCTTTGCAGAGTCTCTTAAGGGAGGGCTCTCTGACAGATTCCTGGGTGCATTGCCCGTGGGGTGGTGGTGCCACCCACGGCACTTCTGTAGTGTTCACTGGCCCCCCTGAGAACCCGTTCTTGGAGCTGAGCCAGGAACTGGAAGAGGCCTGGCCACCTGCTTCCTGACAGGCCTCTTGCCTCTTGCATCAAGAATGCTGGCCATGCCCAGCCTCTGAGTGCCAGTGGGTGCCATGGCCTTCTATTGGGTCTGTTATTCCTAGAATAATTCTAATATTCCATAGGTCTCATCTTAGTGTCTGTTTCTTTGTGTTTGCTGTTGACTGAGCGGGGTTTAATTCCTTAGACACTTGGGCCTCAATCTGGGCCAGACTGTAATTTACTATGTAGCTCAGGCTGTTCTCAAATTCATGATGATCCTCCTGCCTCACCCTTCCAAGTGCTTTATTGACAAGTATGAGCTACCACGCCCAGCTAAAGTTCAAATAGCTGGGTATTTTTAAGTACTTCTCTTCTCTTCTAGAATCATGTGTGTGAGTGTGTGTGTGAGTGTGTGTGTGTGTGTGTGTGTGTGTGTGTGCGTGCGCGATGTGCTTATGTGTGTGTTTGTGTGCCTGTACATGTGTGCTTCATCTATATGGCCTGTGAAAGCACGTATGAGTTTGTGCCTGTGCATGTATGGGCACCTGAGCATCTGTGTGTGCCTGTGCAATCATGTGTGTGCATACACTAGCATGTATGTGTGTGTGGGGGTATATGCAGATGTAAGCACATGTGTATGTGCATGACAGTGGAGGGCCAGCCTAGGGTGGGTTTTTTTTTTTCGTGACTTTTGAGATAGATCCTCTGTAGCTAGAGGACTTGGCCAGAGAGACCTTGGTGCCTACCTGTCCCTACCTCCTCTGTGCTGGGACTACATGTGAATGCCACTGTACCCTTGGACTTCTTGGAGCTGTAGCTTCTTGGAGTACACGGCAACACAGACTTTCCTTGTCATCTGTGTCTCCTCTAGAAGCCCCCTGTGTCTCCCTTCTCACCCTGGCAGTGCAGGACTGAGGCTCCAGTCTCACATTCCCCCTAAACTTCAAGGCTTGAGTGATCATGCAGTCCCTTTCCCATCTCACAGAAGGAGGGACTGAGGCCTGTAGAGGGGCCCAAAGGTGTCCAGAGTGTGCTGGCCCTGCATCTGTCTACAAGCCCAGTATCTGTTCTAATAAGAATCTCACTTTCCTCACACCAGAACCAGAATTCTTTGTGGGGTGTACTTGAGTGGACTTCAAACTGTTCCCCCTCACAGCAATCTGACTTTTCTGTTTTTATAGCAGCATTATTTGTTTCCATTTGTTCAGTGCTGGTCCTGGTCTCATGCACACTAGGCAAGTGTTGTAACTGAGGGTGTCACGGTCTTGTATCAGACATCACGATGGGATTTCAAATCGGTTCAAGGTCTCTTTCTGTTGCTAAGTCTAGACATACCACAGCTAGGCAGAGAAAAGGACCCTGGCTAAAAAAGAGATGGAATACTTATGGCATCCAAGCACTTGAGAAGCTGAGGCAGGAGAATGACCACAAGTCTGAGTCCCAATCCTTACTGGGCTATAGAAGTAAAACTGTCTCCAGACAGACAGACACAGACAGACACATACAGACACACACACACACACACACACACACACACACACACACTGAACAACAGAGAGGAAGAAAGAAGAGGGGGTGTGGAGAGAGAGAGAGACAGAGAGAGAGAGAGAGAGAGAGAGAGAGAGTGTCTGTGTCTGCTTTGGTCAAGCAGGCCCCATGAAAGTTTCCCTGGTATCTGAGTGGCTGGGGGACACCCGTGACGTCTGTGCCATACTGCCTCAGCTCTGTACTTACTAATGCTGGCACCTACCCAGCATCTACATTTTTGGACTTGCATTAGAATAAATGAGGCAGAGTGTAGAGTTAGGAAGCTCCAGGCGTGATGCAGGATCAGTTAGCAGGGGCCTAATTCTCATTCTCAGTCCTTTTCTTTTTCAGGACAGATTTTAAGGGGGAGAAGAAAAAAGCAAACAGAAAACTACCTTTTCTAACATTCTTAAATACTTTGTTTCCTAATTTAAAGAAATTAGTTGGGTTTTTTTCCCTTCAAATTCATCTCTTAACAGGCAAATAAAATGTGTGCACAAACATTTTGACCTATGTGTACAGGAGGCCCTGGCAACATCAAACATCCAGCTGATGCGTTATCTCACGTGATCGCTTTCTATTCTTTCAGCGGTTCCTGTTTCCGGGACCAGGTTAGCTCGCTGTTGACATCACAGGGTAGAGTAGTCCTCTTGAACCTGTTCCTCCTGTGGAGCTGTAGTTCGTATGTCCCCTGTAGCAGCTCCCTAGTTTCCCACCAGCCCCTGGGAAGCAGCACTGCACCCTTGCCTTCCTGAGTTTCAATTCCTTAGACTCCACCCACAAGCATGTCTCCTCTTAGACTCCACCCACAAGCATCTGTCTCATCTTAGACTCCACCCACAAGCATCTGTCTCATCTTAGACTCCACCCACAAGCATCTGTCTCATCTTAGACTCCACCCACAAGCATCTGTCTCATCTGGCACTTACACTTAGCATAGTGTACTTATTCATCCACGGTCCTGAGAAATGAAAGATGTCTGTCTGGTCCTTGTTAAGAATAGTACTCACTGCCTGGAGAGATGGCTCAGCAGTTAAGAGCACTGACTGCTCTTTCATCGGATCCAGGTTCGATTCCCAGCACCATATAGGCCAGTGCACAACTATCTGTAACTCCAGTTCCAGAGGCTCGAACACTCTCGCACAGACATACATGCAGGCAAAACACCAATGTGTGTGTGTGTGTGTGTGTGTGTGTGAGAGAGAGAGAGAGAGAGAGAGAGAGAGAGAGAGAATAGCTCTTACATGGTGTTCATCCATTCACCTGCTAATGACTGTTGTGAGACACTTAGGTTGCCTGTGAATCTCAGTAACTGTGAGTAATGCTTCAGTGAACGCAGGCGCTCAGCTTTCTCTAACGCTAGACATCGTCGATGCTCCTGCCTGTTTACTTTTGTGATTGTAGGAGTTAAACCTAGGCTGTCCCATGCTAGGCAAGCACTGTACCTCTCAGCCAGATCTCCAACCTTATTCTCACCTTTCTCTTTTTGAGACAGGGCTCCGTGTATAGCCAAAGAGGATTGTGAGCTCCTGATCCTCCTACCCCAACTTGCTGTGTGCTAGGAAGACAGGCTTGGGCCACCGTACCCATTTTATGTGTGGTGGGGATTGAACCCAGGACTTCATGAATGTTCTACAAGCACTGCATTAACTGAGCTGCATCTCCGGCCATTTTTAGTTTTGGGGAAGCACCTCCATACTTTCTGACTTAACGACGGCATGAATTCACATTCCCACTAGTGGTGTGCAAGGGTTCGCTCTCCTACACAGCCTCACCAGCGTTTGCTGCCTTGTTTTCTTTTCACCAGCCATTCTGACCACTGTGTTTCTTATTTGTTCTTCAAAAACCTTCCTTCCATTTTATCCTGAAGAGAGTTGCGGTAGCTCTCACCAAACCCAGGTCTGGTACTAAGTAAAATAGAAGGAATTAAGCTAGCGTGTATTATGTTCTTCCTGTCCCTCTGCTGGGTCCTAAGTGTGTATTATCTCACTTAATCCCTACTGCCTGTGTGGCAGATACAGTTTCTCTGTTCTGCTTGTGCCTGCGGGATTTGAGTTGCAGAGATTGGATAGCATGATCACATGGTTTATAAATGTCACTGAGGCTCAGTTCCAGGAAAACCCATTCCCCAGGCACTCTCCCAATTGATCAATCAATCAATCAAGGTGAAAGAATGGCAGAAACATGAATAGGATCGATGAATAATGAGAGAGCAGCATGTCAATACCTGAGTGGAAAGATTCAGGGAAGGACAAGTGAGACACTCATCTGACTCAGCGCTTCTGATGGCCTGCTGCAGGACCCCTCACCAGGAGAAGCTGCAGGCCAAAATGCCCTAGCTCTCTGCTCTAACCCTCTGCCCCGCCCCCTTAGACGGCCACCAGCTCTCAGAGATGTAGTGTCTGTGACTACTCTATGATGACAGAGGGTAGGGACTGAGAGCTGGCAAGGAGTCCTTATGAGCTGGCAGTCCAGCTGTGGCTTCAAAGACTGGGACTCAGCCCCAGGATGAAGCTGTCTAGGTCCTCAGCTGTGCCCAAAGATAGCTTCAGGATGGCTAGACGCCCACAGAAAGTCCTGTTTCACAGCATGCATGTCCTGTGGGCTTGCAGATGTCAGCACCAAGCCCCCAAGGGAGGAAGTTCTACCAGGCTTGCTGACCTGGGCAAACCGCAGGCCAGATGGGCCACCCCAAGCCTTGCTTTGAACAGCACAGTGCTTCCTGCCTGAAGAACCCACTATTAGTCAGCGGCCTTCAAAACAGATGAGGGATGAAAGGTAGAAACAACTTGGGGTATAAGAACCTAGGGCAAAGAGGACTCTTGATACCCAGAATTAAGTCTCCATCCCTTCATCTGGCCATTTACCTCCAAGGTCTGGCCACGGTCTGTCACTTGTCCCCAGTTGCTTCCCCTGGGAGTACTGGCTGTAGTCAGGTTGCAGTAGTGCCCACAGTCTGTCCCCGATGCTGGCTCTGTCTACCTCTATGCTTCAGGTCATGCTGTACCCTGCTCAGTCCTCTCCTTCCCAGCCACACTCCTCTCCTGACAGCCTCTTCCCTGACAGCCCCTGTAGATCTGTCTCTTCTCTCCTGTTCCCAAACCCCATGTCCTTTTGCACAGCATGCCGGGGTACCGAGGAACCTGACTGTGATGGCCTCCTCTATCATGGAGATGTTTCCCACTCTGTTGTTCCCCTGAGTGCACTCAGATGGCACCTGAACTGAACCACCAGGGCAGAGGTGAAAGAGCACCAAACTGACAGGGATGTGCATGCAAGGGGAAGGTCACACTGGGACCTGGACACGAAGCTCACCAGATTCTGCTTGCTCTCAAGGGCAAGACTGCCCCTCCCTGGTGAGAAATGTGAAGAAGTTGTTAGCCCATCTGTGACATCTGGCTTCTCCTACTTTCTTCAACTCCTACCCTGTTTCCCTCAACTGTCCAGGCTTTTACCCTAACCACTGTGGCTAGGGCTAAGACCAAGTACCATGGTCTATGACATCATGTCCAGAAGAGGTGTCAGCCAAGTCATGCCGGTGATGCCAAATCTCTAGTAGCTACACTCAAAAGTCAATTAAATTTATTTTAATGATAGATTTAGATTGGGCATCATGTCACGGACTTGAAACCTCGGCCCTTGAGAGGCAGGAGGATTAGCAGTTTGGAGTCAGCTGTATGTGATAGCTCATGCCTGTAATCCCAGCACCCTGGCAGCTGAGGCAGGAGGACAACCATGAACTTAAGGAATGATAAGCTCTAGGCCAGCCTGAGCTACACAGTGAGATTCTGTTTCAGAAATTTTAAAAGGATTTGGAGGTTACCTTCAGTCAGCGTGGACCTCATGAGACCTGTTTCGTAAACAAAATAAAATAAAATAAAAAAATAAATCCAATTTGGGAATATAATAATGTAAATGTTTATTTATCCTGAAAATAGAGTAGATAT
This sequence comes from Rattus norvegicus, assembly GCF_021556685.1. Classification (NCBI taxonomy): domain Eukaryota; kingdom Metazoa; phylum Chordata; class Mammalia; order Rodentia; family Muridae; genus Rattus; species Rattus norvegicus. The sequence goes on along the minus strand of NC_141534.1, from coordinate 166,559,526 downwards.
TTTCCAAGTGTGACATATTTTGGTTGGACTAGCCATATTTTGAGTGTTTAGTTGCTACATGTGACTGGCGGCTGCTGCATTAGGTCACAGAGCTCTGGCAAGCGTGATGCACTTGCAGCCCGAAGGTCACACTACCTCTGGATAGCTGTGAACACAAACAACGGAATCCTTGGGTCTGAGTTGTGCCACTTCTAGCTGTGTGTCGCCCACCCTCGCATGTGAAGAAGCTCAGGACTCCCCACCCACTGCTCTCTGCAGGTCCTGAGGAGGATAGCACAAGCTCACACATGCTCATCCGAGGCCCCTCATCTTCTGGCCTCTCTCTCGGCTCTCCCAGCCCCTGAGGAGCTCCGTAATTCACTGCCTGACTGAACCATCCTGGCCTGAGGGCTGCCTCCTACTGCAACGACATTTCTTGCTGTTCTGGCTTTTCTTCCAAGAGCTTGGTGTCGGCTTCAGTAGGCGCCCAGAGCCATTTCCAGTTCTTCCTTCAGTGAAGATTTATCAGATACGATTTTGCTTCAGGCTCCTGTAATGAGCGCTGTAGTTCAAACAGAGAAGGAGACAAACGCAGTGCCTGCTTCTGCAGAGCCCTGTACAGCAATGAGCAAGACAGACCCAGAAAAAGTCTTGACTCAGACCTATGTGTTTGTAAAATAGATATTTTATTTCATTTCTATTTATAAAAATCTATTTAACTTCCATTCTGAATTCCCAGTCTCTGAAATAACTCCGAAAGCCTACCTTATTCTTTCTTAGGGCTCCACCAAGGTAAAAACAAATCCTGATATAGGCTTTGACTATGCATCAGAAGCCCCAGCTCTGCCTACAAGGCAAAGCATCCGCCAAGCCTGTCCACTAGGGCCCATATAATTCCCTTGGCATGCTTGAAACAGAGTATGGCCAGGAGTTTGGGAAGCCTTCCTCTATGTGCCAGGTCTCTGAGATACATGGCTCCCTGCTACTGACAGAAGCCAAAGGCTGCTTGTTATCTGCCTCAGACTTATTTCCTGCCACAGTCTTGTTTCTGTTCTTTACCTGTTGGTGCTTTCTGCCCTGTCACCAGCCCACCCCAGGCCAGGAAACCCAAAGCTGTGCCCAGCTATGATGTAAGGAGTTAGAAAGGCAAAGCCCAGGGGAGAAGCCATGCCTGGGTTAACATCTGAATGAACTGCCTGCCGAGACAGGTCAGGCTTTGGCAGCCAGTGCAGGGAGCAAACTGTGGGAACCTGAACAAGGGTTCTGTGATAGAGGGCCAGCAAGGTTCTGAAATGTGGAGAGAAGAGTCTCCACATTTTAGTCTCGTGGAAACTGAGATGGGAAGCCGGGCACAGTGGCTCTGGCCTGTGATCTTAGCACTCGGAAGCGGAGCAGGAGGTCAGCTTGGTATATGAGGCAAGATCCTGTTTCAAAAGGAAGAAAATAATTGAATTGAGAAAGGGGTGTTTATAGCAACCACTCAGACACCTACTCTCTCCATCCACATAGTTCCAGGGAACTGGTTAATCCTGACAGTGGTCCAAAGTCTTTTCCTCTGAAGTTGCTGGCTGCTGACTCTGGCCTCAGGCTGCATAGAAAAATGTAATAACGTCAGACCCACAGGCACCATAGAGTGCTTATCATGTTGGGTAATAGGAGTGGCAAAGATGTTGCTAAAGGTGATGGTGACATTGATGATGGATGATAGTGGTGGTGGGATCAATACCTTTGGTGATCTGCTCCAATTTACTTTCCTGTTGATGTGATAAACACCTCAAACAAAAGCAACTTGGAAAGGTCACAGCCCATCCTTGAGGGAAGTCAGAGCAGAAAACCCAAGGAGCTCAGTTCCAATGGGAGAACTTCCTGAAGAGATGTCATGAAGAATGCAGCTCGTGGGGCTTGCTTCTAGGCTCGTGTTCAACTACGTTCTTATGCAGCCTTGGCTCACTTGCCTAGGGAGAGTGCCGCCCACGGTGGGCTGGGCCCTCCTACATCAATTGGCACTAAAGAACATGACCCACAGACAGGTCCATAGGCCAATCAGATGGAGACATTTCTTCAGCTGGAATTCCCAGGTGTGTCAAGTTGATAACCAAGATTAGTCATCACATAGTGTCAGTGATAACGATGTCAGCCACGGAAATATTACTGGCGGCTGCGGTGGTGGTAGGACTGTGAGTTGATGTCCCTTTTGGTGACAATTGTCATGTGTCGATACAGATGAGGTTGGTGACATTGATGAAGATGATTGTATTAAAGATAAGGGTGATGATATTATAATCACAATGTTGACAATGATTCTGAAGATACAAGTAACAACAATAATAACAGATTATTGGCTAGGACAGAGGCAATGGTAATGGTATTAGGATAGTATCACCATGAATAAATTGGTCATCTAACTGGTTGTGAAGAAAGTGCTGAAATGCATAGGATGACAGCACTGATAATAGCTGTATCTGTAATAATAATTCTCAGTGACATCCTGTTTAATTATGTGGCCTGAGGTCAGAGTATGTGAATGGCAACATGTTACAGTTTAACCTCAAGAGTTTCATTCAATCTTTAAATCCTCTGGAGTACCTAGAGGGCCAAGAACCAGTGAGATACCAGTAGTCTATGTTCCCGATGGGGCGCCAGAGCTTAGCCCAGAGTGCCTCTGCCTATCCCACTGCCATGTCTGAACAGGCTGTCTTGCATCCAGCTGACCAGGCCTGGCTATATGTCTTCTCAGGGTGAGGAGCTCTCCTCCCAGCATGAGCCTTTAAAGAAACAGGCTGGATTGCCCCAGATTGCCCCAGACTTGACTGTGGTCCAGTTTATTAAAGGTAAGTGAGCCCAGATGAAAATGGAGGGAGGAAACCAGAGGTGATTTTGAGACCATCCAGAATGCAGTCCTCTTAAAGCCTTTCCGTATTACTTAGTCTGCTTCCACAGGCCTCTGGTGAGCTCAGACAATCCTGATAAGGTTGGTCACAGACCCCTCTCCTCAGGGGTTCTGATGTTCATCACCATCTTTCCTGTCCTGCTAGCTCATGTCCTAGAGCCCTTCTGTCCTTATGTGCCTGGATCCCACCAGGATCCCTCCATCCTCTGGGCTCTCAGCATCCTTGGAGCTTCTGCTCAGCTCTGCCTGTCTTTGCCCATCCCCCGCCATAAGTAGTGAACCCCTAAAGGACAAAGCTTGTGTTCCACTTTCCCCTAAGCCTGCAAGCAGGAAGCCCTGAGTAAATTCTCATTAAATCTCCCGGATGTGGCAAGGGTAGAAAGCCAGGAGCCTTTTTAGTTCTTGGTCCTGGCTTCTCTGTGGGCCTTGGTTTCCCAGGTCACTTTCTCAGTATAGTAAAAAATAGACTCACTGACAGAAACTTCATGCTAACCTGATCCTGACACAAGGAAATCAATCAGTCAGTTACGGGAGCCCACAGTGGGACTAGGCAGAATTTTCTAAAGAACTCGATCCTGTGGACATTGATTGAGTACCAGCTGTGCCAAGCAAGTCGAATGGCCCTGATGTAGCAGTCCTGCCGTCATACAGTCTTAGGAAGTTATTTTCTGCCTCTAACCCGAGCTTCCACTTATAAAGATTGGGTTGGTGATATTTGTTTGCCTTTCTTGAGGATTAGCATGTGAAGTAGGACGAGGCACGCACAGGCAGCACCTGTCTACTGTTTTAAAAACCGCCTACGTAGGTGTAGTTTTTTTTCCTTACGATCGCACCTACCTTTTTGTTCTTGTTCGTGTTTGAACAGTAAGTGGATCTGCTGTTTAATTCCATTTAGAAAGGCGTTATTCAAAGGGATCCTTTACCCTTCACCAAAGACATGTAGAGCAGAAAAAAAAATTGAATCCAATTTTTCTGCCAGTTTTCTAAGATTTGGTGTTGGGCATATGTATAATCTAGCTCCCAAATTTCCAGGATTCCCAGGAGAAGGGAATGTCTAAATTCCACGGGGCTGGGCCTAGAGACAGTGGCCTACACTGACAACCTCAGGTCACCCTCAGTTGCTGGAAGGCCTCAGCACACTATAGCATGGAAGGACATATTAATCCCCACTCTGCCTCCTGCTCAGGGAGCAGCTGGGGCTGGTTGTGCAGCTTAAATCCCAGAACTGGTGGTCTGGGCCAGCTCATCTCCGGACCTTCAGCTTCTGTAGGCCTTGTGGCTGGTTAGCCAACTTGGCCTCTGAGCAGCAATGCTCTACAAGAACCTGACTTTGAGCACCTGTAATCATGGGGAGGCCGGGGGGTGAGGGGGCATGAAGGAGAAGAAATTCTTGGAGAAGACAATCCCTGGCAGAGGAGGTTCTTATCTGATGGGGGGAGGCACATTCTCTCACAGTCTACAAATGGAGGAGGGAGCTATTTGATGAAAGAGAGCAGCCCAACATGATAGAGGAGGTCCTCATTTGATGGGAGCGACGTGGTCCAGGAGTTAGGAGAGGGAGGAAGCAGCCCTAAGCTGGGGGGCACGCTTGGCCAGTGCCTGGCCTCTGAGCTGGGCAAGGCTGTGGAGGGAGACAGTCCCTGAGTTGAGGAAGGTCCGTTGGCTGACAGGGAGACCTTGTGCTGAGTGAGGAAAGCCCTGTGTTAAGAGGAGGCTGAACCTGAGCAGGAGACAGGCCCTGGAATTCCCCTTCAGGTAGCTAAGGGAAAGGCATGGCCCTGCCCTCCAGGAATTTTCCATCCCTGGTGGAGAAGGCTGTAGCTGCTGAGAAGTGGGGGATGGGCTCACTGTCTGCTGCAGTGGTGAGTGAGTACAGCAGAATGAGCAGGGTGGAGAGAGGAGCCCTCTGGAGCCAGGCTGCCAGAGAGAAAGAACAGGATCCGAATGGGAGGGGCAGAAGGGAGACCATTCTGTGCCAGAAGTGAAGAGAGCCTGGCCTGGCCTGGCCTGCCCCACCCTCAGGGGGTCTCTGCGGTGAAGACCAAGTAATATAAAAGACCGGTTCCTAGGGAGCTTCAGATGCCCTGGGCAATGCACGGAGGGAGGGAGGAGGAGAAGAGAAGGAAGGGAAGTCAGGAGGAGGGAGAGAGAGTGGGAGGGACAGAGGAAAAGGGCTGCAACAGCTACTTGGAGTGAGGTCTAGGGCCACCTAACTCAGCCCAAATACTAGCTGAAGAGGTGGTCTGGAGGTGAAGGACCAGGCACTTGAAGGAGGCATTCCATGGCTGTAGGCCCTTCTCACCCCTCCTGAGCTGACTTTATTTTCTGACTCTTAAGGAAGCAGGTTCAGGCCTTGAAGATAGGGACCACACTAGTCTGACTATGCTCTGAAGGCAGATAGAGTGTGTCTCCTATAACACAGGGATGCAGGCTTTGGTCTGACAGAACTCGAAGGTTCTCTCGCCTGACCTCTGTGGCTGTCTCTCCTAACTAGCTCTTGCTCACACTGTCTGATGGTGGAGAACCCCATATGTCAGAGAAGAGTGTGCCCTCAGACATCCCTGGTCACCCTACTCACTGGAACACTGAACCCAGGAGGGAAGGGACTAACATACAATTCTGAGCTCAAAGGTTTAGCGCTTTCAGGGAGGGCAGCCTGACCTAGGCACTGAGGTAGGAGTCAGGATCTACCCAGAGCCTGGGGAGGTCCCCAATGCCAGAACAGCCATAACCACTGCCTGTCTCCAGCCTGGTCTCCTGCCCACACCCCATTGGAATTCCTTTCCAAGTCCCCTCGCTCTCTAGCTCCTAGCTCTGTCCTACATCGAGGAAGCCTCCTGGCCCACGGCTGCCCTGGGGTTCATTTTCTCTGGAGACCTGAGATTCTTCTGCCCCAGGCGTTTGGACATTTGATCTGGTCCTCATTCATTAAACAGTATTTACAACGTTTTTACAAAATGACTAGTGTGCCCTGGGCTCTAGAGATAAAGCAACTGATAATGTAAAAATTACTACCCTGAAATAAAATGAGGATGAGCTGGCAATAAAACGGCTAAGTGAATAAAATGTGCAATTTGTTAGGTACAGTGCTCTCAGGAAACACACTAGCTGAGAGGCATCAGAGCAGCAGTGGGCATCTGAGTTAAGGACAAAGAAGGGAGGATCCAAGGCCAGGCTGCCATAGAAGGAGCAAGACAAGCTGGAAAGGACCCTGAGGGAATGGAGAGAGGGAGAACAATCCAATAGAAATGGGGGAGGGGGAGAAATCTGAAATGAGATGGAGTGAAAGAAATAGACTCAAATGAGATGGTGTGAAATAGACTCGACTCCAACAGACCTGAACAGAAATAAACGCGTTAAATAAACCCCCATGCAACTCAGTGAACTGAAAGACATGAAGAGAATTTCAGAACTGGAGCAGGACAGAAAGGAGTCAAATGTAATGCGATAGCATGGGACGCGCTAGAATTAAACGGAATGGAAGAGAGAGAACGGAACAAAAGGGGCGGGGTAGACAGCCATGGATGCTGTGGCTGGCTGCCCACGCTGACCTTCTTCCTGCTTGTCCGACAGTCTTCCCCAGGGTGCTGCTGCGGACGCTGCGCCACCCCATCTTCTTGCTGGTAGTCCTGTCCCAGGTGTGCACCTCATCCATGGTGGCGGGCACGGCCACCTTCCTGCCTAAGTTCCTGGAACGCCAGTTTTCCATCACAGCCTCCTTTGCCAACCTGCTCCTCGGCTGCCTCACTATCCCCCTGGCCATTGTGGGCATCGTGGTGGGAGGTGTCTTAGTCAAGCGACTCCACCTGAGTCCCATGCAGTGCAGTGCCCTCTGCCTGCTCGGGTCGCTGTTGTGTCTGCTACTCAGCTTGCCGCTCTTCTTCATTGGCTGCTCTACCCATCATATTGCAGGCATCACGCAGGACCTGGGGTGAGTGGGCATGCGCATGGGAAGGTGCGTGGTGAGGGTAGGTCAGTGAGCCACCTACTTCTCCCTCACCTGTGGGAACTGTCTCCCCCCCCCCTCCAATGCCTACAAAGCCCTATGCAAACCCCTCCCTGGGCTCATGTACATGCAAGCGGTGGTCACTGGAAGGCACCAAATGCCACAGAAGAGACATGAATGGAACATCAAGGACAGGAGGCCTAGAAAGAGTCAGAAGTTGAGTCAGGGTGCAGTCAGCTGCGGGATGGTATTTCGGGGGGCGGGGAGGAGGCTGAGACCTGTGGGCCCACGGAAGTGGTATGGAGGCCACGCACAGAAGGCAGGATCCAGCATAGCCTGAGGGAGGCGTTTGCTCCCAGCTGAAGTTAGGTCTGCCCAAGAAGGGACAAGCTCTATGCCATAGAGAAAGAAAGTGAACACGGAGCTGGGCAGTCCTCCTCAAGGAGACAGAAGAGATTAAAAACCCTGTCTCTTCCTACAATTGCCTCATTTTAATTGGAAGATGTACTGAGTTTTGTTTGGCCCAGCACCCAGCTAGAATTCCCCCTTGGCACAGCCTTCCTCATTCAAGTGCCAGGTTCCCCGACCCAGGCTCTTACACATGCCGTGTCGAAGCTCAGGGCCAAGGCACCTGGGGCCCCACCCTCAACACTCAGCTCCCTTCCTTCTCCTTTCTCTCTCCTTTTCTCAAACAGCCAGAATGTCTGGAGTAGGGCCTTCCGTGTGCAGGATGTGTCCTGTGTGTCCTAAGGAAGTCCCAAGCCTGAGCAGTGATGTTTCAAGTGAAGGCAGTGGGGATTTTAATCCACAGGGCCATGATAGAACCCATTACAGAGGAGATCACATGGAGACTTTCGGAAGCACCCAGGGGGTGGAGTGGGGGAGTCAGCTGGGTGTGTAAGAGACCCTGGCTCTGGTTGTACAGGAAAAGGGAATTTCCCCCCAGTCACTCAATTGGTTTCAGGCCATCCTGCCTGCCTATGTCTCCTTTCTCCCCTTCTCCCTTGACATGGCATCTCACCCATATTCTCACAAAAATCTTATAATTGATGAGTTCTGAGTTCTAGTTCACTGAAGCTTTCTTGAGGTCAATGGAGTTTCCCTTTTGGGTTCCACTGAGTCTCTATGAGATCTCTAGAGTGGGCTGGTAGCTAGACCCACTTTACTGATGATGCAATGTTGCCTGGCAGGGGTGCTGTGTTTCCTCTTGGCAAGAAGCCAGGTCACAGCCTAGGCCCCAACACCATCCTCTTGCCCACAATCCAGGGTATTCATCCCTTTAGACTCAGTCTCTCTTCTAGCTCCAACTCCTATCCACCCTCAGTTCTCCAGCTAGGGCAAGAGCACCCCTGGAATCCTGGGGTAGGTCCTCTGGTGGGGGCGCTTGACAGGGTAAGCAGGACAGGAGAATGACCACAGAGGTCATGAGACTTCAGGAAAGCAACAGTGAGAAGGAAGCCCCAACCCAGATTACAAAGAAATTAAGGTCCCAGAGGGAGGAAGGCATGGGTTAGAGGCCCCACAGCTGGTCCGACTCCTTGCCAGGGCCGCACCACAGCTGTACTTTGCTGAGACAAAGTAGCAATTCAGCTCAAAGAGAAAATGGTCCCTGCATCACTCACTCACTTCTGGGAGGGATTTCTCTTGTGTTCCATCCAAAGACAGGAATATTTGCAGAAGTTCCCAGACGTGTAAAATCCAGGGTTGAAGGGCACTCCACAGCCTCTGGCCCAGACTTCTCACTCCCCCATTAGAAAGTTCATTGAGCATCAGCATCAGCGTTTCTCCCTCAGGGAACAGCTGCAGCTGAAATCACTGGCCACTCCTCTCTGAGTAGGAGCCAGGCTTCATCAGAGGGCCTGAGAGAGGAGAGCCCAGCCAAACACATTTGCCTCCTCTCTGTCTAGTGCCCAGCCAGGGCCAAGCCTGTTTCCTGGCTGCTCAGAGCCCTGCTCCTGCCAATCAGATGACTTTAACCCTGTTTGTGATACCAGTGCCTATGTGGAGTACACCACACCCTGCCATGCAGGCTGCACAGGTCGTGTGGTCCAGGAAGCTCTGGACAAAAGCCAGGTAAGGCCAACCTCCCATGCAATCCCCACTCCAAACCCCTACCCCTCCTCGCATGTGCCGCCTGTCACTCTGAACCTCTCAGCTCTCACTCTTCCCTCTGTCACTGCCTTGTTCCTCTGCTTTGGCAGGTGCAGAGCACCATTCTGTCAACAAGTTTCATGGCCAGCTAGGGCTCAGGGAGGTGAGCCAGAGCGCCCAGCTGCTGGTCTGCTCAAGGAAATGACCCACAGGAATTCCAGGCTGAAGATGGACAGACGTGGTCCCTACTAGTACACACAAGAGTGGAGGGGACACAGCCCATCTGGGAGGGTCCAGAAAGGTCCAGAAGAAGCATCATCTGTGACAGATCTTCCAGGATCATTAGGCAAATAAGGGCTTGGGATGGGAGGGTAGGCAGGATAACAGCAGAGGCAGAGATTTAAAGCACACGCGCGCGCGCGCACACACACACACACACACACACACACACACACACACACACACACACACACCAGGCCCCGTAGTGAATGGTTTACTGGGTGAGTTACTAACCCAGGAAGCAAAGATCCACAGTTCCTGGGAGATGTTAAACAGTCACTTTTATTATGCCCATTGTACAGATAAGAAGTGAAGGCCTGGGAAAGGAATAAGCAGTGCCCAGAGTTTTACACCAAAGCTGGGACTAGAATCCAGGTCTCTGATCCCAAGCCCAGCCTGCCCTAGATAGAGGATCCACCACTTAGAGGAGGGATTCTTTCCAGCCTGGGATTGGTTGTCTCCTGCTATGCCTGCCTCCTTGGTTCATTATGAGAACCTGGGTCTATGCCCGAGGTGCTCTCAGGTAGTGACAGAGTAAGACAGGGGATCTAGGTCTGACTGTACCTCAGGTTTATAAGGCAAGATCAGCCCTGTGGGAAAGACTGGGGACATCTGTGAGCACTTCTCACCATGGACATTGATGCCTATGAGGGAAGCTTGAGGAGGAATCTAGAAAGCAGTGTCCAGCCTTGGTGTCCATCCACCCCAGCTACCCCTGCAAGTAAAGAAGCAGCATTGGTACTGCCTGCCAGTCCTCTGCTTTGGCCTCACTCCAGGGTGTCTGCAGCTCAGTGGGCTACTTGGGGTCACTGAAGCCTAAAGGACACGTGTTAGCAATGTGCAGTGCTGTGAGGGCTTAGGGTTCTGACAGTACGGCCTGGTCATACCCAGCAGCTCTGCGTGGCAATAGGTAGATGTCTTGGATACCCATCGATCCAAGATGCGGTGCCCCCCCCCCCCGCCATCCTATCTTTCTTCTTCCACTGATTCTATCGCCTAAATACTTCACCTCAGCGCTCTTTTCCCACGCACCCTGGAGATCGGAACTTCTGCTTGCTCATCCCAGGAGCCACTGAGCTTAAATCCTTCCAAGTGGTCGCCCTGGGTTTCTCGGCCCTTCTCATATTGGGAATTATCAGGGTGTGGGTTTTTTTTTCTGTAGTAAGAAGTAAGAGGTCCAGGGGGCTCCAGGTACCCCAGCCAGCAGTACCAATCTGTGCACACCTGGCTGAGGCTTTCAGTAACTGTCATCCGTTTGTCAAGGTCTGACCTGGTACTGCAAAGATGGATCCATGTTGAAGAGTGCATTGTTCTGGCAGGGGACCTGGGTTCAGTTCCCAGCATCCACAGCTGGCAGCTTGCAATCACCTGTAACTCCACTCTGGAATCTGACACATTCTTCTGGTCTCTGAGCATACCTACACTCACATATGCATGCATGTGCATGCGTGTGCGCATGCACACACAGACACACAGACACACAGACACACACACAGACACAGACACACACACACACACACACACACACACACACACACACACACACACACACACACACTGAACAATAGGAAAGGGAAAAGAAGCCATAACTTGCTGGCTTGGACTTACTCATGACAGGTACCAAAGGACAGTGGTAGTCAGACCACCTCTTAGTTGATCCCTGGCTGGAATTTCTGCAGGCTGCCCTCAAACACACAAGTACTGGCCCAGGGACAGTGAATCCAAGCACAGCCAGTCTGCCTCCAGGCACCTTACTTGACTCAAATGATCACAGATCATCCAATGGTCAGAGCTTGGGACTCCAGTCAGTTCTGCCTTGTTGGCTGTAGAAACTTGGTGGGCCACTACCCTTGGAGGCCCCTGAAGGCTCTTCTCCTTCTCCTCACCCCAGGTCTTCTACACCAACTGCAGCTGTGTGGCAGGGAATGGCACCATATCTGCAGGTTCCTGTGAGTCAGCCTGCAGCCGCCTGGTGCTGCCCTTCATTCTCCTCATCAGCCTGGGAGCAGCAGTGGCCAGCATCACCCACACACCTTCCTTCATGCTCATCCTGAGGTGACAGCAGAGCAGGCAGGGTGGATGGGTATCCAGGAGCTCCTACGGACAGCCAGGATAGGACATTCGAGGGAAGAGGTGAAGGAATGAGGTCACTCAAGTGTCCTAGGTCCCCAAGACAGCCAGGACTACATGGAAAAGACCTTGTCTCAAAAAAGAAAAGAAAGGAAGGAAGGGAGGGAGGAGGGAAGGGAGGAAAAAACAAAAATAAGAGAAAAGAGAAAAGAAGAAGGAAAGAAAGAAGGAAGGAAAGAGACAGACAGACAGATATTAGAAGTTAGAAGATAGAGATCATAAAACAGGTTGGCATGAGGGAGAATGTAGAAGGAACAGATGCTTACAAGGAGTTGGGTGTGTGGGCTGTGGTAATTTGATTCTTCAACAGTTGCCAGTCCCCTTATCTGCAGAATAGGGCTGGGGACATGCCCACCTCACAGGGGTGAAGTGAGCTGAATGTAGGACTGATTTATAGGGAGCTTCCCTTAAGTGCCAGCTGTGGGCACTGTTCAGAAGCCAGTCACTGCTGGATATCCCAGGTCACAGGGTTCCAGTGCTGGGGAAGCAAGACTCTGAGTGTAAGACTTGGAAAATTCAGTGGAATTACAGGAGGTGGGGCGAGCAGTGCCTGCGACCCCGGTAGTCAGTATGTGGGCCTGGGATGTAGGAAAGTGGTGTCTGTAGGTTGTGGAGTGACAGATGTAGGCTCTGAGCCTTCCCCACCGCCTGGCCTTCAGCCTGGGAGGAGATTGGCATAGAAGGTGGAACCCACCTGTTGAGACCCTGCTGCTGCTTGGTGCTGGGGCTGAGTCTCTCAGTCCATCCTCACACAACCATGTCTTTCCTGGCAGAGGTGTGAAGAAAGAAGATAAGACCCTGGCAGTGGGAATGCAATTCATGCTCCTGCGAGTGTTGGGTAAAGTGCTTGCCCAGGGACCTCAGTGGTGGTGGTGGGCATGCCGATATCTTCTGTGTGCCAGTCCTGGGATACACAGGCATGCGTGGGACCTTAGGATTTCTAAGTGGGGGTGGGGGTAACAAGACCTCACCCTGTGTTTGGAGGTGGTGTGTCTTGGCAACACCAAGCTGTGATGGAGGCTCCCTCTAAGAGACCCAACACCCTTGTGGCTTGCATGTGTTGAGTGTGGGGATTGGGGAATGGTGACCCTCTGCCCTCCTCTGAGCCTTCTGCTATCTCCTTCCCTAGCCTGGATGCCCAGTCCTGTGATCCATGGCAGTGCCATCGATACTACCTGTGTGCACTGGGCCCTGACCTGTGGACGGCGAGCTGTCTGCCGCTACTATGACCATGATCTGCTCCGAAACCGGTAAGCACCAGGGTGGGAAGTCCATGACAGGACACACCTGTCCTACAAGCCAGAGACTGCCTCTAGAGAGGTCTCATCTAGCTGGTCTGGAACTCACTATATAACTGAAGCTGGTCTTGAATTCCCAACCTTCCTGCCTCTGCCTCCCAAGCACTGGGATTACAGACTTGTGTCACTAAACCCTGGATTTTTTTTTGAGTCATAACTTTATTTTATGCCTAAGCTGTTCTTGAACTCACTAGAGCAGCCAGGCTGGCCTTGAACTCATGACAATCCTCCCACCTCAGCATTTGAAGTAGGGACTTCCTATATAAGTTTCCACACTGGATAGCTCCCCTATGAGGAAAATGACAGCTAAAGAGGCCCCAGGCTCTTAGAAATGACAAAGCCATATCTCTCCTCTAAGCTATCAGACAGCAGAGTCCTGACCCCTCCCCTGGGGCTCAGTCTTCCTATCTGTACAATGTAGAGCTAAGAGGAGACCGCAGGCAGACATGGATAACATAGGTTGGGTGGGTGTGGAAGAACTTGCAACAGGACAAGGGCCAGCCAGGGAGTGGTTGCCTCTGTCTCTGAGCCACAAGACACAGTTCCTGTAGTCTGGGGCTGTCTAGGGAGGCTTCCCTGCAAAAGGAAAGCTGAACAGGGGCCTTCAGGAGTTAGGTGGGAGAGGGCAGTCATGCTTTCAGATAGGATATGCAGGGCTAGCCTGGGTTATCCACCTGTCAGTGACAGAATAAGAGGGATATTTAGTTTCTCCCTGCAGAACTTCCTCTCCCCAAGCCTCAGTGTGTAATTCCACCCCATCAACTGACTCTACCATCACCACCCTGGGGCTAACCAGACCTGGGGTGTGGGCTCCTGAGTTCAAGGTTTCTCGTTCTTCCCTCAGATTCATAGGCCTCCAGTTCTTCTTCAAAAGCGGATCCCTGGTGTGCTTTGCCTTAGTTTTGGCCATCTTGAGGCAGCAGAGCAGAGAGGCCAGCACCAAGGCCACTGTAAAGAGCTCAGACCTACAAGAACTGTAAGCGTCAGGACCAGAGAAGGATTCCAGGAGGTCGACAGTCCCAGCCCCACCAGGAAGGCAGCCACAGCCATGCATCTTCTGAGCCTTTGCCAATGATGGGTAAAGCAGCAGCCACAGATAACAGAAGTACCACAGTCCAATGCCGGGTCATCTGCTAAATCGTGAAGTGACTCTGAAGGAACTTCTGGCTTTGCTTGCTCTTTGGAACCAAGGAGTCACTGTGTTGGCCATTTCTCAAGCAAGAGGGTCATCCTCCTTCCTCCCCTAGCCAGATGGCCAACCCAGAACCACGCTTAAGTGGCGGGGTGGAGCTGTACAGCATCTCTCTCCCCTGATTCTAGAAGAGGGAGTTAGGCTGACTAGATAATGCTGCACCCCACACAGAGCCTCAGCCTAGCTCTGCCACTTGTGGAGACCCTCTCCATGCTTAAGCAGAAGGGGGTTCCAGCTCTCTGGCTCCAGCTGTGCACATCAGTGCAGTCAAGGTAGGTATAGGCCTCCTCCCCAGGCCCAGGTGGCCTTTGAGTAGTGTCTATTTGGCGCCCCCTGGAGGCAGAATCCAGAGACGAGATTAAGGAGATCTCCAAATGCAGGAGGGAGCAGGACACCACAGTTGATGAAGTGTGTGGGAGAGGGGCTCTTTGATTCAGAATGTTGCAGTTTTTATGGTTGGGGAGCCACGGCTGGGAAAGGAAGGTTTATCCTTTCCTTCAAAGGCCTTGTAACTTCAGAGACCACATTATATTCAGACCCATTCCTACTTAATGTGTATTGTCAAGATCTCGTACATTTGACCAGGGACCACCAAAGCCACTCTAGCTTTTGAGAATAGAATCCTAGTCCATATTCCCGGGGCTTTGTAGCTAAGACCTGATACTGTCATAGCCAAGTCATGGGTGACCTCTGTTTCTCTGAGGTCTTTGGACCAATGTGAGGTCTCTGGGCGGAGAAGAGCAAAGCCAACCCAATTCCTCACAGTGAGCTGTGGTGTAGTATTCTAGGGTCAGATTCCCTGGAACCCCAGTCTTTTCCAAGACAGACCTGGTCCTGCTTTCTAGACAATTCTGTCTGGCCTAGTTGCTTCCGGGCAGCAGAAGAGAAACCCCTGATCTGCTCCCAGGCTGGCCTGTTAACGCTACTCCTCCCTGTGTAGCCATGAAGGGAGGTGAGGAACTACCAGCAGCCTTCCAACCTGTGTGCCAGCTCTTAGCTAAGGGACCAGGTATTTGTCCTCGGTGCAGAAGAAGGGACTACAGAAGCTCTCATTCCTGTCAGGCATGGTGGCTTGGCACACATCTGTCACCTAGCATTTAGAGGCTAGATCAGAAGTTCAATCAGTGAGTCTCAGCTCCATAGTGAGTTTGAGTCTAACCTGGACTACATGAGAATGTCTTGAAAAATCTAAAAAGAATAAAGAGAAGGAAAGAGGAGAAGGGGAGGAGGATGAGGAGAAGATCCTGGTCGACGATGTCAGTCCTACAGTTGAGTAGTTTAACCAGTGCCTGATCCTACACTAATCAGTGCCAAGACTTTTGAAAATCACTTTCACCAAGATGAGTCTGTTAGCGGGTTTCCATTCTGTCTGTTCTCCTGCTCCCCGGGCTGTACAGGAATAGCCTGGCCGTATACATACAGCTTATTATTAAATTTGTCTCTGCATAATGCCTCTCCCACGACAAAAATTTATCCTTCTAAACTGCATTAGAGGTTTGCGTCAGCCACACCGCTTCCAGTTATTTCAGCTTCAGCCTTACCCGGCTAATTCACTCTGGCATCTTGCATTGTCTTCCGCCTTTATATTCTGCTCTAATTTTTCCTTTGACTGGCTTGTTTCCTCTTGTAATTGTTTCGAAAATGGAATGCAGTCACGAGGCTGTCCAGGTCCTCACCTGTCCCAATTGTCACTCACATTTTACAGAAGAGAAAGTGCCTCAGAAAGGTTAAGTGACTTGCTTGGGACTATAATAATTTATATGTGTGTGTGTGTGTGTGTGTGTGTGTGTGTGTGTGTGTGTGTATCCATACACTCAATGGTAGGGCCAGAGCTGGATCCAGATTTGTGGGAAGCGAAGCTAACAGATCTCACGAGTTCTCTTAATGAAAAACAAGCACAGAAGACTGAGGCAGGTTGAATGTGTAGACCACATTTTATCAAAATACCTGAGAACAGAGTATTTTGGACTTGAGATCTTTTCATATTCTAAAGTATTCGTATCATAATCATGAGTTCTCTTGGGGATGAGACTGTAATCTAAACACAAATTCCCCTGGGTTTCATACACACCTTATCCATGCAGCCTGAAAGCCATCTTATGCCATGTTTAGTGTTCCTGCGCGTTCTGCGAACGTGACACCTGAAATCAGGTCTGAAGTATCCCCTGCATGTCACATTAGCGCTCAGGAGGTTTGCACATTGGCACCTTTCAGAGAGTGGCTCTCGTATGAGGAGTGACCAGTCTTTACAAAATTAAATAAGGAAGTAAACACCTAGAATGAGGAAAAAACACTCCATCTAGAGAAAATGGCATATTTTTAAAAATTAAATAATTACACTGCATACCTGTAATCCAGCCATACACGCCTACCTTTATGATTGGAACTTTCCAGACTGGCCTCTGCTCTGTATGCATTCATATTTCTCTTTTTCCTCCTCCACTTCCTTCATGTTTCCAAGGCCACAGGCCACAAACAGAAGCCATTGCCAAATGAGGTGGGCAGTGGCTAGGAGGCTCCCCAGATGCCATTCTTTATGTAGAGATGACCACAGTGACTTTCCTCTGCTTAGCAGTACATGATGGGGAATCCCGGTTCCCCCTTGACCAGGCTCTAGAAGCCAGAAGCCACTTTCTGAGCCTCAAAGGAGGCTGCAGAAGGAAGAAGTGGGTTCAAGTGTCTTCCCTCTGCAGGCTTCCCACGCTGAGAATGGGCAACATTGCTGGACTACCTTATTGGGCCTGAGGAGAGGCTCAGATGCCCGCCAAGCACCCACCTCAGTCAGAGCTGGGCTGTGGGGGAACTGAGGGAGGAGACAAAGCCTTCATTCCACTCTGGGACCCGGCCTTGGGGAAGCTGAGAGATGGAAGCCAAGCCTTTGTCTGTGAATGAACGCTTCTGTCTGGTCAGGTGAAGAGGCTTAGGCATCCCTGCAAGAGGGATGTACAGCCACGTGCCAAGAGTAGAGCAAAGAGGGCAAGAAAGGCCTCTCCAGACTGTGAGAGACAATGCAAACACAGGCATGCATACACATGGTGCAGACATGTACATGCTCACAAATACATGCATACATATTTATACATGCAGGTACATACCTCCTAACACACATGCATTTAGCCAAATGTGCATACATGCAAACATGTATGCATGCACAGACATTAAAAGCTCCTACAAGTGCCTTTGCATCCACTTACATGCACACGTAATAATTCACAAGATTATGTGCACATATACTCACATGTACATTTACATATTCACATATCAGACACAGATTCTCACACACATGCATACACTCAGAAAACACAAACATG
Source organism: Rattus norvegicus (assembly GCF_021556685.1). NCBI lineage: Eukaryota > Metazoa > Chordata > Mammalia > Rodentia > Muridae > Rattus > Rattus norvegicus. The sequence continues at coordinate 166,542,410 of NC_141534.1, read as the reverse complement.
AACATACACAGAAGCTACACATTCCTACACACATGCATTTGCATACTCCATACACTCACATGCACACTTGCAAACACATAATCTTGGGCTGGAGAGATGGCTCAGAGGTTAAGAGCACTGTCTGCTCTTCCAGAGGTCCTGAATTCAATTCCCAGCAATCACATGGTGGCTCACAAACACATAATCTTGTATGTACATACAATTGTGCACACTCGCACTCCTGCACACACCAGCTCACACTTAGAGTAAAACGCATACACATTCATGCACACATGCAGGCATTATGTATAGCAGGCACACACAAAAATGCATATACACACATTCCCATGACCATATACACACGCATGCAGGCACACAAGCATGCCTGCAAATTCACACACATGCACACCCGCAAACTCATGCACAGAAAATCAAATAAACACATAAGCACATGCCTAGTCTCCTGTCAGTGAAGAGCCACGAGCATCTGTGTGTGCCAGCCACCGGCTCTGCCCTGCACCAGGCTCTACCGCGCCTCACTGCTGGTGAAGAGCAGCAGCAGATGGGGCAGGCACCAGAAATAGCATCTCAGTGTTTGGCCTTCCGTTCCTTTTGCTGGAGAAGCTGGAAAGCTCCAGGGCCAGCAGATGCCCCTTGGGACCTGGCTCCAGGAGCCACGGTCAACACACACCACGCTTACCATTCGTCACCTGCACATGCCGAGCATTTCCCCTGGCACACCCAGCTGCCTCCTGGTCCCGAGTCCAGCCCTCTTCATTAAGTCCTCTCTCCCATCAAAACCCAGCTCAAAGCCACTACCTCCAGGAAGGCAGTGCAACATGACAGTGAGGGGCAAGTTGGGGAAGTCGCTTCATTAGAGACATAGACACCATTTTAAAAAGTTATAAACTAAAGCAGATGTGGAGTGCATGCCTGGAATCCTATCCCTTGGGAAACAGAAGCAGGAGGATGGTGAGTTTTAGGGCAGTCTGGGCTACACAGCCTCAAAATCCAAAATAAATAAAATCCAACCCCACTCATCTCTTCACACACATACAAAGATACACAGTTGTGCATGTGTGTGTGTGCACAGTTGTGTGTGTGTGTGTGTGTGTGTGTGTGTGTGTGTAATTTCAGAGGTGGGGAACCCTCTAAAGCACAGTACAATCTTCCTAAGAGGCCAATGTCTCGGGTCAAATCCCTTTATAGAGGAGCTGCAGAGACATCAGACTCAAGTTCAGAATTAAGGCTTAAATTTAGAATACATGGAGTCTGCCATGTATTCGCAGTGTGACCCCTGAACAACTGACCACTTCCCTCCACTCCCAGCTCCTTACCTGTAAGGCAGGTAGATTTGCCCTGCCTCATTTCCCACGGTTGTGGAGACAGGTAAGAGACCAACCACCCTGGGCTCACAGGCTCAGCACCTGATGATTCATAGTTTCCTTCCCTTCTCCTGTCTGGAAGGATTTAATAAGCACCTGGAGCAGAGCGCAGGAGGGGCCAGCGGGACAGACAAGGCTCACCTATGCTCTGGCCGGGCTGCAGCTCCCTTGCTCTCTAATCTCTTCCCCACTGTCAGTGAGGATTCAGCTGGCCCAGTCTTATCTCTCCCCACAGCCAGCTTGGGACAGCTTTTCACCTCCAGATTTACATTTTTATTGATTTTCTTCTCCCTTCAGAGCTGCCCTTCCCTTCTGCCTCCCTTTTGGCTATAAAATGGGTCTACTGTGGGAAATAACAGTTCCGGGGCCAAGCAGAACTGTGTGATGGCTCAAGTACGCTTCGGCCCCATTCACTTACTCAAATCACCCACCCACCCAACCAACCAATTTATCCCGCGGGGATCTGGGGACACAGCCAGGGGCAACGCAGCCTGCCCTTAGGAGAACGCCCGAGGGCACCATGGGTGCAGGGCAATCAGGCTTTGAATGTCTTCCTGGAGGGCAAGGAGGAGCCCTTGAAACATTGATTGATGGATTACTCCATTGACTGGTTATTTTAAGCAGAGAATAACAAAATTGTATTTTACAAAGGGCCGGGGCTGCCGAGTGGGGCTTTAGGGTGGGAAACAGAGAGAAGCTAAGTTTCAGAGCTCAGGCAAGAGGCTAGAGCGGTAACCAGGAGAAGCCCTCCAGCTGCGTCAGAAGCAGCGCTCTAGAAGTGGGACAGCCAGGATGGGTTTTGAAAGATGAGCAGGGACTAGGTAGAGCCGGGGAAGGGTGCTGGGCGGAAGAAGCTGCAGAGATAAGGGGAAGGTCGGGAGAAAGCTCCTGACAGGCTGAGGAAATTTCCACTCGTTCTGAATTCTCAGCAGGACCTAAATGGGCACCCAGAGGGGCAGGGGCAGAAAAGCGGGTCAGGGCCCTCGGCCTCTCATGCTCGCTGTCCCCTGAGCCTGGACACAGCTGGAGGTGAGAGGACACAGAGGGAGCTGGGCTGGGCTCTGAGTCTCAAGTTGGGGATCTCCTTCCTCAAAACAAACCGTCCCTGCCCACAACACTGCACGTTTTGTAGAAAGGAGGATAGGTAAGGGTTGTTGTTCTCATGGAATAGTTAAAGGAAACAGGCCCGGGGCGAGCACTAATTTGTCAAACCAAGGACCATTACATACGCCTGTTGGTCCCTGCACGTGGAAGGTAAAGGCAGGAGGATCGGAAGTTCAAGATCATTCAGATCATTCTCTGCTATGGAGACTTTGTGGCCAGCTTGAGCCTAGATGAGACACTGGCTCCACCAAAGAGAGGGGGGAGGGGAGGGAGAGAGAGAAGGAGAGGAGGAGGGAGGGAAGAAGAGAGACAGAGAAGGAGGAGGAGGGAGAGGGGGATGAGGAGGGGAAGTAGGGAGGGAGGGAGGGAGGGATCAGCAGTTGGGACCCAAGTTCTGTGCCCAGCACATATGCTGGGCAACTCACAGCTGCCTCTAAGTCCAGTTCCAGGGAATCTGACGCCCTCTTGTGGTCCCCTTGGGCACTTACACACACACACACACACACACACACACACACACACACACACACACACACACAAATAAAAATAAAATCAAAAGGCTTTAAAGAAAGGAAGCGGAGGAGTTTGTCCCGGTCATTCAAGAGCCCAGGTGCCCCATTTTAAATCCCCATGTATGTTTCTGAATCTCCACACATGGTAAGTGGCAGAAAAGGCAGAGGAGAGAAAACCACATCAAACAGAGTTGGGGTCTTTGTTGGGTTTCATTGTTTTGATTTTTTTTAGTCCCCATATTTTCTTCTACTTTTATACTGGATATGAGCAAACTAGCCAGTGCCGTCTGTACTTTGGAGAGCACCTCCCAGCTCTGTCACTGGATAAGTTACGCCACCACACACAGCTGTGTCTTATTTTTCCCCACCTTGTGAATAATAAACTCCAATCATCAAAACAACTGAGGAGGGAATACTAAGTTGTAGCAGCATAGTGCTTATATCTATTACTGGGCAGTGAAGAGCCCCAAAATGTATCAGCTTAAAGCAACAAGTACTTTTTATCTTATACATGTTGCGGACATCAAGATTAATGAGTTAAGTGGAAGCCGCAGCTCAGGGCCCTCACTGAAACTGTAGGTAAGTATCTGCAAGGGCCACAGTCAGCCAAAGACTCAGTGAGGGGCCAAGCACAGGAGTGCATTCCTGAAATCTCAGCCATCAGGAGGCAAAGGCAGGGAGACTGCCACAAGTCGGAGAGAGGCTACAGAACCAGGCCCTTCCTCGAAAATAGATATAAAGAACAGGTTTGGTGCACACATCTTCAAGAACAGCTCTTAGGAGGCAAAGACAGGAGGATCTCTGTGAGTTTGGTTTATGTAGCTAACTCCAGGCTAGCCAGAGCTACAGAGTAAGACAGACAGACAGAGAGACAGACAGACAGACACACACACACACACACACACACACACACACACACACACACACACAGCCAGTCAGCAAAGTTGCTCAGCGGATACAGACACTTGCTGCCATGCCTGATGACATCAATTGCATCCCTGGGGCCCACGTGGTGGAAGGAGAGAAACTTTTCCGACAACTTGTCCTCTGGCCTCTGTATGTATGAGCCATGGCAAGTGTGCGCCCACATACATGTGCACACAAGACAAACAGACAAGCAGTCTCAACTGAGGTTGGAAGATTCATTCTAAACCCAGCAGTTGGATAAAGGCTTCTGTTCTTTGTACATGGCCCTCTCTCCCGAGGGTGCTCATCCCACGTAAGCCAAGTAAGCTTCCCCGTCTGTGTGCTATGTAGGTGGAAGCCTTGGTGCTCTGGAGGTGACACGCTGCAACCTTTGCCATATTCTTTTGGCTACCAGACTAATCCTACTACAGTGTAGGCAGAGAAGACAAAAATATAGGACTATCAGGAGGTGTTGTGTGTGTGTGCTGCCGGGGCCATTTCAAAGGTGTCACCCATGTGCCCAGAATGACAGATGGCACGCAGTAGGTGCTTATTCCTTAGTCTCACAGTTGTCACAGCTGGGCTGAGAGGACAAGATTGACATGAGAAAGGAGAAAGCAGGGCAATGGGGAAACACTCTAATTAGACGATGCTCAGTTGCAGTAAGAAAGGATGTCTACATGAAGGGGTACGGCAGGGGAGACTTCCTAGCAGAGGTAAAGAGCAGTCCTGAGGGAAGAGAGGTGAGCAGGGCAGGCCGGTCGCCACGTGCCACGGCTTGGGTGTGAAACCCTCTCCCACACACAGCTCGTGTGTTTGAATACTTGGTACTGTAAGGTGGCACTGCTTTAAGGAGCCTGCGGAATTTGTGAGAAGTAGCACTTCCTAGAGGAGGCAGCCCACTGGAGGCTGAGCCTTGAGCTTTGGAACCCAGCTCCAGTTCCACATGGACTTCTCTGCTTCTTGACAGCTGATGTGACGCAGACTTTTCACGTGCCTGCCACAGACACGAGCCAAGTACGTCTGCCTCCGTGTCTTCCCCACCATGGTGGATGGGATCCCTTCAAACTGTGAGCCAAACAAATGCTCTCCTCTCTTTAGTAGCTTCTTTTCAGGTACTTGGTTACGGTGATGAGGAAAGACACCAGCTCACCATCAGACTCCTCTTTGATCCAGTAGCCCAGCCACAGGGATGACCCAGGTCCTCAGAGAACATAACATGCCTTCCTGTCTGCCAGAGTGAAAGGTCACGTGACTCGCTTTGATGGACAGGATGAAACGATGGTCTATGGGAAATCTGTGTTCCTGGGTGAGAGATCAGGTGGGATAGGAAACTACCTTCCTTACCTTCCTGACTCCCATACTCTTCCTTTGGTTGATGCCACATCAGACATTTGTGACCACAGGGGGTGGGAGCTCCCACACAGGGCAGAAGAGGAAAGCCTACGTCATCAGAGAGGCGGTTCAATCACCAGGACAACCCCAGGACCATTTCCCTCTGGGCTCTTTGTTAAATAAGCATGCTTCTGTAGGGCAGGTTCTTCTATTCCTTCTAACTGATCCTGCCTCCCTCTGGGGTTTTCTTTATCCAAGGCAGATATAGTGAGGAGTGGGGCAGTGAAGGACCCTGGACTGGGAGACAGAAGTCCTTGGTCTAACCCCAGCCCTGCATTTGAGATGTTCTGCAATCCTGAGTAAGCCCCTACCCCCCCGCCTCCAATAATTATAGCTAATATTTATCGACTGCCTGCTGCGTGCCAAGCACTCTGCTAAGAGCTCCCCTTGCATTATCCTGCTCATCCTCCCAGCAGCCCTTATGCTCACATTGCTCTCTTTATCTCGTGGATAAGGAGGCTGGAGGCTGAGACCTGAGATTGCATGGAAAGTTCATGGCAGATGTCAGGATTTCAAATCCAGGTTTGCCTCTCTGAAACCTCAGGCTCCCAACCATACACACTATGCTTCCTAGCAGTAAAAGGACATCCATGTTCAAGGTGACCTCTGAGGGACTTTCCAGCCCAGATATCATTTGATTTGTTGTCCCATTTGTAGCTAGATGATCAACAACCCCGCTTAGCCTAACAGAGGAGAGAAATAAAGGCTGCCTTTAACCATCCCAACAGCTGTCATGTGAGTGGGGATTAGATTTGCTCAGTGTGGATCAGAGGACATGATTGGGGCCAGTGTGGAGATGAGAGAGAGAGAGAGAGAGAGAGAGAGAGAGAGAGAGAGAGAGACAGAGACAGAGAGAGAGACAGAGACAGAGAGACAGAGAGACAGAGACAGAGAGACAGAGACAGAGACACAGAGACACACAGAGACACACAGAGAGACAGAGAGACAGAGAGAGCAACTTGCATATGGGGAATCTCTCCAGCAGCCCTTTGGCAATGGCTAAAGCTGTACCCAGAGGTAATGGCTCCCCTGTCAAGGAAGTTATGCAAAGCTTTGTCAGAAGTCTGGCACGGAGTGGAGACAGAAGTGAATGACTTAGGGTTTATTGGAGTTAAACAAGACAACATGCTCTCAGCACCTCAGTATATAGAGTTAAAAGAGGGGATGGGGATCAATAAACTGGTTTCTCCTTTTGACACTGAAACTCTTACACTTTTAAGATTCTCTAGTATTTTTTTTTCCGTTATGGCTCTAACACCCTGTAGTTCTGTAATTTTTAAAATGCCCCAATTCTTCCCTGTAAGATGCTATGGATTTTAATACTTTAGCCTGCTGTGACTGGGACTCGAAAAGCTGAGAAGCCTGTGATTTTTTGATTTAATAGCCTCTAGCTTTAACGATTCATTAAAGTGCCTCTCGTCAGTTCCAGACACTAGAGGGAATTGCTCCAGATGCTGTGTTTTGGCAGCCTGGACACGGGCTGAGCTGCTCTCCCCACCACCCACCCTGTCACCCCCACCCCAGCCTCAGCTCTCTCTCCCAACCAAGAAATGGTATCCCCAATCCCTCCCCCGATCCCTGCTCTGCTGCTGTGTCATATTTGACCAGATGGGTACTTCACTCCCTTCATCCTGGATGGCTTGTTAGACAAGGAGCCTTCACTGAAAACAAGTTTATATTCCAAAGGGGACTAAAGAGAACAAGGGGACTTAGCAAATAACCCAAATCAGGAGTGTGAAGCTCCATCCTCTCTGATTAGTTGCTGTGCAGGCTGGACATTTATCTGACTGTTTTGTCTCCCTATCAATGTATGAAATTTCTCTCTCGGCCCTCAGCTAGGTGGGGAACTTATCTTCCTATCAGAATGGAGGCTCCAGATAATCAGAGCTACACCTCCCTTATATTATACCTGAACTATAATGAAAGGTTGATTCCTTTCACTATATTGAAAAGTTCTCCCCCAGTTCAATACATTGCCAAAGGCAAGCTGTATCTCTGCCATTGAACTGAGGACTACATAAAATTAGAAAGCATGGGTCCCTTTAAGATAAGGAAGTCCCCAAGGTCAAGGGCTGTGTCTCCACCCTCAGACTGCACCAGAAGTCTAACTGACAGCAGGAAATCTAGGACTCTTCCAAACACTACATAGTCCTTCCATCTCAGCCCAGAACTGGACACAAGAAGGGGTGCTTTTCTTAAAGCAAACAGACATAATTTTTAACTGAAGATTTAGGAAGTAATATAGGAACTCAGCATCTTTAGACCCTTTCTAGGGTCTTTTCTGCACCCTCTTTTCTAGAAGTTGGGGTAGTCCTCTCCCGACTCCTCCCAGGAACTCGGAGCGAGTGAGATGTCAGCACGTTGGACAGCGCCCAAGCCATTACAGGCCTCCTGTGCCAGAGGAAGCAGAGCTCTCCAACTCCCTCCGCCTGTGGGTGATGGATTTCCTCATTCCTCAATTTGATTAAAGCCCAGTAGATAACCAGAGCGCCTTGTTCCTTTCTCTTCTCCCTTCCTGATGAACATAATTAACTCCGTTAAGCTGGGGATACTTGCTCTCAAACGCTGCCTCCCAGCCCCCTCCCAAGATGAATCAGTAGGACACAGCCAGGACACTTGAAAGGTTCACAGGCTTCTACCTGGGCAGTGCAGTGGGAAGAGGAAGCTTGCCTGAAGATATACAGAAGCTGCATGTAGAGGTTGGGATGTGGTGGTTGGATAAAGGTGTCCCTAAACAGGATGTCTGAAAATTAGGGGTTTGGCCCTGACTTTATCACAATCCTAGCTAGGGCTAACCATGTGTCTGTTCTTTTTGAGAAGACATTGGACTTGACAACATAAAATATTACATTTGATGCTAAGATGCTATGAAAGGAAGCCTTTAAAATAGAAGAAAAGAGGCTTGTCAAGGTCACATGGAAGCTCATGACAAAACTGGACTCCTGGCTTCTTTCTACCCCAACAGAATTTCTCATGAATAGAACTCATTTCTTTATCTGCATCACAGACTTCCTTGCCAGAAAATGGAAGCTTATAAAATTGAAGACAGGTAAGAAAAAGAAAGTAACACTAAGATGTATAGAAATACCAATGTCTCTAAAGAGAATAGAGTACCCCAAGTCAATAAGATTGAGAAGAAATGGTAACCCGAGGTTCAGACATTCAACCTTAGGCGTATATCAACCCAGAAGTGTTTGGGATTTGCCAAGGCCATCCAGAGAGGCAGTTGTAGACTGTAGAATTCCCTTCTATATCTTCTTCTCCTTCTCCTCCTCTTCTTCCTCCTCTTCTTCCTCCTCCTCCTTCTCTATCCCTCCCTCCCACTTTCTCTCCCCCTCCCTCTTTATTTTCTTCTCTCTGTTTTATGCATTGCCTCACGTATGCCAGGCTAGCAACAAACTGACTCTGTAAACAAAGGTGACCTTGAACTGATGATTCTCCTGCCTCCACCTCCATCATGCTGGACTACAGATATGCATCACTCACCCTGTTTATAGAGTGCTGAGGACCAAAGCCAGGGCTTCAAGCATGCTAGGAAAGCCCTATCAAGCCAGCCATTTCTCATCCCCTGGTGAATCCTCTACAAAAAAAATTATCCCAATTAAACATCAGGATTTCCATCAGAGAAAAGGGAGAAGATATAAGCCAATATGCAAATGCAGCTTAGGTGTCCGTACTGTGCCCAGCTGCTTAACTGTCAGGTATAGATAGAATGACACATGACTCATGTTCTCTAAGGACACATCTTTGATGTGTCACTTCTGCTTGGAATTATACTCGGTGCACCTATGCATCTAAACTGCTGTCCCATCAAAGCCAAAACCAAATGTCTCCATAGAGAAGACATCCATAGACTCATTCTGATGGTACTTCTTCCTCTGACTCTCCAATGCCTTTAGTTTCTGTTTTATTATTCAGCACCATTTCTGTTATCTACTTCTACGAGAGAGAGAGAGAGAGAGAGAGAGAGAGAGAGAGAGAGAGAGAGAGAGAGGCAGAGAGACAGAGAGAGACAGAGAGAGGGGGAGACTCTAAGATGAATGTATTTCATTCAACATTGAATTCCTCAGGATCCTCAACACAATATTTGACATGTAGTGGGATCTCAATGAGTACAGGAGGGAAGGAGAATGCATTGACAGATAAAGTTCAGGTAGATAGATGATGGGGTGGATACATACATGATGGGTGGATAGATGAGTAATGGAGAGATGAACAGAAGGTACTGTGTGGGCACACAGATAATGGATGGATAGGTAATATGTGGGCAGATAGATGATGGATGGATAGGTAATATGTGGGCAGATAGATGATGGATGGATGCAAGACAGACAGATCAGTAGGCAGATGGATGATGAATGCATAGGACACAAGAAAGTAGAGACATTGAAGAGCTAAGTATGCAGATTGGATGCGTGAGTATTTGAATAGGTTTGTGGGTGAACAGATGGATAATTGGGTAAGGTGGAAAATGGGCTGAGAGTAAACTCTTCGGTAGATGGTTGGTGGAAAGATGGCTGGCATCTGGGCGAGTCTGTGGGTAGATTTAGAGAAGGGTGTTCATACAGCAGATGGAAAGGCTGCTGTGATGGTTGGGTCTTGTCAACTTGACACAAACCTAGACATAGCTAGGAATAAGAAACCTCAGTTACAGAATTTAGCCCGTGGGCACATCTGTGAGGGCCTTCCTCTGATTAATAATTGATGTGAGAGAACCCAGCCTCGTATGGGTTGTTCTCTTTGGGTCTGGTGGTCCTGGGTGGCAAAAGAAAGCAAGCTGAACACGCCATGGAGAGCAAGCCAGTAAGCAGCACCCCTCCATGGTTCCTGCCTCCACTCTTGCCTTGAGTTCCTGCCCTGCCTTCCTTCCCTCAAAGATGGATTGCAACTGGAATTTATAAGCCAAACAAGCCCTCCCTCCCCCAACTCAGGTTTGGTCAGTGTCTTATCACAGTAACAGTAACCTAACTACACCAACTGCTAGATAGATGGAGTCGTAGATAGCTGGACGGCTAAGTAGATAATCACATGCTACACAAGGAGATAAATGTTAGGGTATGTGGAGAGTTAGATATACAGAAAACATATAGATGTACTTAATGTCACAAAAGTCTTTTTTATTAAATTTAGTGTGTGTGTTTGTGTGTGTGTGTGTGTGTGTGTGTGTGTGTGTAACTGTGCACCTGCATGCCACAGCACTGAGAGTTGCTTCTTTCCTTCTACCATGTGGGTTCTAGGAATCAGACTCAGGTCGTCAGGCCTGGTGGCAGTCACCTTTACCCACGGAGCCATTTTGACAGCCCACAGAGGTCTTTTTCCTGGAGAGTTTCCTTTGCTATTCCAAAATGATGATGGGAGTTTCTGACTCTGCTTTGCTGAGTCAGGAGTGGAAAGTTCGCAGGTACCAATGGTCTCAGGCTGTATCAATGGGAATGTAATAATGAGATTAAAAAATAATAAGACAGATGGTCCTGCCATGCCCTGCACTGTTCACACTGCCCTGGAGTCTGTTGTGACACCCATGGGAGAGACAGGAGGGAGTAACTGAGAAAGATCACCAACTAGAGCGCTGATAAATGAGACAGGAGTGTTCGTCCCAGAGGGGAACAAACTCAGGAGAGGCAATAACCTTGTCCCAAGCTCTGGCTGTCCTAGGACCCGTGGGGGTGTGTCCTGTGTCTTCAGAGACAGAGTTAATTTCAAAGAGAAACCCAAGACTGATGTCTCTGCCCCATATGAGAAAGAACTTCTCCTAGGTGGTTCCCACATAGAGAAGGACTGTCCTAGGGGTGAACTTCCCGTCCCTGAAGGCATCTAGGGAGGTCTGAACATCCTCTTTCAAGGAAGCCACAGAGTGCAGATGTACTCATTGCAGAAGGTAAATTAAGGTCTCCCCCCCTCCTACACCCCCTAAATTAAACATCTGTTCATCTCTTCATTCCTCAACAAATTAGGTTTCTCTGTATCCCATGCTCAGAGCAGAATGCAAGGAATTTCTGTCCAGGACTGGAGGAGATCTGAGAGGGAGACAAGAGTCTTATGGGATCGCAGCTTCTCTCCATGGAAGCCTGGGACTTGAGGAACGAGGAGTTGCTGAAAATGCCCTTTCATGCACCCCAAATGACTAGAGAGGAGGATCAGCGCTACTAAGAGCCAATCCATGACCCAGTTTCCCTGTAATGAGTGTGCCCATGTCACTGACGTGTTGGCTCCTGATCAGTGCTATCTCTTCAACCCCGGCCTCGCTCTCTGTATGAGGAGATTAAATCAATTAGAAGGAGATCTGGCTGGCTCTGGTTAGGGACAGGGGATAATTCACTTACATAACAGGGGATTGGGGTTTGGGCTTGGCACTTGAGGGGAGGGGTGGGGACCTCAGATGCCATGGCTTCACTGGGGGCACTTCTGGACCTGGTAACCAACACAGACGGAAGAAGTCCAGGGGGAGAAAAATAGTGAATCCACACCCACCTCCATCTTCCTTCTGGGAACTAACCCTCCATTCCCTGGATGCTTCTCTCTCTCTCTCTCTTTTTTTCTTTTTCTTTTTTCTTTTTTTCGGAGCTAGGGACCGAACCCAGGGCCTTGCGCTTGCTAGGCAAGCGCTCTACCACTGAGCTAAATCCCCAACCCTGATGCTTCTCTCTTTAGCTATGTATCAAAGCCCTGTGACCTCTCCAGCTTCATCTTCTGCCTCTGTGGCTTGGAAGGACAGAGAAGCAAGCACCATGTCCTGCTATGCTCTGTGTCTAGTGGTGTAACAGAGTTTTTTATGGGCAGAGCACAGAGCAAGTAACAAGCCAGGGAAGTCTCTAAGCCCAGTTCTGGAAGGTTCTCCAGAGGAGGCAGTGACATCTTTATAGCTGTAAAGGAAGAATGAATTCGTGAAAGATAACTAGGCTGACAGGGTGGAGAGTGGTCATTGGGTGGAGAACACAGAGTACATCATAGTTGTGAGGTAATAGTTATGGTGGGTGGAGCCTCAAGCGACGCAGGAAATGGGGAATTGAAGCAGGAGGCCTTGCTGGGTCCAGGTCTGACTTGGATGGTGTGTCAAGATAAGACTAAGGCAGGTATGGCAGTGTCTCAGATCAGTAGCCACCTCTTGGGCATAGACAGCATACTGGAATCATGGGCGTGATGTGAACAGAGATCAGTCTGACTAGAGTTCTGACCCCAAGAGTTTTAAAAATGGTGAGCCAACATTCTCCCTTATGAAGCTGGCTAAGTTCAGTTAACTCTGCGAGACTAGGTGCTTCTGTAGTTCCCCTTAGCTGGGCCTGCCTGAAACCCTTTGCCAAATGCCTGAAATGCCCAACAAGAAGACTTGCTGGTCGAAAAGAGCTGCCCTCTGGGGGCTCCTGCCATGTCACTGACCACCACTAGGACAATGTGGTGAAAAGGGGGCTCATCACAAAAGCGGGACAGAGTGGTGCCCTGCAGGTGGGAGGGGAAAGGTGTTTAGGTGTGCACTCCTCAAGTCTACCATGGAAGAGAAAGCCAGGCAGCACCATGGGAGAAGGTTGGGATTTTGTCTTGGGTTGTGCCATGAGATAACAAAGATGACGGGTGTTGCTGGACATTTGGATCCTGGGATGAATCAGCTGAGGTCTGCAAACCTGAGTTTGACTAACCCACCCAGAAGTTGCTGCAGGGACATACCGCCTCATCCCCAAACCCAATTTTACTCCCGAGTCTCTTTAATTCTTTTCTTTGGTTGCTTTCTCTGAAACCTTCTCTTCGGGCTAGCTCAGTGGAGCAGGGTGGCAAAGTACCTGAGGGCTGCCCTGTTCTTTGTCCAGAGGCCCAGCACCAAACACAGTACATCCAGGGTTCTTCTGCATAAACGCTTGAGCTGGGAGATGAATCACATGCTTCCAATTTATTCTCTTGTTGAAAAGATTTCAGAACTAACCTTTGGGGTTGCAACAGCTGGTCCCTGTGCTGGGAAGAAAGGGGAGAGAGATGGAGGGGAGGGGAGAGGGAAGGAGTGGAGGGGAGAGGAGAGGAGGGGAGGGGAGAGGGGAGGAAGGGAGGGGAGAGGAAGGATGTGAAACACAGAAAATTGTTCACATAACTATTCCAGTGTTTTCACATGCTGATTGATGGGATAATGAAACAGAGGGTAATATTTTCCTTTATTTCGTCTAATCTTTCTGTACTTTCTCTGTTTGAAACAAAAGGCGTAGAAAGCAAAGCCAATCAGTTAAAAAGAGCAGCATTAGCACAGTTAAGAGATAAAGATGACTAGGAAGAAAAGACTAGACAGACACTGGTCAAACAAATGTGGTCCTATTGCCTTCTGATTCTATTCCTCAAGTTTCCTGTGGTGAGCACACTTGAAAAAAAAAGAAAAAGAAACATATATTCAAAACAAGCCTGTGGAGTACTGTGGTGCAGGCCTTTTGTCCCAGAACTTGGGAGACAGAGGTGGGGGATTACTGTGACTCTGGAGCTAGCCTGGTTTGCATAGCAAGTTGCAAACTAACCAGGGCTACATGGGATCCTGTAGAAAGAAAGGAAGAAAGAAAGGAAGAAATAAAGAAAGAAAGAAAGAAAGAAAGAAAGAAAGAAAGGAAGGAAGAAATGAAGGAAGAAAAAAAGAGGTTGGGGATTTAGCTCAGTGGTAGAGTGCTTGCCTAGCAAGCGCAAGGCCCTGGGTTCAGTCCCCAGTTCCAAAAGAAAGAAAGAAAGAAAGAAAGAAAGAAAGAAAGAAAGAAAGAAAGAAAGGAAGAAAGAAAGAAAGAAAGAAAGAGAGGAAAGAAGGAAGGAAAGGAAGGAAGGAAGAAAGAAAGAAAGAGGTTGGGGATTTAGCTCAGTGGTAGAGTGCTTGCCTAGCAAGCGCAAGGCCCTGGGTTCAGTCCCCAGTTCCAAAAGAAAGAAAGAAAGAAAGAAAGAAAGAAAGAAAGAAAGAAAGAAAGAAAGAAAGAGAGAGAGAAAGAAAGAAAGAAAGAAAGAGGAAAGAAGGAAGGAAGAAAGAAAGGAAGGAAGGAAGGAAGGAAGGAAGGAAGGAAGGAAGGAAGAAAAAAACCACGTAATGAAATTAACAAGAGGCTTGGTTCTCTACTTCCAGAGCGGCCTCAGGATGCAAAGGCCACTGGGAGTTTTCTGGGGCTGCCAGCTCCGAGCTGTGGGCCAGTGGCAGAGCTGATGCAGCCGCAGCACATCCTAGTAACCATCCTTATCTTGGGCTGGGCACTGAGCCTAGATGGGAACAGCCCCGAGCTCCCACATCTCATAAGGATGAGCACGTTATCAGTCTGGTCTGTGCTGAGAGGTTTCCAGCTCTGAGGAGGGGCTGGCCTCCTCTCTACTGCCTTTATCTCCCATTTCCCAGGCTTTGAGGTTTAACCTCCCTCTCCAAGTGGGGCAGGGCTGCTCTGTTGTGGAATTTGGGCCCCTCTGAGGCTCTTCTGTGTCTCTCTTATCTGCAGTGTAAGCCTCAACCCCTTGCTTCCCATTTACTCTATTCTGCAAGCTCATTCGCTTGGATAGACAGATGGTAGAGATTCGGGGCCGACCTGCAGCCTCCCAGGACTCCACGCTAATGGAAAGCCTATTCCCTTTCCTACAGATTCCCTAATCAGATGGACGAAGGCAGGACTCCTCAATGGTGGGAAGTTGGTTATGTACAGAAAAGTCTACCTCAACCAGGTTGGACTCCCCAAAACATCCCCAGACCCTAGGCCTCCCTACACCCTCTCACAACATCCTCAGAACCCCTTTCCACCCCTTCTAACGTACAAGGAGTCTACTTCGAGTGCTGTGCATCCTTTAGCAATTTGCTCCCCCTCTCTGTGCCTTGGCATATTTCCTCAGCAAATCTATAAAACTGACTAATCTGGAGGTTGTGCAGCCCAATAAGGACATTCTATGTCTCTTTTGCCTCTTCCCCAACTCCCTTTCCTCCCCCTTCCAGGGGCACCCCTAATTCTGTGTGCCCCTAGACTCTCCAGGCTGGGCCACTGGATGTCCTATGGCTGAGAGCTGCAGAGAGAGAGGGATGCAGTGGAGTGGGGGCTGCTGGGAAGAGGAAGGCCCAGGCCAAGGCTGGAGTGCAGGAGTCTGAGCAGGGCAGCCAGCCAGCTTAGCAGTCCATGCCAGCACTACCTCAGCAGCTTCTGCTGGACTCTAGTCCAGCATCTACACTTGGGTGGCAGCCGCAGGGCTGGAGAGGCTGGGTGGGGCATGTATCCTGCTGAGGTCAGCAGCCTCCAGAACCCTCTCTGTGGGAGGAGGAGGAGGCTGCAGAGAGCCAGGGATGAAGGCTGGACTCAGGAATAGTTGGAAAAGATGCTTTTACTACTCCCTAGGGGTGGGTGACTCAGATCACCTAGACTGTAGGCATGGGCAGGCTCCCAAAGGATAGCTAATGAATACAGAAGTCTCCTCTAGCGAGCTGAGGATATAGCTCAGTGGTAAAGTACTTGCCGAGTATGTATGAAGGGCTTGGATTCATTCCCAGCACCCATTCTCACCAAAAGAAGTCTTTTTCTCTACCCCACATGAACTTAGGAGTCTTCTGGGGCAAACTTACTTGTTCCTGCGGCAGCTGTTCCAAGAGTTCATGTGTCAGTTGTCAGGTTCCGAGATGTCCAATTACTCAGCCTTACTTCATCAGTACCAAGCTAAGTTCACCCTTCCCACTCGCCAGATACCTCACCTTGTTTCTCCACAAAAGTCCCCGCCATCCACAAACCAGGAACCAAGACCTCGGGCTGTGACTCCCTGTATGCAGTCTGTCTCCCATCCCCAGCACCCCCAATTCTCTGCATCTCCACACCACTTCCCCCACCCCCAGAATCCCAGTCTTTCGTTCTCCCATACTCTTCTGAGTTTTGAGTTACTCTTGTACCTTGCCCCGTCAATCAAGCCGTGAAAGTGGTCTTTACGAAATGCAATAAACTGGCAGCACCTCTCAGCCCACCTCTCCTCAGTTCTTTCTGACCTCTGGGATAAAGGTCAACTCCTTTGGGGGGAGGGGTAAGTTGGGGGAGCAGGGTCTCCTGTAGTAGCCCAGGCTGGCCTTGTACCTGATGTGTAGACCAGGATGGTTTTGAGCACCTGATGCAAGTTTTTACACTGTTTGGCTAAGGTCAACATCTTGAAGAAGGTCTTTGTTTGAGTAGGGTATAAGTCAACAACTACACATAGACACACACACACACACACACACACACACACACACACACACACACACACACCACCTCTTCCCAGTTTCCAGCCCACTGGGCCTCATCTCCCACCTTAGAAACCTTTGTCCGAGGGTTGGGGATTTAGCTCAGTGGTAGAGCGCTTGCCTAGGAAGCGCAAGGCCCTGGGTTCGGTCCCCAGCTCCGAAAAAAGAAGAAAAAAAAAAAAGAAACCTTTGTCCGTGTTTCACCTTTTCTCCCTTGTGGCCCCTAAGCTTGGGCTGGTCCCTTTCTTTGCTCCACATGATTGCTAGGACATCTGTTCCTAGAATATCACCTGGCCCTGAACACGGGTCCCCAGCCCATTTCACCTGCAGGGACAGCTGCAGGGCTCAGCAGGAGAGTTATGGAGGAAAAGTGTTCAGAGTCAAAACCCTGAAGCCACCTACTGCACCAAAGGGCACCACCTCCACTGATTCCCAAGGGCCTTCCAGGACTCCCACCCAACCCCTGCTATTGCCTCCCATTTATGAGAAGGGGACAAAGGGGAGACTGTCAAGCCTCCTCTCAAGGTCTGCTCCTCCTGGGACTTTGCAGTGGGCCTCAGTGCCCCTGAGCACTGGGGAGCAGAGGTGAGGTGTCAGAACTGTGGTCTACTCTGCCTGCCTGGACTCCTAGACAAGCCTAAGGACTGGGTGCTCAGGCCAGGAACTGCTTAAGCAGATTTTAGGGAGACCCTGAAACCCTGGCTTCCCCTGGGTCCCGACAGCATCCTGTGGCCCCCAGTGCTGTCACATTCATCTCTTGTGGCATGGGATCGGGGTTCTCCTCCCAGACCAGGAGCTCAGCTTGCCCCAGGACTTGGAGTTTCCATGTCAGCATCGCAAGCTTGGCTCAAGGACAGGCCCAGAAAAGAAGCCAGGAAAGGCTCTTTCTACTCATTCAGGAACTGTAGCACTGACACAAGAATTTTTTTTTGTTGTTTTCTTTTCCAACAAATCATATTGAGTGCTATTTCCTATGTCCAGAACTTTCCATGAAGAAATGAAGCATCTACCCAAGAATACAATGAACCTGGATTTAAAAACACAAACACAAACACAAACACACACACACACACACACACACACACTACCACCACCAGCAGCAGCAGCAGCAGCAGCAGCAGCAGCAGCAGCAGCAGCAGCAGCAGCAGCAACAGCAACAACAACAACAAGAGGGTCTCACAAAAACAGGAGCATCTCACTATGTCACTCCGGCTGTCCTTGAACTCACACAGATCCACCTGCTTCTGTGTTGAGTGCTAGGGTTAAAGGTGTGCTGTAGGCTGATGTCATTATGCAGGTGAAGACAGACAAGATAAACAAGCCTGTCATTAGTCAAGAAGAAAGGGGGGCGGGAACAGGTTTTAGAAGGAGCTAGGAGAAAATGGCTGCAGATGTTAAGATTCTGTTCTGCGCATAGATACAGGTTGTTACGACTACTTTCAAGGGATGGGTATGTACAGGATTTTGTGCTGTCTAGATGGGCAAATTATATCTCATCAATTGGATCAGAGGTAATTGTGTGTGGTGTGTTCTTTCACGTGACGACTTAATTGAGCTCAAGAGAAGGTGCGGTGGTAGGATGCACCAAGCCTGCCATGGACTTGGGACATATATGCTTGACATGGTAACAACCCACCAAGAGAACTGTGAGTGAAAGCAAAACAGTGTAGCAAGGTGCCATACTGGAACGACCTGCACTGCCGGGGTTAGAGGGTACCATGGGCCAGCGTGGAGCTGCTGAGATAAATTAGCGCTAGTTCCTATGGCCCAACAGAGCTGGAACTAGCAAGAGAGTGGACGCCGGGTCAGAGGGAGCCTGGGAGAGAAGCTCGGAGTGGTACGTGCAGGACCGGGTCACACCAGGGTTTTTTTGTTTGTTTTGGTTTGATTTGTTTTGGTTTGTTTGTTTTGTTTTGTTTTAATATTTATCGCAACAGTGTGCAGCACCACACCCAGCAGAACCTGAATTCTGATATAAACTCCACCCATCTCTTGCTTTGCTTAGGGTTTTCACAATTAAGCGAGCTATGGAGAACAGTGCTTCCTTCTCATCTCCCTCATCCGAGCCTTGAGTCCTAATGGAAACTTGAAATTTACTACCATGCCTTTGAGCCCTATTGGCCTTCCCTGTGGACCACTTTGGAAGTCTGTGCTTCTGTGCAGTATCACCACTATCCCACCACGACCTCATGGGTGTGCTTTATTAACCTTACCCAGATCCCTCGCAATGCATCCGACTGAGTGAGAGAGCACGAGGCTATGCACCACTGTCCTCCATCTAGCTGTCACTGGATCTTGACACTGTCCATACAGCAAGGTAGCTCCGTGCATCACAGTTTGGTCCAGCATCTGGACTCCTATTGAAGGACTGTGTCTGAAATGCAAAGGTCTTTTGCAAAGGTTCAAATTTCTATCATGGGAGAGGAGAGGCTAGCTTGATTACATTTTTAGGGGGGAGAGGGTCTTTTGCAGCCCAAGCTAGCCCCTAATTCAAATCTTGCCAAATGCAGCCTTAAATTCCTTGGAGAGGGGGTACATGCCTGCATCTAGTGTGGTATATGCATGTGTGTGGGTGTGTGTGTGCGCGCGCACGAGTGTGTACTCATGTGATGTCTTTGTCACTCTCATTTATTCTCTTCAGACAGGGTCTATAACTGAGCCTCAAGTTTCCTCGTTTGGCCAGGTTGGCTCACCAGTGAGCCTCAGGTATCCCCCCATTTTCACCCCCCAACACTGGTGTTATAAACATGCACGCTGGCGCTGAGGGTTCAACCTCAGTTCCTCATGCTTGCCCAAGTGAGCTTACTCAGCGAGCCCTCGCCCCAGCCCGACCTCAGTCTTCCTGGCTCCACTCCCCAAGTACCGAGACCAGAAGCACGTGCCACCATACCCAGTTTACCCCCTGGTTTTTCTGCAGTCTGTGCTAATGGTACCAAATCTGAAGACTTTTCAATGAGCCGTGAAGAGCAGCACCCAGAAAGGTTGCTGTCAACACAGACTACTTGCCTGTCATAGGCAGTCATTGGCTGGAAGCGAGTTAAAACAGAAGTGAAACCCTGCCCCTACGGGATTTTTGTTTGTTTGTTTGTTTTTCAGTTTTTCAAGACATGCTGTCTCTGTGTAGCCTTGACCGTCCTGGAACTTGATCTGGCCTCAAACTCAGAGATCCACCTGCCTCTGCCTCTTGAGTGATGAAAGGTGTGTACCATCACCACGGAAAACCCACCTTTTAAATGAACGTGATCTCTGAGAGGATGATAAATGTCTGTTCTGCTCTGAGTCCCTGTACTTGGGGAACGGTGGAATTCAAGTAGTTTATGCCATGTATTAATAACACTGCACAAGGCACTCGCTTGACAATACTGTGTCTTAATAAAAGCTTGGCTGCCTATTTTTAAGACCTAGAAAATAAACTTAGCTAACCACAGCTCTCAGATTTTTGTATGATTATTGAGAACACACACAAAAGCCAGCACAGGAGGAAGCTTAATGGGATCCAGCAGGAGTAATTTGTGATTAGAAACCCCAACGCAACATCTCAGCCAAGGATGACGGTGATCTGTCTTAAGTGCACACATGTCCCACGCTGGGCGCTGACGAGTCTAATCAGACACACTTCACAACACCAAGGGGCCCCTAATGGCCAGTGGGTGTGGAGAGCTGGGCTTCTTGCTGCAACTTTAAGGGTGATCGTAAGGATGAAGAGCCCGAGTCAACAGCCCAGTGGTGGGACCCCAGCTTCCCGGAACCTTAGCTGCATCTCTCCACCCCTGTTTCTTTGTCTTTATGTTGTCTCAGCTTATTTTGATTTTGTAGACAGGCTCTCCTACTATAGCCCAGGGGGGCTTGGAACTCAACGTGACCCTGCCTTGGCCTCTAGTGTGCTGGGGTTATAAGAGCGCCCTACAACCTGAGTTAGTTTTCTTGTCTTTAAACAGGGCTGATCCCTTTCAGGGCAATGTTGGTTTGATTTTTATTTTATTTGTTTTGGGTCTCATGCATCTGAGGCTGGTGTCAAACTCACTACATAGTCCACCATGAACTCCGAATTCCTGATCTTCCTGACTCTACATCCTGACTGCTGGGATTGCAGGCATACACTACCACGCTCGGCTTCTGAAGAGCTGGAAGATAGAGCCCCAAGGCTTTGCGAATGCAAGGCAAGCAGTCTGCCCACTGATCCACATCCCCAGCCTGTGGAGTTTGTGAAGATTAAACCCGGCTCTGTTCACTATGGCCCCCCACATGTCTGTCTTATTTCCTGTCTTATTTCCCATTGCTACTCCAGAGTGGCTACAGGCAGGGACAGCTAAGGGCTGGCTTTCCTATGCCTAACGTATTTGTTATGGACATTTTTCTCTGCCAGAAGATCCAGTCTATGTGGAGAGACATGGTGACCACAGTAGCCCTTCCTGAAGCCCCGTATACCCTCTGCTCCCCAGTGTCCATCACCCAACCTGAATCACAGCTCAGCTCTGAGTGCTTGGCCTGCTGGTGATAACGCTCAGCTCTGGCTGGGGAGGCTCGGCTCCAGCAAGGGTTAAACATTCTTCATTTGGTTTGGTTTTCTGCTTCAATTTAACCATCTGGGAAGATGAGGATTGGTAAAGAGAGGAAGGCAAATGATCTATTTCATGTTTACCTCCCCATCCCCACCTTCCTGCCCTGTGTCTGGGCAACAGCTATGCTCAGGGACCAATGTAGGCTCCTGGAATCTACTGCATGGAATGCTGTGGGCTGGGAAGAGCTCCCCTCTATCTGAGCACATCCACCATTTCCCTACCTGTTCCCTCTTTCTGTTCTTTCCTGGCTCAGTGACTTCAGCAGCTCCTCTCAACACTCACCTCGTACCTGATCCTTCCTGGAATGATCACTGGGGATACTAGGGTGCCGCAGGCCACAGTTCTGCCCTCCAAGTGTTCTTGTCTCAGCACCCAAGGCAGGTGGCAAGCCTGAACCCGCCTCCCCTCTGATGGGCAACTTTCAAACTCCTTGGTCTTAAACCAACCACTTCTTCTGAGAGGCCATCTCTGAGTTTAAAGACCCCAGGCACAATCTACATTTTAGAGGCAATGAAAGACGTAAATTTGATCACATGTAATGTTCTATGTGCATTGTGCTGGGTACACACAGTGGTGCGTACACAGTGAAGTCAGCCTTCCCTCCCTCTTCCCTTGACCATCCTCTCTCCCTCTTCCCTTCAGCCAGCTGCCTCCTCTGAAGAAGATCCAGCAGGGTCTGTGGGTGGCTGTGGAGCCTGGAATCCCACATCAGGTGGGCACGGGGGCCAAGGCCTATGCCAGGCAGTGTGAAGGACAAGAACAGCTGAGCTCTGCCTGCTAAGTGCTTTCTTTCCAAAGGATCCTCAGCCCTCTGACCTCCTTTTCCTTTCTCACAGTAGCTAATTAGTGCCCATTGTGGGCTCCTTTTTAGCCTTTCCTTTTCTGAATTTCCAATTGGCCCCTTTTCCTTCCCCTACCCTCTGAGAAGCAGGGCTGGGATGCATTGGCTGAGGCAAACTAAAGCAGCTAAGGGCCCGTGCCAAGCATGGGAAGAGCTGCTCACCTCCCTGCATCCCAGGGATTCTGAATACTAGGGGAAGAGGGGGGGTTACCCCCACAGGGAGCTCCTTGTGTGCTCTCTGCCATCGCCCCGTCATCTGGAGCTATCTGTCCTAAACCCAGAAATACGCATGGCAACAAGAATCAATGTTTTGGTCCAAGTTCAAGGTCTTCCTGCCCATCCACTGTCTTCCAAGGTACCACAGTCACAGAGAGATCACCCGGGACACCCCCCCATGGAGGAAAGAGGAAGCCATTCCAACCTTACCTGGGGGTGACCACCTTCTCTATGGGACTCAACCAGGGAAATCTAGGAACCAAGACTCACTGGAGTAAGCAAGCAACAGAGCATCTCGGTGAGGAGTGGCCAGCGTAAGGCAGGGAAGTTAGAGGAGGACCTACCATGAGCTATGCAGAGATGCAACTGGTTCAGCTGAGTAGAGGAGTGATGTGGACCTGGGCAAAGCTGCCAGTTGCAAAGATGCATGGGCCCACAGGAAGGGTAATAGGTCAGGCTGGCTCACAGAAACTCTGAGCCTAAGCTGAGGAAGAGCAACCAGGGCCAGTGGAAGGCTTCCTAAAAGACGAACATCACTGGGAAGGTTGGAAGACCTTGAATCAAAGGTTTGGGGAGAACTGAAGAGGGATGGCCAATGATTCAACGATTGGGAGCTAGGGCCTGTGCTGTGCTCTGCATTTATGACTGGAGCTGGGGGAAAGACAGTGGAACAGCTCTGAGCCAAGGTGTCCTCAGGCACCACTGCCAGTGAGTGGGGAGGCCGCCACATGTTCCCAGCATGCCTCTCACCTGGTGCTGGAGCTGCTGCTAATGCCTTCCAGGTGTGTCCTTGGGCCCCTGGGGGAGACACTTCCTGGAGGACGCATCTGCTTCTTTGGTCTCCTTCATGCACAGAGCCTGGTGCAGGCTCCGGTGCAGGGCCACAGTGTTCATCCAGATGACATCCAGGGGCATCAAAGGTCAGACCTCCTCCCTATTTGGTTGGCCTCTTACCCCAGAGCACTCCATAGCTGTCATTTCTATTTCCAGTGTGTGGGAGGTCACATGAAAGCTGCGCTTTGGAAAAAGATGACTGGGTGGCCAGCCTTCCTAGGGAGCAAGCTTGCCTGGTCATTCTTGTGCAACAAGTGTGGCCCGGCCTGTGGGGTCTATGACTATGGCCTGCTTCTGTCTGTGCCTAGAACCCTTTCTGCTCATCTGTCTTTGCAATGATGTCCCTCTATTTCTGAAGTGCCCACATGTTTCTCTGCATTTCAAAGTAGAGTCTTCCTTGTCCAAAACAGCAAATCCCATCTGTGTTTATTATCTAATAAATATTACTCCAGTGTTGCCCTTCCTGCTTGACCTCTCAAAGGCCCAGAGTCTCCGCTCCTGGGTTATTTACAGCCTAATTCGGGTTTGTCTGACTCACACTGTTGTTGGGGTGGTCAATTACTACTCGTCTCTATCACTGAATACCATTTTGCATTAAGCAGTCCAGGCCAGTGATCTCTCTAAGAAGTCCTGGGGGCAGGGACGCTAAGATATGGTAGATACCCTGCCGTAAGGAGTAGCACCATTCTAGGCAATCACTAGGAAAACAGTAGAGAATGGTGGTGAGGAGGTGGGAAAAGAGGGTTGCTTATTTGCGGCCAGGGGGAATGTAAGTGGTATAGCCACTATGGGAGCAAGTATGGAGGTTCCTCAAAAAACTCGGGAAAGAACAAACATGGTCCAGTCATAACCACCCTGAGGATTTACCCAGAGGACTCTAAGTCAGAACATCACAGAGAAGTGTGCTCATTCATGCTTGCTGGCATGCACGGGGTTAGGACATGGAGCTAGCCTAGGTGCCCATCTACACATGAGTTGATAAAGACCATACACATACACAGGGACATTTATTTGGGTGTAAAGAAGAGTCGATGATGACATTCACAGAAAACTGGATGTAATTAGAGATCACTGTTAAGTGAAATAAGCCAGATTCAGATAGACAAATATAGCATCTAGATCTCTCTCTCTCTCTCTCTCTCTCTCTCTCTCTCTCTCTCTCTGTGTGTGTGTGTGTGTGTGTGTGTGTGTGTGTGTGTGGTGTGCATGCCTGCATGCGTGCAGGTGCCTAAGGAAGCCACAGGCATTAGAACCCCTGAAACTGGAGTTACAAGAAGCTGCGTGAGCTGTTGGGCATGGGTTATAGGGACTGGACTCCAATGTTCTACAGCAGTAGTACCTGCTTTAAACCTCTGAGCCATCCCTTTCAGCCACAGAAGTCACATTTAAACACACAAACAAAACTGGGCATAGTAACATATCCCTGTAACCCCAATGCTAGGGAAGTAGAAACAGGTGGATTCCTAGGGTTGGCTGGCCAGTCATTTTGCAATCCTTGGTGAGTTCCAGGCCAGCAAAAGACTATCTCTAAAAATGAGTGGACAGTGTCTGAGGAATAAAGCTTCAGGTTGTTCTCTGGATTTTACATGCACATGTATACACACACACACACACACATACACACACACACACAGAGACAGAGACAGAGAGACATACACACACAAAGAGAGACAGACAGACAGATGCAGACAAACACACAGAGGAGACAGAAAGGGAGTCAAATACATACAGACACACAGAGAGAGAGAGAGAGAGAGAGAGAGAGAGAGAGAGAGAGAGAGAGAGAGAGTGGGAATATA
The DNA here is from genome assembly GCF_021556685.1 of Rattus norvegicus. Lineage (NCBI taxonomy): Eukaryota > Metazoa > Chordata > Mammalia > Rodentia > Muridae > Rattus > Rattus norvegicus. The sequence goes on along the minus strand of NC_141534.1, from coordinate 166,517,698 downwards.
CTCTTCACATATACATGTACACTCACAATAAGGACAGGAAGAGCAATAATCAGAATGATGGAATTCGGCACCATGGACAGATCAGCTGAGCTGGAGGACAGCTCCCTACAAGGTAAGGATCTCTGAATACACAGCAGCTGCTGTGCTTGGACTAGGTAAGTGTCCAGAAAGTCTCGCTCTGAGTGCAAGAGTCCATAAGAAACATCAATACGGGGGCTGGGGATTTAGCTCAGTGGTAGAGCGCTTGCCTAGGAAGCACAAGGCCCTGGGTTCGGTCCCCAGCTCCGAAAAAAAGAACAAAAAAAAAAAAAAAGAAACATCAATACGGAAAAGCTTGCTTCCTAGGGATGAGGGATTCAGGGGATGGAGAAACAAGACTGTGTGACAGAATGGACAAAATATTTAAGAATAAGGGACCATGAGGGTGGGGAGGACTCAGGGTTAATAAGGGTCAGTGGGTCACCTGCTCTGTGAGTGAGACGACAGGGCAGCACTGGGGGAAGTCTAAGGAAGAGGCATTGGGGTCCCTTCTACTAAGCTCTACATTAGTGGTCCTGTATCTCTAACGCTGGCATTGTGGGGAACGTATGAAATGTGTTTGAGTTTCTATGCTCCTGATTCTGACTCTGCTTTGGGTACTTTCTGCTGGATAACATTGCTCCACGGTTCAGTAGCTTAAAACCACCACTCACGGTGTGAGAAAGAGCAATAATCAGGATGAATGGATTCAGCACCATGGACAGATCGACAGGCCGAGCCGGAGGACAGCTCCCAGCCAGGTAAGGATCTGAGTACTCAACTATGTGAGTTAGAAAGGCTTGGATCTGTTCGGTAGTGTGGGGCAGCTGGGGTCCCAGAGCAGCTGCAGTTGGGTATATCACCTAGGATCTGGTTGATCTTGGGGGATTCAGATGAGATGGCTAACTTCTGGTCTCATCTTTGTGGTTTTGCTCATAGCAACTCTAGGGAAGTCAGGGGGCTGCAGGACAAGCACTTTCCAACTCTCCTACTTACACACTTACTGACGTGCCATTATCCCAAAGAAGTAAAGTGGTCAAACCAAAGTCGGTGTGAGAAGGCACGACATGAAAGCATAGACCAGAGTGGTAGGATGCATTTGGGAAACTGGGAGCAGCCTCCCACAGTCTTGCTGTGGTTAGTTCCCCGCCATTACTATTTCTAACACCACAAGAGCCTGTGCTCTGCTTCCCAGACACTGTGTTCTACAGCTCTCCAAGGCTGCAGCTCTAAGAACTTGGTGTTTTGATGTCAAGATTCTGTGATTCTGAAAACAGGAAGACTGTATAGCTGAGGAAGAGCACAAAGGCCCAAGCGGAGGCTAAGAAAATCCTGCAAAGGAAGATCCCACCCAGACCTCTGCCCCAGCTTCTGTCTGGATCATGTAAATGGCATCAACAACATGTTTGGAATTAGAGAACCTGGAATGTAGACCCTGGGTCATGGAAATGTAATCCTTGGGTCATGACCCATCTGAGATGACCCCAAGCATAATTTCCAAAACCAAGGTATTTGTGATATTTTTCCCCTAAGGCTGAAAGTTGAGCCTGGGGTTTGTTGTGTGCTAGGCAAGTGCTCTACGCTGACCCACACGTCCAGCTACTCAAACATAGCTCTAAACCAGCCAGTGTTCTCTCACAGACAACAGTTACCAAGCCCTGTGTCCCGAGTGATGCAGAAGATGAACAAAGCCGGAACTGAGCCCACTCATGTCCACAACTGAGAGCCTGTCCCCATGCAGCTGGAGAAGAGGGGTTTGTTCCCAAGTCCTCCAGCTACACCCATTAGCTGCTGAGACCCTGCTTGAGTTCCAAAAGAACCCAGGCTCAAATGGGCTCCTCCTCTTAGCCTCTCCTTTTACCTGGAAAAAGAGAGAGAAGCAGGAAGAGGAGGGGAAGAAAAAGAAGGAACTCAACTCTGCTACTTCCTCTTTCCCACTCCTCCTCTGACTCTATGGTGCCCTGCACCAACCACTGCCTGTACTCGAGGGTCAGTGGTCCTGCCCCTTACCTCTCCCTAGAAGAGTGATGGAGAAGCATAGGGTCTCTACAAGGGAAGGAGGCCTAGAGCATCACAGAAAACCATGGCATCTCACCCCTATAGAGGGACCAGTTGCAACCCACTAGCCAAACCACCCTGTAGCACAGGAGAGGAACTGAGAGACAGTGGCCTGCTCAGTCACACCCCAGCAGTGGACCAAAACTAAATCCCTGCCCTCTGCTAAACATAAGTTTCTAAATGGACTCAAAAGCCAGCCTAAGTACCTGTGTAGTAACAGAATCATATTTGTCAGAGGTGCACGGGAGGGAAGAGGGGCAAGACCACTTATGCTTCCCCAGGACTCAGCCCACTCATTTATATTAGCCTTCCCCAGAGGCAAGCCGCAGAGTGGAGGAGGGTATTAAATATCAGGGAGTTATTTAAAAGCCAATTGCCTGCCCCTCCCAAGCAGAGTATGGATGGCCTCTGCTGACTCAACGGAGAAAATGAATCTTGGGCCTATGGATTTTCCTGTGTCTGAAGGCAGTGGGGGCGGAGGGAGGCTGTGAGGAGTGATGGACTGGATGAGGGAGGCCCACAGTGAAGTTCCCCTTTCCCAGTCAGGGCAGCACAGAGGAGAGGACCTGAGCCTCCCCACAGTCATCACTCCAGGCTACTGGGCTGCACTTCCATCTGCCTCAAAGAAGGGGGGACAGTCTCCTGAAAAGGACCCCTCCAAACACACACACACACAGAGGGGGGAGGGAGCTTATAGCTGCTTACACTGTATGACTAAGCAAGTTAAGACCTTAACTGCCATGGAGCCAAGTTTAAGGCCACATATAAAGAAGGAGGCACAGATAGGGTTATATCTTACTTCCATGCCTAAAAATCTAGAGAGTCTAGGACTAAGAGGCGGTCTGTCCATATACTCTTTTCTTTCTTTTCTCAGATAGGGAAACCAAAGACTGGAAACAGCCTTGCCCAAGAATTTCAGTGATCTTTAAGCATCTCTCAGGGCACAGAGGAGCTGGTTCCTGTTGAATGAGGGGATACTGTTGGGTGATCCCAGAGACGTTACCAACCTCTCTGTGTGCCAAGGTGCAATGAAGTGTAGAAGAAGCAGGGTCTTTTCAAGAAGAAAAAAAGGCCTGAGTGAAAACCCTGAGCACAGGAAGGAGCATCATCTTGCAAGGCTCAGAGAATGGCCCTGAGATCTAGTAGAATAAGAATCTCAAGAACAGAAGTCGAAGCTAGGCATAATGGTACTCTCATTTAATCCCAGAGCATGAGAGGCAGAAACCAACAGATCTCTGTGAGTTCAAGGCCAGCCTGGTCTACATAGTGAGTTACAGGCTAGCCATAGCTATATGGTAACATCCTGTCTCAAAACAGAAATAAACAAACAAAAATCCTGAAGCTTGCTCCAGGCACATGACAGCCTCTTACTCTGCCTGGATGTGATGCTGTGCCTGACTAGCTCTTAGCTCAATGAAAGTTTGAGAGGGTCAACTTACCACCCACAGGGTCCCAGTCACACTGCTGAAGGAGGAAGCGTGGGGCACACAGGACTGTTATAGCAAAGAAGCTATAAAGCTGAGCTCCAAACCTGGCTGGAGGGAAGCACTTAACCATCCAAGTGAGGGTCTCCTGGTACAGTTATAGATGAAGGATCCTCAGAGAGCTGGCCTCAAACCAGAGACTTTTAGTGAAGGTTCACTCCCTGGCTCCTTCTCCATAGTGAGCCCTGAGCTGTGTTCTAACAACACAGGAATCGTATTGATCTGGAGTCCTCACTACCAATGGTTTAAAAGTCCAAGAGAGTTCTAGCATGCTGATCATTAAATGGAGTTCCAAAAGAAGACAAGAGGAGACCATTGCAAAGGAGATAAACAGTCAAAGAGCAGATATTTCCATTGACTGAGTCAGGGAGCAAACACAGCCTCAGCCTCACACAGATATACATTTATTGAAACACCTACTGGACATAATACACTGACAACTCCCAAATGGAGAGATCTCTTCTTTCAAAGAACATAGCAATTTCCTCATTCATACAACACAGAGAACATGGGTCCCTTTGCCTAATGATTGTAGGTTCTTCTTAAGCTTCTCTTCCCCAACGGAGCTGTTTAACACCAACCAATGAAGGTTGCCTGCCACCTTGTAGCCCCTCTCCCTTGGAGAGGGAAGTCAGCAGCAATCAGAAGGCAGCCACCATGAAAACCCATGAGGGAGCTTTGGCCTGGGCAGTAGTCTACACTTCCTTAGAGACCAGAGGCAGAAGGTCTTCATGCAGTTGAGTCAGGGAAGCAGACCATTGTGGTCACTCATTATTTGAGCACTTGTGCCATGTGAGAAAAGGTGGTACCTGTGTCCTCCAAAGGACAAGGACATAGTCCAGGGCAAGAGTGGGTTCCATCTGTATGTATTCATGTTCACAAGAGTCTGCAAGCTGCCCCTTTAAGGCTGCAGTTGAAATCTGCACTGGCCCAGTGTGTGAACCTTTGAGCACGTCGGTATGCTTCTGAATCTATGGACACGTACCAGGTTACACTCAGAGCTATATCCTACGCACACAGGCATGAATGAGCCTGCATGTGTCTGTGTGAGACCCATTTGTTTGGAGCTACTGTGTGCAAGCCTCCCATGCACATGCATGCGCATCCAAATAAGAATGAATTTGTGACACCGCACATGGGCGTGTGTGGGTCTGTTTGTGTGAAGCTTGCCTTTCTGTGTAAGAAGCACACGTGTATGTGTAAACTCATGTGGCCACCTGTCCAACTCTAAATGTGAAAGCTACTGGCCCCTGTAGAGTTACCATGGAGACAGGACTAGGTCAACATGAACTGGGGGACCAGCCTGGCCCTTCGTGTTGGTATTTGCTTGAGACCCAGGCCACTGCAGAGTGTGCCTCGTAAAGTGGTTTCAATCTGCTGGTCGATCTGCTAAATGCAACTTCAGGGAAGAAATCAACCAATTATCCCCCAATTCAAGAGAAAGAGACTGACTGATTCTTATGGGGAGGAGGGAAGCCTCTATCCCAACCAGCTTTGCCAAGTAAGATACTCGAATGGCCTGCAGATCAAATGTCAGCTTCTCCAACCTGAATAATTCATGCCAAGACCAGGAATGCTCCCTTCTCCAGAGTCTGTCTCTTTAAATCAGGTCTTGAGCTTCACTGTTCTGGAGAGAGAAAAAAAAAAGTAAATAAGTAAAAATCCAGAACAAAACAAGCCTATTAACAGCTCAACCCCCACCTCAGCCCTGGATCTTCCACACCCTCACGCTCCACTACAAAATCAGTTCCAGATTTTCCTGCTCCTGGAGCCCTCTCCTGCAACCGGCACCCCACTCAATAGGGGGACTGGTAGGGAAGTTTGGAGGGGAAGGGGCAAGCTGACCACACAGTATCCTGGGAGTGCTCGGTGCTGAGGTGGGGTGAGAAAACTTAGAGCTGAATCACTCCACCCACTGCTCCCTGAGCCTAGGAGGGGTCCAGCCTGAAGGGTGGAACCAATGGGAGTGGTCTTGGCAGAGGCAGGGCAGCCTGAGTTAGGAGCGTAGGAGATGTGGGGACAGAAGGTACTTTAGACTTCCCTAGGGCATAGGTAAGGGTCGACAAAGGACTGGATGCGCAAGACCTGCAAAGGTGGAGACACAGGGAACTGGGTTCGCCAAGAAGGCAGCCAAGGCTAGGGATTTTCCAGGCTCGCTCCCTTAGCACAGCTCCTGGACTACAAGAAGAGTAACTTTGCCAGCCCACCCCTCAGCCCTGCCTCCTTTTCTAGGGATAGTTCTAAACTCCTCTCCCACCCTCGCTGGGTGCACAGACCCACCTGCCAGGTCAGCCCTGAGTGCCCCGCCCCACGTGTGCCTCGGAGGGAGGAGGAAAGAACCTGCCTAAACGGAGGGGGTGGGGAAAGAAGCAAGTCAGAGCTTGGGGAGCCAAACTTCTCCGCAGCTCCTGAACTAGAGAGCAGGGGAGGAAGAGTGCGCAGCGGCCCTAAGCCTGCTGCTCCGGAGCCTCCCACCCCGCCTCCCTCGGCGAGGAGGTGCGGAGACTCCACTGGGGGCGGAGGAGGCGGCCCGGAGGCGGGGAGGGGGAGGCAAACCCTGCCCACTCGGCTCCGAGCCCGGAACGGCCGCGGAAGTCGGAGGCCGGAGCGCAGGGCGACGAGGGCAGCGGGGGCGGGGGGCTCCGCTCCCCGCCTGACCCCTTTCGCCCCCAGCCATCAAAGTGAAGGCTCCTCGGACTTTACAAGCCGGAGGACGGACTGGTCGGGACTGTCAGCTGCTCCGGGTCAAGGTCTAGCCCACCGCCACCCTCCCGTGCCACCCCCATCCCATCATCTCCAAACGCTCCCAACTCACTGGTGAGCGCTGCGGGCCGGGGGCTGGATGCGGGGACGGCCGCGATGGCCCCGCGCGCGGGACAGCGGGGGCTCTGGAGCCCGCTGCCAGGGCTGCTGCTCTTGGCGGCGGCGCTGAGCCGGCCCGCCGCGCCCTGTCCCTTCCAGTGTTACTGCTTCGGCAGCCCCCGGCTGCTGTTGCGCTGCGCGTCGGGCGCGGAGCTCCGGCAGCCGCCCCGGGACGTGCCACCCGACGCGCGCAACCTCACCATCGTGGGCGCCAACCTGACCGTGCTGCGCGCGGCCGCCTTCGCGGGAGGGGACGAGGAGGCGACGGACAGCGTGCGCCTACCACTCCTCACCGCGCTGCGCCTCACACACAACAACATCGAGGTGGTAGAGGACGGTGCCTTCGACGGGCTGCCCAGCCTGGCGGCACTCGACCTAAGCCACAACCCGCTGCGCGCCCTGGGCTCCCGCGCCTTTCGCGGACTGCCTGCTCTGCGCTCACTACTGCTCAATCACGCGCTGGCTCGGGGCAGCCCGGGGATGCTGGATGCACTGGACGCCGCTCTGGCCCCGCTGACCGAGCTGCGCCTGCTGGGCTTGGCAGGCAACGCGCTGAGCCGCCTGCCACCCGCCGCGCTGCGCCTGCCGCGCCTGGAGCAGCTGGATGCGCGTGTCAACGCGCTGGCCAGCCTGGGCCCCGACGAGCTGCGCGCTCTCGAGCGTGATGGCGACTTGCCCCAGCCGCGCCTGCTGCTGGCGGACAACCCACTGAGCTGCGGGTGCACCTCGCGCCCCCTGCTGGCCTGGCTGCACAATGCCACCGAGCGCGTACCCGACGCGCGCCGCCTGCGCTGCGCTTCCCCGCGCGTACTGCTGGACCGACCGCTGATGGACCTGGACGAGGCGCGACTAGGCTGCTCCGACGGCAATGCACACGAGCGCGGCGAAGAGGTAGACGTCGCCGGCCCGGAGTTGGAAGCCTCTTACGTCTTCTTCGGGCTGGTGCTGGCTCTCATCGGCCTCATCTTCCTCATGGTGCTCTACCTAAACCGCCGCGGCATCCAGCGCTGGATGCGCAACTTGCGCGAGGCCTGCAGGGACCAGATGGAGGGCTACCACTACCGCTATGAGCAGGATGCAGACCCGCGCCGCGCGCCCGCTCCGGCCGCCCCTGCCGGCTCCCGGGCCACTTCTCCAGGCTCGGGTCTCTGAGCCTCACCTCCCTAATGGGGGGCTATCCCTGTCAGCTGATGACTTTACAGGGGCCATACAGCCTTTCCCTGCCTGGCCTGGGCCCCGGAGATCACACACTCACGAGTTTGGATCTCTGAGTCCTTAGGATCAATCGTAGTATCTCTTCCATACCGAAATTCCAAAGTGTACTCTTTCCCTAGCCTTAGAGTTTCCAGATCAAAAACCCAGAAATCTGTTTCCAGAAACAAATCCTACCTGCCCGCCCTTACAGGACCATTGAAATTCCTTCTCCCTAGCCTGGCTCACCCAAAGACCCTGCTCTTCTATTTTGAAATCTCTAGCACTTTCTTCACCACTCTACATGCTTTGAGCCAGACACCCTGGCTAGATTGCACTGACCCCTATCCCGGGCTAGGAGTCCTCAGTCCCTTTCTCGGAGTTCAGAGGGTCTACCCTTCCAGTCTCTTTGGAAGGTTTTTATGAAGTCCAAACCTTTTGTCCCACCCCAGAACTCTGGGCTCTCCGTCAGGTAACCCACATCTGAAGAAGGCTCTGTGGTTTCAGTGACCTCCTCTGGTCTGATGTGCTTCATACCCTGGTTCTAGCTCAGGCCCTTCCATTCTTTGGCCCTGGCTGGGTCCCAGTTCCAGCCTTGTCTCTCTCATCCCAGGGGCAAGCCTTGGTGTAGAATCCATCCTTAGCCTTTCTGTTGGGGCTGTAATGTCCCAACACTCAGTGTTTGTCCTCAGTCTGAAACTCGGCTCTTCACCCAGTCACTTTCATGTTCTGGCCCGAGGCTTAGGCTCTCAGCTCCTTTGACATCCGTCACCCGCCAGAGTGGACTCTCCCCATGGTGGGGTGCTACCCACTGCCCTCCTAGGAGAAGTTCTTCCATCCTGCAGGACAAGGGCAAGCACCCCCATAGCATAAAGGCAGACTCTAGTGAGGGAGGGAACAGATGGGATGGGCAGGGTCTCCAAACCAGGGTCACTGGTCTGTCTGGAAAAGTGAAGCTTGGAGCTGCTGCCCACCCAGCCCTCTGTGCTCCACCACCTACATGGTCCTTCCCTGGGAACTCCTTGCTACCACCTCTCTGCCTTCTGGAAGGGGATAGAGTCTGACCTCTTGTCTCAGTCGAAAGCTTTCCTGGTCAAGGTCATGGCCTCAGTGCCCTGCCTTCTGCATGATCCCAAAGCACAATGGTGAGTGAGGAGGGACAGCCTCCCTGCCTCTCACCCTAAGTCAGGCAGAATGGCAGGCCTGTGCTGCCTCTGCACAGGAAGTCTTCCTCCTCTGTGTATTGGCTTGAGGCCCGCCTTCCCACCCTCACCTGAGAAATCTGGATCTCCCTTGGGCTGTTTTCTATAAAGTCTGCAATAGTCTCCGATACTCTCTGCTCTTGTAAGTGGTGCTGTGTTTGTCCTACTGACCTTGGGGCGTTGGTGGGAGTGAGAGGTGACAAGGGGCCATTTGGGGGCAGTGGCCCTTATGTGCTCTCTGGAGATGTGGGAAAAAGAAATGGGCTGTGAATGCACATGGCAGGATTGAGGCTAGACACACGCTGGGTGCTCTCCACCATTCTCCAAACCAGTCTGCCTTTTAATGGTCGAAATAGGCATGCGATTCTGGGCCTCCTCTACACGCTCCCTTTGTTTGGGGTGGGGCTCTGAACGGGAGAATGCTTGCACTGACTAACCTGGCCTCAGCTTCTCGGGAAGGAGGACAGCTATAAAGGGGAGGCAGTTTATTGGGGCAAAACTGTCTGAGGAGCTTCCTATTGGCTGCTATGGACCTTCCTACTTGCTAGTGCCTCCTGTGTCAGGCTGTGTTTTTTGGTTTGGTTTAGTTTCATTTTGGGGGGTTATTTTGTTTTGCTTTTTTTTGTTTTTTGTTGTTGTTGTTGTTGTTGTTGTTGTTGTTGTTGTTTTGCCAGAGTGGGGCAGGGGGCAATGACCACCTAATAAAGGTGAATTTGGGAACCAGGCTTTTAGGCTGAAGGATGATGCACATCTTTGACCTCAGGATTCCCAGGGTCACTTGCTTAGGGTCTCAGAGCCCTAGAACATGGGGGCAGAAGTCTAGAATTCTGGCATGCATTTTAAAAGTTCAGAGACACATGCGTCTAGAATGTGTGGCTTCTGAACATTGAACGGGCTATCCTAGTGGGACACCGTGCACTGTCTTCTTGCCTTCCCCAGTAGATGCTGTATCTGCCCCCACCTCTGTTTTTTGTGAGCATCTGCCAGTAACTTTCAGCGTGTCCCCATCCTCGAGAAAAGAATAGTGATGCTCTTAAGCAGGTTAGAAAATGACCTCTCAACAAATCACCTCAGGACTGAAAGAGTCCCCTCTGGTAATGTAGTCTCTGACTGCAGTAAGTCCTGGCAAATAAAACGTGACGTTGGCTGTGGGATCACTCTCAGCAAACTCTTACGCACTGATACGTTTGGTTCTCTGCAAAGTCCTAAGAACTTAGTTTTACTGAGCCATGAAATATCAACAGATATCAAAAAGACCAATCAAAGGCCTAGAGAATATGAAGTGGAGTTTCGCCTTCTGTCTTTTCCGGACTGTATTAGAAGCCAGCTCTGGTCTGCTATGCTCATTGAGATCTTCCAGCCCACATACCCAGTCTTCCTCCTCTGCAAATCTAGCCATCCATTTACCCTACACTGAATACAGCTCTGCCAGTCCCAAGAAGGCTAATGACCCAGAGAGGAGTCATTTGACCAAGGTCTAGGGAAAAGAGATCCCAGGAAACTTTGAAAGCCAGAGTAAGAGCCCCTGACCCAGCCTAAAAGGATTTCATAGATGAAGTAGCTTTGAGCTGAGTTAGGGTTTATTCTATTTGGTTTCTGCAATGCTGGATGGAGGGTCAAATCCAGATCCTGGCAATTACTGTACCACTGACCTATATTCCCAAGCCCCTGGTTTGTGTTTTATTTTGTTGGATTTGATACAGGGTCTCGCTCTGTAGCCCAAACTCTCTTTGAATTTAAGACCCTGCAGTCTTAGCCTCCCTCGTGCTGTAACTCCAGGAATGGGCCCCTTTGACCTGATACGGTCCATTCAGTCTAAAGCCCCTCCCAGAGTGAGGAGTGGGCAGAGGCCCAGGGGGTGGGGACAGAAGTGATAGGAAAGAAGCTATCTCTGAGATGTCCCCTTACAGAGTAGGTAGGGCAGTGAGCAGGCAAGAGGGGAGGAGTGTGTGTGTAACTGTCAGAGTGTGGTAGACATGAACCCGCTGTGCACTTGGAGACACATGGCAGCCTTCCCAGGCTGCTGTGACCCGTAAGCAGTGCAAAATTGCCTTTCAAAAACTTCTCTATGAGAAGACTCTCGTGTCGGTGACCCTGAGCCCCCTGGTGCCCTCAGATCTGAAGTAAGAGCCAGTGAGGGCCTGGCATGAGCCTGAGGACTGAATCTGAACTAAGCACCCCATTTCCAGGTCACTTGAACCCTTGGACCAAAATATCGGGCGAGTTTTCACTGTGCTGAGAAATGCTGCCGACCTGACCTTGCTCTTTCTAGCCCAAGCTGACACTGTCCCCTAGACTCCCTCGCTTCTCTGCAGCTCCATCTTTCTTCCATTTAGGCTGGGCTGGGCTTGTGACCTCTGAAGACACGCACTCACTGAAGCCCATCTCCGTCTTCATTAAGCCAGCCTGGCAGACGCTTGGCCCTAATTCATGGGCATGGCCTTTCCTGGGCTGAGAGAAGTGCGCAGAGCAGTTAATAATGCTGTGCTCAGGCACTTGGCCACCTTCTAAACCCCTCCTCCACAACCTTCCCTACTTGGTGCGCCCACCCGCTTCCTTCAGCAGCTTTTCCAGTGGTACCGATAGGTGGCGCGCAACTCTCTCTTCCTTGGAGGGCGTGGAGATGGAAGGTCAGTTTACGGAAGCCCACCCATTCAGGATCCAGACTGCACCACCACCACCGCCTTGATGGTCTGCCCTGAGTCTGAGTACCTGCCGGGCCCATCACCTCTGAACTCAACAACCTCTTATTCCTGTGGTACTGGTTCCGAAAGCCAGGTGGAAGGCCTGGAGAGGAAAAGGAAAGCCCGAGATTGGGGCATGGGCTGGGGGGAGGAAGTGGAACACACACACACACACACACACACACACACACACACACACACACACACACACACACACACACGGGCAGCAACAGAAGCAGCAGCAGCAGCAGCAGCTCCAAATAAGTTGCTGGAGTTCTGACCTGACTCCTTGGAGGTAGCAGCTATGCTGGGGGCTATGTCTGCCATGAGGGAAGCAAGAGGCTGATTCTGGATGCTGGAGATCAAGTCCCTGACTTTCAGTCCACCCTCCTGCATCTGCAGAGCACACTGAGCACAGGGTTCACATAATCTAGATCTTACTGCTGCCCCAGGTCCAGACGGTGTCATACAGGGTCACCGTGAATGTGGCCCTTCATGCACATGATGTTAGGGAAGCTCTAGAGTTGACCACTCAAACTGGGAAGCTGTGGTGTAAAAGGACTCACTATTAATAATCACAGGGGAGAAATTAAAAATAGTAACAGTTACATGGAAATCCAGGCATGGTAGCACACACCTATAACCCTGGGTGTCGGGAGGCAAGGCAAGAGGACTACCACAAGTCTGAGGACATCCGAGGACAGAGGAGACCTCAAACAACCACAGTAGTGGGGCTGGAAAGGTGAGCCCATGGCTCTGAGCATTTGCTGCTCTGGCAGAGGACCAGAGTGAGGATCCAGCACCCAGGGCAGGTGCTCACGACTGTTCCAGAGCCCCTGGCATCCTTGTCTGGCCTCCTCAGATACCCACACAAATACACAAAATGGACACACCAGATATATAAATAACATTTACAACTTTCCCATTTAAATTTCAAAAGAAGAAAAAGAGGAAGAGGAAGAGGTGGAAGAGGAAGAGGAGGAGGAGGAGGACACTGAGGAAATGACTCAAGGGTTAAGAGCACTTGCTACTCTTCCAATGACACCAGTTTAGTTCCCAGAACCTACATTGGGGTCACAACTGCCTATAAATCCGGATGTAACGGGTTTGACACCATCGTCTGGTCTCAAAGCCCCTGTGCGTACATTTCATGCGCATACAGACATAAACACACACAAAAATAAAAACTTAAAGTTTGTATTTTATTTTTAAATAGGCAGGCTTGATTGTTAGAGTGCTTTCCTAGCATGCACAAAGCCCTCCCTCCATACAGGGAGACATAGTAGTACATGCCTGTAAGTCCAGTGTTTGAGAGATGGAGGTAAAAACATCAGAAATTCAGGTAGGAAGTAGGAGGTTCAAGGTCATTCCGGGGAACGTGCAACCTTGCTTTTAAAGTAGATTAATCAGACATGAGAGAGTGTGAGTGTGTGTGTGTGTGTGTGTGTGTGTGTGTGTGTGTGTGTGTGATTGAAGGGGGACAAGGAATAATTAGAAGTATGTAGGCTGCAGACTTCAGACCCAGTGACTTTTGACAAGGTATCAGGAGGGAGGGAACCGCTGCTGGTCTGGACTAGATAGTCTTCAAGAGCTGTACAACTAATACCCTCCCTTTCTTTCTCTCTGCCATGACAGTTCCTCCTCACGTTTCAGTGATGCCACCAGCTGTCCCCATGTCTTCCCACCATAGCATTGGGACTGCATCAGTGATGTGTATCTGGACCCTCGCCTGCACTGGCTGCTTTTCTTGCCCCTTGCCCTAATCAGGACAAGGATAGAACTGTCTCACTTTTATGTCCACATCCTAGTACATAGACAATATTTTCAAAACTCCCTGCTCTTAATCCTACCCCCACAGACACACAAATTCAGAGGGAGAGGCATCACACAGGACACTCTGACCTCCCTCTCTGGGCTTCTCTAGACTCCCACAACCTCCCACCTCATTAAACTGCAATCGCAGTATATAAGATGGCTGGGTGGCCGGTTCCTCCCTACTCTTCCTCAAAGTGAATAAACTTGGTGCAGATGCCTGTGGTCCTGGCTCTTAGGAGGCAGAGGTAGGAGGATCAGGAGTTCAAGAATAACCTCAGCTATTCCAAGCCCAACCTGAACATCCTGAGACCCCAACCCTAAACCAAGCTTTTAGGATGTGACCCTGCAAAACGTGGTTTAGACTTGGCTTCTTTGTGCCATCTTCTCGGTATGGTCCTAGTTTTATGGCTCTATTTTGAATATTTTTTCAGGGTCCTGTGTAGGCAGACCCTTCCCTAGCTTTATAGAATGGGTTCTTCATTCCAGGGACCTAAAGAGACATCTATTGGCAGAGATGCAGCAGAGGCACCTGCCTTCTCCTTTCTTTGCGTGGAGGCGCCATCTGCTGGTGGAGATAGGACAGCTTTTTGCAGTCCATGGTCTGCATGAATATGGAAGCACCCAGGCAGTGCTGGGAAGCTAAGGATACTCCTTTGAGTGAAACAGAGAAGATAGATGCGGTGTCACTTGAATTTGCTATATGTCAGAGATTCTTCTAGACACTCTTTTCTTTTAACCTGCCACCATGGTGGCAGTTCTACGGCACAGATCTGCCTCACAGATGGGGAGCAGAGGTCACAAAAAAACCGAATAGTATGCCCAGGGTCATATGAACAATGAGCTTCAGACCCAGACAGCGAGCTGCACAGCCATGTTCTGGACTGTAAACAAGAGACCTCTTAGGAGGGAGGTGGGGAGTAGAGGATGGTAGAAAATGGCATCCTTTAATTGATGCAGTCACGGAAGGCCCTTCTGAGAAACTGGCTGAGAAAGACCAACCCAGGAAGAAGCAGCCAGTACCAAGGGACTAAGACCGATGATTCCAGTGTCCGCTGGGGTGAACTGTGGCCTAAGCACCTCTCTTTTCCACCACCACAGCCCCTGGCTCTGCGTGGCTCGATGGGGTCTTGCCCTGTTTCCTTCCTGACCTCCTGCCTGCAGCACCCCCTCTTTCTTTGCTTCACACTACAGCCAGACTGAGGGGGACACACTGACAGGGTCCTTCCCACTCTACCACAACAAGCCAACTCCCTTCTGAATGGAAATCATGCTCTTTGGGTTGTTTGCCTGTGACACTAGTCTATCTCGATGCCACTCTCTCAGCCCCCTTCATTCCACTAGATACCTACAGGTCCAGATTGTCTTACCCTGAGCATCCCCCTGATGTCCCAAGAATTCCCACAGCCCCTCCACACACGCCTACGTCCTTCCTATCCTTCAACACTCACTCAGACTTCCCTTTCTTCTGGAAGCCGCCTGTCTGATCCCTGTCTCGGATACCTCAGCAGAGCATGAAGACCTTCCTTAGCATGGCATTCTGTATTACATGTCAAGGCCATCGGCAGCAAGTTTAAACTTCGATCTGATCCCCTGTGAATGTGTGAGCAATTGGAGAAAGGTTGCCTGGTTCCTCTTACAAAAGCCCAGCACAAACCCAGCAAATGGTGTATGCTAATAAACCATTGTTTGTAGCAATTAACTATTAATTATTCTTGCCTTCCTCTCCTCCTCTTCCTCCTCCCCCTCCTCCTTTTTTGTTCTTCTGGAGGTCGTATTTCCCTATGCAACCAAGACTAGACTTAAACTTTTATGTCTGGTCTCCTGATTACCAAGATTGTGAGTGTGTGTACTGCTATGTCTGGCTTCTTTTATTTTTCTTTTGGGTTGAAGTTTGAATAGTTAAAAGCCACCCTTTTGGGCACATGGGTTTTGAAGAGATACAGAACAGGTCAGTATCTACTAAAAATCACCCTCCTGACACCTCCTCACAGCCAGCTTTCACAGCCCCAGCAAGCAGTGGTCTTGTTTTTCTCTCCACGGAGGTGCCTTTACACACATATTTAAGCAGAACACAGATTGGTTCTTTTAAACTTACTTTGTCCATAGTTCATCAGAGATGCCATTGTTGTATCATAGGTAGGTGGTTCGTTTATATTAGGAGTAGCATTCCACTGAGTACAAGGATATATCATTTGGTAGCTGAAGAACATTTAACTTCTTTCTAGTTTGTATTTCCTTTTTGTTTTATTTTGAGACAAAGTCGCACTAGGTAGCCCAGGAGTCTTAGCCTCTGGAGTAATCAGGCTTCAGGCAGACACCCGGTACTATCGAATCTCCTAATCTCTGAACACGGTTTAGCTCTCATTTTCTTTAGATCTGCTTCAATTTCTTTCATCAATAGTCCTTAACTTTCTGCATAAAGTTCATGTACCGACTCTATTGTTTTAACTAAGTTTTTCAGATTTAAATAATATTGTCTTTTAAATTTCTATGTCAGAGACAGCATGATGGCTTAGCAGGAAAGGTGTTTTCTGCACAAGCCTGAGGGCCTGAGTTCTATCTTTGGAGCCCACGGAAATGTGAAAGGAGGGAATGGACTCTGCCAAGTTACCTTCTGACCTCCATATGTGTGCTATGACATGCCTCCTCTATACCCATCGCGCACACACAGACACATGATAGTAATAAATACATTTAACTTAAAGTGAACTTTCAAGCCCAGAATAGTAAGTAGTACATGCTTTAATGCCAGCACTCGAGAGGCAGAGTCATTGTGAGTTAGGGGCCAGCTTGGTCTACATTCTGAGTTCCAAGACAGGCAGAGGCACATAGTGAAACTCTGTCTCAAAAAAAACTTTAATTTCAATTCAGTTCAATGTTCGATGTTACCATAAGAAAGTACAGTGATATAGTACGCTGTGTTCCTCTACTTGTCTAAATCGCCTTAATATCTCTTTCCCTTTTTTGGTAGGTTTCTTGAAGATTTTAATAATATAATCAGGTTGTCTGTGTGTGGTACCATCTTACTTCTTCCTTTATGAATGGTAGTTCTCTTTATATATTTTCCTTGCCTTGTTGTACTGACTAGGACCTATAAAAGGATGATAGCAATAGCAATGTGTGTGTGTGTATACATACATATATATATATGTGTGTGTATATACATATACATTCACACACACACACACACACTATATATATATATATATTCGTGCAGTAGTTGGTACTCTCCTTCCACCATATGGGTTCTGAGTCTGATGCCATCAGATTGGTCTAAATGTGCCTTTACAGAGCCGTCTCACCAGCCCAGCTGTGAGGTTTTGAAGATAACCCTCCCCTATTGGCTTCAGATTCTCTACGGCTGGAAAGATGGCTCACAGGTAAAGACACTGCCACCAAGCCTGACAAACCTAAACTCAGGACACATGGTGACCTCCACATGCATGCCGTAGAATACACATCCTCCAACTCATGCATACACACACAAACACACACACACACACACACACCAAACAAGCAAGCAAATAAATAAATAATAAATGTGATCTTATTCTATGTGTGTGTTGTTTTACCTGAGTATGTCTTTGTACCACATCCATGCCTGGTGCTCAAAGAGGCCAAAAAGAGGGTGTTGGGTCCCTGGAACTACGGTTACAGATGACTGTGAACTGCGGAGTTAGTGTCAGGAACGAACCCAACTGCTGACCCATCTCTCCATTACCTAGGTCTGATTTCTTACGTTTCCTAAGAGGTTTTTGGTTTAAAAAAAGTTTAAAGTGGTGGGGATATAACTCAGTTGGCAGAGTGCCTGCCAAGCATGTTTGAAGCCCTGGGCTCAGTCCCCAGAGCCATGTAAAAACAGCGTTGCATGCCTGTAATGTCAGCACTCTGCAGGTGAAGCAGGGGAATCTGGAGTTCAAGGTCATCTTAGCTCTATAGAGAAGCCAGCCTGAGATCGTTGAACTCTCCAAAAAACAATTGAAAACAACAATCATGAATGGATAGTGTTTTCAAATTTCTTTTCCTACTGAGAGAACTCTATCTCATGAATTTAAATATTTATTCCTATTTTCCTTTTCTGTCCTGAAATAAAAGGGGATTTTGTTTGTTATTGTTATTGTTGTTATTATAATTTTGTTTTGGGTCATTTTCATGCAAGCATATGAGTGTAGCAGGACCATGCCTTCATATTCCACTCCCCTCCCTTCTTGTTTAATTGTGTATTTGTTCAGAACAATATTTCCTCTCCTTCCTTGTGGATTCCTTTTTGAACCCTTTAGAAGTATTGCTTGGTTTCCAAATACCTGCAAATTTCCCAGATACTTTATTTTTTGGTGTTAATTTCCAGTTTATTCCTGTGGTAATCAGAGAAAATATTTTTATGACATAAAAAAATTAAAGTTTATTAAGAATGTTTTTAGACAGAGAAAGTATAAACTTCTGTATTTGGGAAGAATGCACGTCTTGTTTGGGAGTAAGATAACAGTCTATGATGCCAGCCAAGCTAATGGGTATTGTCATTCCGGTCTTCTGTGTCCTCACAGTGTCTTCTGCCTCAGCCAGCCACTAAGAGGGCCAGGCATAAGAGAGAGGGGCATAGAGACATTCATCCTTTCTTCTCCGTCCCCTGTTGTCTCGTGTATGTCGACACACAGAGATCGGGTGCTTTGCACATTGAGGATTAGTGTGTCTTGACAAGTTGACACTTTTATTATTACACATTTAACCCTTCCTTAACCCTGTTAACTCCTTGTTCGAAAGCCTACTTTATTGGTTATTAATATTGGCGTTAATTGTACTTTTAATTATTATTTTCAGGGCATGGCTTTCCCAACCTTTGAGGGACTGTTTTGTTCTCTTCTGTTCTGTTTTGAAGTCAGTGTCTCACGCAGCCCAGGTGGGCAAAGGCTCACTTCGAGCTGAAGCTATCCCACTGTTATGTCCCCACTACGGGATTCCAGGTGTGGACCAACACACCTGGCCACCTCCCTTCACATTTGAACAAATCACCCAGGCGGTGGCTCACACCTCTGATCCTGGCATGCAGAAGCAGGCGTATCTCTCTGAGTTTGAGGCCAGCCTGGTCTACATAGTGAGTTCCAGGATAGTCAGAGCCGCTAGTGAGACCCTGTCTTGAAAAAAAAAAAAAAAACTAAAAGAATATAAACTTTACCATTGTCTCTCTGTCTTTGTATTTAAAATGAGTTTCTTACAGACAGAATTTGGTTGGATGACAAACCTGGTCTGGCGATCTTTGACTTTTGGGTGTTGTATTTAGTCCATTTTCACTCACTATAGTACCGATGTGATTGGTTTCAGGACTACCAATTTAAGTCTTCTGCTTTCCCATAGATTTTTCTTTTTCGTGTGGTTGTTTTACATCCCCCGCCATCTTTTGGAACGTCTGAATGAATTCTTCGTGCACTATTGATTCTACTTTCCCTCACGGGCTTGGTTCTACTTCCCCGATGCTGCTTCAGGGATCATGATACACACACCTTTCCCTGGTTTACTTGGGGGTTTTCTTTCATTATTTCAAATACACATATTTACATCTTTCTTATTACATGGATGTACGTGTGTTATGTTCCTGCACATGTGTACGTGGCTGTGCATACACAACATACTTGTGGTGGCCAGAGAACAGCCTTTAGGGATGGATTCTCTCCACCCCATGGGTTCTGCAGTTCAAACTCAGGTCATCAGAATTGGTGAAGCACCTTTTCCTTCCTACTGAGCCATCTCGGCGGCCCTCAAGTACAGAAGACACAGATAAGTTTCTTTCTCTTCCCTCACTCACCTCACAGGGCAGATGCATAATGGACTCCAACTACTTGCCAGTACCAATGCTGCAGTCTTTTTTCACCTGCCATTGTCTTAAAGAACCTAAGTCAGCAGAGCTTTGCACATCTCCCCAAATCACTACCCTGTCTGCCTCCATCAATTTCTGAAAATCCAGGCTCATCTCAGTCATAATTTGCTTTCAACCTTAAAAGAAAAGAATTGCTTTTTTTTTTTTCATCAAATGTGATGTTGATGTTTTTAAATTTTTATTTACATTAGTATTCTGCCTTCAAGTATGGATTTGTATGGGTGTCAGATCCCCTGAACTGGAATTACAGACAGTTATGAACGGTCATGTGGGTGCTGGGATTTGAATCCTGGTCCTTTGGAAGAACAGCCAATGTTCTTAACCACTGAGCCATCCCTCCAGCCCTGAGATGTGTTCTTTCAATCTTTCTTCATCTGAGAATCGATTTTCCAAAGGTTCTAGAAGGGTGTTTTCTTGCCAAGTATAAAATTCTGAGTCCACCTTTCTGTTAGCCCTTTCAGATCTATTCTGGGCTCTGGTGGCTTCCCTGTCTTCTCCTGAAAAGTGCGTTCAGACAGTAACTCTCTAAACGGAAGAACGCTCCAGAATACACCATTTACTCCAGTGGCTTTCGAGAGCTTTAAGTTGTAGTAGTTTGATGATATGTATCTGTGTGTGTTTTGTCTTTTACTCACAGTGATGGTGGATTTTAACGGCCAACTCCACAGGGTCTAGGATCACCTAAGAGACACACCTCTGGGCATGTCTGTGGCAGTATTTCCAGAGCAGATAACTGAGAAGTGGAAGGAATCCACCCTCAGCATCTCCTCACAGGTGACTCACATACAAAGTGGTCCAAGGAGGGAACAGCGCTGCCTGCCTCCATAACGCCTGTGTGAGTGTGTCTACCAGAGCTGCCGCCATGGGTGTTACTGTTCCCTTTATCCCACTGATGTCAGACTCTGGCTTCTTCTGTCTTTCCATGCGGCCTGCAAACTGGCAACTCTAGGAATCCTCCAAACATTCAACACCACACTGGAGCTCCTAAGGCACCTAGATTTGTAGGTGGAATGGCCACTACTTTCTCTGCCTCTCCAGGTTTGTTCTGTTAGCTTTTACAAAAAAAATGTGTCCCCACTCCCCCAACTTCAGAAAGAATAATGCTGTCTTTTATTTTCAAGTTCAGTGACTTTTTTGTTACCTCCCTTATGGGAACCTAGCTAGTGAGCATTTTATTTGATATATTTTTAGTTCTAAAATCTTTTGCTTATTTTCCTGTAGTTTCTATATCTTTGCTTTGAACAGCTTCCTTTCTGGCCATTTAAATGACAACTGCCACCTCTGATAATCACCTCAGCGTGTAAGTTTTCTTAGAGCTGGCATCTGATTGTATTTTTTTATCTTAAGTGCTAGTCACGGTGCATGTCTGTGTGTGTGTGTGTGTGTGTGTGTGTGTGTGTGTGTGTGTGTGTGTGTGTGTGTGTGTATGTGTAGCAATTTTAGACTGTGTTCTGGTGACTGTTGTTACACTGTGCAAACTATGGGTCCTGTTATAATCGTCTATAGAATGCTAATGTTGCCAGTTCCTATCTCAAGAAACAACCAATGGCTGGAGAGACTCCACATGTAAACACACCTGCTACTCAAGCCTGGTGGTCTCAGTCCTAGCCCCAAGCTCACACAAAAGCAGACGGAGAGAACCAACTCCACAAGGTTGTCTTCCGACCTCCACATGTATGCACAGGTGATCCACCTACCCTCTCTCTCTGTCCGGTGGAGGTGTTGCTTGTTTGTTTATTGAGACAAGCTCTCCCTACAAAGCCAAGGCTGGCCTAGAACCTGCAATGGTGACCAGGCTGGCCTCAAACTTGTGGCAAGCCTCCAGCTCTGCCTTCTATGTGCAGGGATTGCAGGTGTAAAGAAAGAATTATTTACGTTTTGGGGATATGAAAAACTGATCTGAAACTGATATGAAAACCCTAATCTTCACCTTCCTCTTGCTCTGTATTTCTAGGCACCTGAAGTATTGGAGTACATTTGCCAGAATTCCTTGGAAGTCGGCTTAGAATTGCATTCAACCATAACAGGTACTGGCATGAAACCAGGACAGGGAAACCTCTGGTTCAGGCAGCAATGGCTGTATGAGTCCATTTTTGTTGCTGTTACAAAATGCTTGAATAAATAACTTGGAGGATTTATTGGCTCATGGTTTCAGATGTGTAGCAGGAGACTGTAGCAGAGTAAGTGTGGCAGTCAAAATCAGAGGGGGGTGTGGGGGGGGACTGACTACACTACCTACACTATCAGGCTTTTCCCTTCATTCTAACCTATGGGATGGTGTCACTACCTTTGGAGCAGATCTCCCCTTATTAAACCCGTGTGGAAAAGCCCTCTCAGATGCATCCTGAGATATATTTTTTAGTCCTGCAGGCACTATTTAGCCTAAACAAGCTAACAGTCAAGATTAACCGTCTGGGCTGGGGCACTGGCTCAAGGAGGACTTGCTTACCAAATATGCATGAAGAGCTGAGTCCAGATCTTCCCTACATGGCCATGTGGGATCTGTGGTGCACCTATGATCCACTGCCCCATCTGGGAAGGCAGAAACTCTTAGGGAGTTTCTAGCCAAATCAGCGAGCTATAGGTTCAGGGAGAGACCCTGTCTCCAAAAAAAAAAAAAAAAAAAAAAAAAAGGTGAAGGACTGAGGGTGTCTTCTTCACCTGTGCACACAAGACTGTGTGTGCAGTCACACACACACACACACACACACACACACACACACACACACACCCCTCAGAACTTCGACCATCACGTGCTTCTCCAGTGTTCTTCCTTTTTGAGATGCTTTGTCCCTCCAGGCCCTGCTGGGTCACCGTGGCACTACCACCCACCCCTCTCCCAGGCCTGCTACCCTAGAGAAGTGAAGACTTCCTGTCTGACTGCTGGGTTTTCCTCACACCCCACTTTCCCTTTCATCTCCAACGTTTTAACAGCAAACCTCCTGGGGCTGGAGAGGTGACTTGGAGGTTAAGAGCTCTGGCTGCTCTTGCCAAGGGACAGGGACTCAGATCCCAGCACCCACATGGTGGCTCTCAAACATCACATCGATGACTCCAGTTCCGGGCACCTGCAGCCCTCTTCCTGACTTCCCTGCGCACCAGGCATACACATGGTACATAAACGCATGCTGGCAAAACACTCCTAAACACAAAATAAAATACTCAAACACCAACAAAAGAGGTGAAACGCCCATGTCTTCCTCCTGCCCTGCCTTTCTGTAAGAGAAAAGTGGAACCATCTACCCATGGCTGCCTAGGAGAGCAAAGCTTCGACATAAATTGGTGCAATTTTTATAGGAATATAAAAAACGAGTGTCCATCACATAATCAATTTTATAAAAAATTGATCGTATTCACGAGCCTCTTTTTTTTTTTTAAACAGTCTCACTATGTAGCCCAGGCAGACCCAGAAACTGTCTCCCAGAGCTGGGATTAAGAGTGTGCACTGCCTTGCCTAGCACCTCTCCTTTCTATTGAAAATAAGACAGAATCTATTAGGATGCTGGCTGATCCTTTAGCCCAGGAGCAGTTAAAACTTGGGGAAACAAAGTGATTTCAAGAAGACCTGGCATGACAGGCTATGTAACATGGGCACAGCCAGAACCAGAGCCAGGGTAAAGCTAAGGGGACAGAAACAGGCAGGGGCTTCAACTCAGGGCAAAGCAGGGCTCATGGAATCCAGCCAATCTTTTGAGAGATCAAACGCTTGGCAGCTTAACCCCAAGGCCACAAGATACAACAGAAAACCCCTCGGGGAATCTTCAGGAGGGAGGAGACAGATGAGGCACAAAACCCATGGCAGGGCGGAGCAGGGCAGGGCTGGGCTGGAGGGTGCTTCCGGCTCTCTTCTTGTCCGGGCTTGTGAGACGAGAAATGAACACACAGCCAGTGTCCTCCATCACAAAAGGCCTTTAATGGCCTCTTGTTCAAGGTTCTTTTGCTCATTTGTCCTGTTGCAGTTGAATAAACTATAATGACTTCATGGGACAAGGGCAGCCACAGGTACAACAGGTTGACCTGGACATGGTCCAGGAATGAATGTGCCACACAAATCACCACTTCACAGAGGGTCACAGGCCTGAGGCCGCCCCAGCCACCCCTCGACACCACACCCAGGACACACATCAACTTCCACGGCTTGGAAGAGGCAGCGCAGCAGCAGTTGTGGCTGGACCTAACACTGAGAAGAGAGACCCAGGGAAGACAGGATATCCCACACTGTCATTTTGTTGTGGGCTACGTGGATCGGCCACCCAAGCCACTCACATAGTCTGCTGCATCATCCGGCCTCTCTTCTTACCCACCACCCTTATATCCCTTTCAGTAGTCCCTGTGTGGTGGGCAGAGCCTGGTACTAGCCCTTTACACATGGGGAACCTGAGGTCAGTGGGGTCTTCTAGGCCACACTTGGACTGAATAGAAACACCAGTAGGCAATGCCCTGAGCTTCAGCTCCTCACCTAGAATGCCCCAGGACATAAGCCCAGGCACGACTTTTTGCCAAAGGCTAGCCCAACTCTCACCAATGAGCTGTCCTGCAAGTGAATCCCCTTGATGCTGCAGACCAGCAAAGAGAGAAGCTGGTGGACTGTAAAAGGGGACCAGGCTCTCTTTGGGCATGAAAACCTCCTGTTGTGCACATGGACACCCACAGGTGTGGAACTGGAATCCTAGGAGATTCCCTCAAGGAAGACTTGCTAAAATGCCTCTGAGGAATCCTGCATCATAAAAGCACCTGGTGTATCTCTTACATGACCCTGGCTACCCACACCTTGGTCATGCATAACAAAATCAGTCCCGTGTTCTCCTCCTACTGCCCTGAGAATGCATCCGAGGTGGATGTTAGACCGGGCTCCTCACTCCATACATGCCACTCTCAGGACCAAGCCCCTACCTTCACCAAGCATCGGGCCCAGCCCATATCAAACTCATTCCCAAGGTGCAGAGTGACTCAACTAGAAAACCAGTGTGTGTTCTAATGCTTGGACCTGGTGACCTGAGTCCCAACAAGTATCTCTGTGTCAGGATGCTGGAACCACCCCAACACACAAAAACAAGAAGAGAACCTGTGCTTGCTGGTCTAAGATAAAACTGCAAAAATGGTGATTTGAAGTTATTCTTCAAAGAGTTTAAAAGTGAAACCTTAATAGACAGAGTTAAAAGCAGTTACTCTGGAGAAAGTAGGAATGGGGAGAGGGCTGGAAACTCGCCCCTCCCCCCTTTCCTCAGTTTCCCCCGGCAACAGCCCCCAGCGAGGCTGTGTGGAACACTGAGAGGTGTACCTGGTCTGCAGACAGTGGGTCCTAGGGACCTGTGCTTCAGCTTTGACCTCCCTTTTGGGGATGACAAGTTGGTGATATTGAGGGAGGTGCTAGTGTGCATGAATTGGGGTGACAGAGGTATGGATCTGCCCCCCATCAGTAGGTTGCTTTAGACCAGGAGGGAGCTGCCTAGACCAGGCCCAAGACAGTCTGGATAAAAAGCAGAGAAGCTTCATTTGGTCCTTAAGTTTAAAAAGAGTGAATATCAGGACAGACACGAGTCTGAGTCCTGGGAGTTAAAGGTTGGAGCCCAGTCCTTCACTGAGGGATGGGAGCCACACATACAGGCCTTCGGCATTGGTGGGAAAGAGCTGCCCCTGGGACGTGGAGTCTTCTGTGAGTGGATCCGCTAGGACTCAGCTCTCAGAGCAAGAGGTTTGGACATTCCCAAAGGTCTCCAAGGAGCTGTGGTGGTTCTTTTGATCCAGGATGGGACCTTATACTTAGAAGAGGCAACATCTCTTTCCTCTTGCCCTTGGATTTCTTGGTGGCCACAGCTCCCTGACATGTAATCAGAGCCCAGGTTTCTTGACTTCTGTGGGCTTCTGGGAGGTGAATGAGTGCAGGCTCAAATGCTCCTCCCTGACCCCCAGTCACTGACCACATCCATGTCTTCTGTGTCCTGGTTACTGAGACCCCTCCTCGAACAACAACACCTACACTCCTTCCCCAGTGAAAGCCACCAAAGCCACAATGGCTGATTATCATTGTGCCGGTTACCTAACCAGGGACATCAGGACAAAGACTGGTAAACAGAGGGCTCATTCCACAGCAGTCTTCCTGTGTGACCTCAGGCCTCATCCCTGCAGTGAGTGCACACCCACACCCCTGTAGCCATCGGCCTAAGAGTACTAGCTAGCTCCTGGCTCACATCGGATTCAAACCCACAGCAATCCCTCAAATAAAGCAGACAACGGCTATATTGTTCCAGTTAGAGGGACTGAGAGGTGGCCTTGGGGACTTTCAGGACATGATCCCTTTCACTGCACCCGATGGGGATCAGGTTGTCAGCCACTCTCTAGGACAAGCAAGCTGCACGTTGAAGCTGAAATGGCCATGGGGTCTAGCCAAACAGCTCAATTCTTATCTTTCTAGGAAATGAAATTTTCTCTTGGCTGGGGTGCTGGACAAGTCTGGTCACCATCAATTGATGAACTTTTACCAAAGCATGCTCTTCTTGCCCAGACTGGCATTAACATGTGCTCTGTGGTCTACTGGAAAGCCCCAGTGTGGGCTGTTGGATGGCAAAAGTCCCAGTCTGTCAGCACAAGCAAACCCAGTCTCACCGGACAGTCCCTGGAACTTCATGAGGCTCCTCTGCCTCCAGTTTCACTCCCAGGTGCCACCTGGCCAGGAACACCCCAGAACAAAGAAGAGCCCTATAGAGAAGCACTGGGTCACGTCACGGGATGGGGGTGGGGTGTGGTGTCTGCAGCATACCAGAGGCCAAGGCAGGAAGAGGCCAAAGAAATACATGAGCCTGTGTATCTCACCCAGGACAGCAGCGTACGACTGTGGGGTAGGGGCAAAATGACACCAAATTCCAGCCCCCTGCAGTGTAATTTCTGGGGTTTGAATTCACCTTAGAAGGGACACTGTATTCAAACTCACGTCAAGGCACTGTGTGGACGAGCTGTAGCCAGAACTGTCAATACTATCTTCTAACTTACCCCTGGCCAGAAGGTTTCTACAGACAGTGATTCTAGGGTGAGAACTGTCTTAGTGTGTGCAGTATCCTGCATAAAAGAACAAAGCTGTCATCAAAGGATGGTTTGGCTAGACTCCAACTTGATCAGGCCTGGCTCCAAACACGAAGAGGAAGCCGGGCCCTGATGTTTCCCTGCAGGTAGAGAAATTTTATTCGATCTGTGGGATAAACCCAAAGAGTGAGTGGGGATACTTAAGTGTGGGAAGCTCAAGAAACCAGACTGAGAGACCTTTTGCTTGTATAAGTTAAGGATGGGGGACGGGAGAGGTTAGCCCAAATGCTAAAGAGTCTTGTATCAGCTCCTATGGTTTTAGTGGAAGCCAGTGGAAGGCACATGCTCGCCTTACACTGTTCAAGATTTTAATTCAATTCCATGGGTGCAAAAGTGTCCAGGTAGCTCTGGCAGGGGCTAGATGCCAGAGAAGCCTGCAGTTATGATCCCAGGGCTAGCCAGGTAATATGGCTGCCCCAGATGGCTATTCTAATCTGGAAGGAGGTGCCTTGAGTTGACTGGTTCTGAGATTTAAGAGGTTCAGGGCCAGTGGGCCTGGACCATCTTACCACAAGAAATAATTGCAATCACCAGGCATGATGGACTGAAGATGGCTGGGATCGAATCTGTACAATAAAGCATGACACCAGCAGTGGCAGGGGCATGCCTGCAATCCCAGCACTTGAGACAAGAGGATCAGGAATCCAAAGTAATCCTCAGCTACATAGTGAATTCATGGCTACCCTAAACTACACGGTCTCAAAACCAAACAAAAGCTGTGGTCTCCCTTCTCAGGCATGTATGGAACTAAGAAAAGGGGAACAGAAATCGAGATGAGATCCTCTTGCCCTACTACTAAATACATCTGATAAACCTGAGGTTGTTGTCCACACACTTCTCATACAAACCTCAGCAAATAGCTCTGGGGTCAAGAAGTTCACAAAGGCTATGGCCACAACCTGACATCAGATAAGCTGACTAGGTCCGAGAGCAGCCCTGCCTAGGCAGGAAGGTGCACTCAGTGATCTGCCCTGGCCTGGGTTCTCTGAGGTACCATGAACTTCCTCTGAAGGCAGATGGAGCAGTTGGCAGCCCCAGCTCCACCTGGAAGATCAGAAAGAAGCTCTTGAGAGTCACAGAGTGACAGAAACTTGAACAAGAAACTCTTGGAATCATCTGGTCTACCTCTCGGCTTTCCAACAAGAAACTGAGGCCCAAAGGGGGAAGGGAACTGGCCCAAGGTCACACAACAAGCTAGCATCGAAGACCAAACAAGGATATCTTTGAGCATTTTCTGTTTTACCACCCGTCTGCCCTGTTACCCTGAGATTCACCCCAGTCAAGTCATACTAACACCAGCGGGTGGATACCGGCTACCCATGACTCTGGGTAGGAACAGGATCAACTCCTTTAGGAGAGGAGCCGCCTTCCTACTGGGAGTTCATCTGTATGGATGGCATCTTCTGGGAATCGGATCCCTTAACAGGGGGATGGTGGCCTCAGGCACCACTGTTTCTCCTAGCTTACAGGGCCAGTCACTGGAGGAAGCGGGAGATACTGGTGGCTCCAGCTGCCTGTGTCCCTCCATCCTGGGTTCCTGAAGGACTATCCACGATGAAAGAGGATGGATGCCTCCCTGCCCTGCTCCATCTCTTAACCTCCTCCCAGGAAACATCCTCAGTAGCTTTGGCTCACTGCTAGGGGCTGGTGTTTGTTTAAAACCCGCTTCCCCTCTCTGTGCCCACACACAAAAACTCAACAAAGCTTTGATGTCTCATCTGATCAGTTCTGACATGTGTATGGCTGGATCTGTAGCCTGCCTCGGTCTAGATGTCATCTGGTTAGAAAGCCAGTCCATTGCTCTCCACTCCTGGGGTCTATGTGCCTTCCCCATGAGACATAGGGACATGGACCAAGGATGAGGGTGTAGGGGGAGGAGTCTCTGTGGGCCTGGACCACACACAAAAACAAAGCACTGAGAATCTATTCACAGTCCTGCCCTCTCCCACCTTCAATAAGGTCTCATCTTGTAGCTGCCAAAACCGTCACCTACTAGGACTATATACATCTTCTTGTGTGTCTTGAGCCATCTTGCCCACCCCCTCCATCATTCAAACCCATCATCATTGTGCCTTCAGGCCACACCCTCCCCTTTCTGCTCCCCATCTCAAGCCAAATCCCAAGGCCAGGCAGTGTGGCCTTCCTGGGAATGAGCATGAAAAGGGGGTGGACAAGAGATCGCAGAGAGATGGCTGAGGACGTGGTCCTGCTGGCATGGTGATGCGAGGCCAGTTCTGAGACCAGAGGCTCATCACCGAGACTTGGAAGACCACTGGGGCCCCTTGGTAGAAACTGGAAGAACAAAAGGAAGAACCAGAATGGGAAGGAGACGAGAAAGCATCCGAGTGCGAGAGTGAACCTGGAGCTGCTGGGCTGAGGCTGGCCCCAGTCTATCTGTTGTTGAGGTGTGGAGAGCCGGTGCCATCATCCTCTTCGTCCTTGTCATCCTTCATGCCTTTCAGCCGCTGACGAGCAAAGTCCTCAAACACAATGTCGTCATCACTAGTAGGAGAGACAAGGAAAACGCAGTGTATTTGCAGGGGTAGACAGCAGGCAGATCCAGAGGCCTGACCAGACGATGGGAGGACTCAAGAGAGAACCTCATTCTCTAGGGTCTCGGGATGACCTCAGGCAGAAAGGTGTGCCAGGCTGACCAGTTTACAAGCCCGCTGGTGACTGTGGGGATTCTCACAAATAAACTGCAAAAAGCTTGACTCTCCTAAGGGCTAGAAAAGCGACCCATTCCTGGGGGAATGGAGAAGGTAAATAGGGGAGCAATGTGACTCTGCATCGGAATCCCCAAAGAACAAGTCCAAGAAACCTCACTTCACCTCTCAATATCAAACTAACAAGACTGCTTTGGGGAGCATGGCAGTTTCAACCAGGAAGTTGGTACTGGGCTCTAAGGAAGAAAAAGCCCATATAGAGCCTTCTCCTAGAAGCACTAACTCAGATCTCCAGGTAGGAGAGGGACTTTTGAACGGGGCATGGAAGGTGGGGATATATGGGGTTAGGTGGGGAGAGGTCCTGGTTTAAGGTTGCAGGACTAAGGACTATTTCTTTCCATCCTGTCCTTTAGGCCCAGGGAGAGACACTGGAAGTCCCTTGCCCCATAGGGTTCAGCCAGCTGAATGGGTTTCCTTGGGGCAACTTGAAACCTGTTTCTTAGATCTCACCAAAGAATCTAGGAAAGGAGGTTTGGGAAACTGGAAAGAGAGAGTAGCCTGGCCCCAGAGGTGATTCAAGCCATTGAACCAGGTCCTCTTCCTCTGGCCACTGTTTGGTGGCCCACCGCCTTCCACCGCCGGGGAATCCGAATCAGTTGGTCCTTAGGCAGCAAGAGTGACAGCACCCAGACACCTTCTCCACCCCACAGGCAGCCTCCAACTGGCATGGGTCAGGTAAGAGAGGGGAGCCCCAGAATCTGAACCAGCCCCGCGTCAGCCAGCTGAGTGGGAGCTGCAGACGGACGGACGGACTGACCGACGAACGTGCAAGGAAGACAGACCCCACCAATGCAGGAGGAAGAGGCATGGAGGGTCCTTCAAGTCACATGCAGGCAAGCAGGTTGCAGAAGAGGTGAGCAGAGGTGGCTCTCAGCAGACAGGTTAGACCAGCTGCTCCTCGGAGGTTAATAAACATTTATGCAAATGACCCCTCCACCTCTCCTGTCCCATGTCCAGCCCCACCCAAGACATCACAGGCAGGAAGGTTCAGCTTACTTGGTGTCAAGCTCTATGAGATTGGTGTCTACTGGAGTCTCGCTCTCTGGAACTGAACACACACAAGGCTTGTAAGACACACAGGGGTTAGTGGGGGTCTGGGATAATGAGAGGTGAGGAATTGGGACAGGACACACACACACACACACACACACACACACACGAGCCTCAGACTCTCTAGGGGATGGGAGGGCAAGGAAGAAAGGTGAGTGGGAGCCTCCCTGGTCAGAGGCAGCAGATACAGGGAGGCATCCATGCCCAATGAAGGCCGTGCAGGAATTTCTTGCTTGCCTGAGTTCCGCTTACTTTAAGATCATTTTGCAGCCCTGGCTGTCCTCAAACATGATCCTCCTGCCTCACACACCTCTCTGGGCTGGGATTGTGGGCATTTGCTATCATGTTGCCCTGTGTTTTTCACACTGTAACCTCTCTGAATTCAGAGTACCATCTGTGGCATCTCACCGACTACTCGTAGGCACAGACTCCATTTGTGAGAGGAACTGTAACATCCATTGCAACGGAATGTAGCCAATCTATTACCACTTTAAAAACTCAGCTAATATGGGGACTGAGATATGGTTCAGCAGTTAAATGTCCTGGGTCTTCTGGTTGTGGGTTCAATTCCCAGCACCTACAGAGTGTCTAACAAACATCTGTAACTCCAGTCACAGTGGATCTGATGTCCTCTTCTGGCCCCTGACGGTAACTTATGTATACAGTACACTGGCATACATACAGGCAAAACACCCATATGCATAAAATAAAATAAATAAATTTTTAAATTAAAGTTAAAATCTACCAGTGTGGCTTGTCTTCCACTCCTAGCCTCCCTGTCCCATGGAGAATAGGAATCAGGGCTCTCTGTCTCCTAGTTGGGTCAAAAGCAAATATTAGTTGTGTTGTGGATTCTCCAAGGACTGGGGACTGGGGAAAGGGTGATTCTGGGCTGAAGGCTAACCCAGAAAGAAATATGGTGGAGGGATAAGAGGGAGGCTGGAAAACCCCACCCAGTGACACACGGGTCCCACTCACCTTCCCGATGTGGGGGCTCCTCTTTAGGCTTGGGGTGCATTAAGGTAAAGGGCAGTTCCACAGCCACGTCACTGAAACACATACCCAATTCAGTGAGATCGGAGAGAGCCTCGGCCTTTAAGATCTGCTGCCCTGTCAGTCTGAGGCCTGGGGAGGTTATGGAGAAGCAACTACACTCCAGTTCTGCTACTCTGATCATGCCTCTTCTCCTGTACTTCCAAAGAGATAGAAGCCCCATCCACCCAGTCCCTAAAGAAAAAAGAAACAGAAAAACTCCCCTTGCCTTAAGGACCCTTTGGTTACCATGGACCAGCAACTCACACCATGGTCAGTGGGTAACTAAGGTGACCTGAGGCCCTACCCATCCCAGATCATCATGGCCTCCGGACACCACCCTTCCCAGTTTTCTCCCAATCCTACCCACCCCATCTCCCTGCCACCCACAGGCTTCAGGAACTGGGGTTCAGAGCTGTCCATGCCATGTGCAGATTCTGACACCTCCTGTGTGTGCAGGTGAGAGGGAGAGAGAGCTGGCCATCAGCCATTGTTGGTGACCAGTTCTTCCCTAAAATTATCCCTGACAGACAGGTTGAGGACAAGAGCAGGCATTTGTATGACACAGAGTGTACCCAGGACTGTTCCAAGCCCCTCCTTAGAACAACTCCTACGATCCTAGAGACACCTTATGATGATAGCCTAGTCAAAGACCAAAAGCTTAGGTTCTCGGAGACTAGCCTCTTGCTACAGATTGCACAGCCATTGGCAGTGAGACTCTGGCTCCCCCATCCATCCCCTTAGCCACTGGATGGTAAACAGAATTGAGAGGCTGATTAAAATTAGCCCCGGAGGCTTCTCACTGCTAAGGGTGGCATCATCCTAACAGAGCCTCCCTAGAATTATGAATGTCTCCAGAAAACACAGCCACATTTTACTGATCATGTTTGCAGCTGTGAAGGGGGAAGGAACTGGGTGTGGTGGACTGGTACAAGCCAGATTCAGTCAGCCTTTAATGAAGCCATACTGGATGTGACTTGAAGGACCTCAGCTCTGCTAGGCTGTGAGTAGTAAGGACACCACTGTCTCCCTGCTGGGATTCCAGTACCATCCACAAGCCTGGCCACCATAAACTCTTCGCTGTTTGACCCTGAACAAGATAGAATCGTCTCTTGATTCACTCAAAATCTCATAGGATGAGTGACACGGCCATCGTGTGACAACAGGAGGCCACCCAATCTTGTCTGGGTCACACCTACTCCTATGTTGTGGTCTGGGAGCCACGGCAACTGACTATAGTTAGCCATGAATTCTCAGTGGAGTAGAAGTTTGAAAGCCACAAAGAATACATCTCTCCAGAACATCCTAGGATTCGGGTCAGCAATTCAGATGACCCATCTCGGACCACTGCCCATACCACTGTTGTCTACAAAGGTCCTGTCACTTGCGTGGGAAGGAAAGCAGTTGAGGTGTTGTGCTTGGAGCCACATCTCCCCAGTCCGTCCTGGCAGTTCCAGGTACAGCACACCCCCAGCCTGCCATCTAAGTTAACCCTAGATCCTTCCCTCTCAGTACCCTGTGGTTCTGATCAGCTGGGTCTGTGACCCTAGGACCTCCAGGAAGGTAGACAAAGCAGGACAAAGGAGGGGCTTTACCTGGATGCAAGGTCTCCCAACAGGCTGAGTGGGCCAGAGGAAGCAGAAGAAGCGGTCAGGACAGAGTGCAGAGCGGGAGAAAAGAGAAAGGACATTCATTCACTGCTCCGCTGCCCCGCCCAAGGACATACTCCCAACCCCTGGGCAGCTGGCATCTAGGGCACTGAGGGATGGGTTTGCAGACGCCCTCGACCCCAGGACCTTCATCTGTAAAAACTAATCTCCCTGCTCCCAGGTTATCTAACAGCAAAAGGAAGACTTTGGGGGTCACTAGGATGTGGAAGACTGTGGGTCCTGCAAAGTCACAGAACACGAGATTGGGTTTACAAATGTTGTTATATAAAGTCAGTATTAACGCTGCCAGCCGCTGAGACATATTCTTTGTTCAACTGAGACAGTCCAGGATGACCTCAAACTCACAATGCTGCCAAGAATGGCCTTGAATGCCCGCTCTCCTGCTTTTCCCTCCCAAGGGCTATGACTGCAGGGGGGTGCACCATTCTTGGCTTGGAGACACTGCCCAAACAAATGCCACTGAGTTCTTCAGGAGAACTATTTAGGCATCATTTCCCCCCATCTATAAAACGAGAAAGTTAGCCAATTAGGACCCCCCCGCCCCGCACAATTCAGCTCTGGGTTTTTCAGTCTCCAAGAGTGGTGCGTGGGCACTGTGGCCTGAGACGTGAGGAAGTTCATGCAGCCCCTGAGAATCACAGCACACGGTCTGAGGACACCCAGATTGGCATAGACTGTACCCAATCCTCAGAGCCAGACCCGGGCCTAGGCTAAAGAGGAAGAGAGAGGAATAGAGATGGAGGAGAGGAGACCCAGCAGTGGAGAAGGAAGAGGAATCAGAGGAGGGAGGAGAAAACCAAGTCCTCAAGTCTCGCCTCCTTAACAGGAAGATGCAGCTAAAGGCTGGGCAACCAGGCTGGATGGGCAGGGGTTTCTGGGGAGGCTGAACTTACCCGCCCCGGGACACCACCAGCTTCACTTTGACTTTGTAGGAAACAATGATACCCAGGATTTCACGGTTGGCGCCTTCCCGCAACCTGCATGGAGACAGGGAAGCTGGTGCTTGGGGCTCCTTGGTGGGCGGGATGTGGTAGGCATTGGAGTGTGATGGGAGGCACCACTGTCCATGCCTCTCCTGAGCCACCAGGCGCAACAGAGGTCAGGAAGGATCTGTGCACAGTGCGCTGGAAACTGTACCCCTTGGTTCCCTTTATGTCCTTTGCGGTAATAGAGATCAAATCCAGAGTCTCACGCATGATGGGCAGGTGCCCTACCACTGAGCCATGGTCCCAGTTCCTTGGGTTCCACATCCAGCTATGAGATGTCCTTGCTCTGTAGCCCTAGTGGGTCCTCTTTCCTGCCTCGCCAGTGCCATACAGTGCGGTGAGAGCCAGCCCTAACTGCCCTCTCGCCATTTATTTCTCTTACATCATTTATACTCAGTAACCCATAAGCAGAAAGAGCCGCACTGAGAGCTGAGAAGCCAAGGGCAGCTGGGAGTCAGGGTAGCGCGAGAAGGATGTGATCAGGAGCTGACGCCTCGTCGGGGGCAGGTCAGACATAAGTCAGGGTAAAAGAGGGACGAAAGAGCTTGTTGGTAGATTGGAGGCCTGTGACGGGCGATAATGTGATGGGTTAGCCTGAGCTAAGTCTGAGCTTGGGGATGGTGGTCTCAGAATCAACAAAGACCAAGTCCCTTTCAGAGAGCCAGATATCATCGGAGGGAATGAGTCCCTCCACAACTGTCTGAACTCTTCTAGGGTGGGGCAACCCTGAAACCTCAGTGATGCCCATGGACCAAATGGCTAATGGTGCCTCATGTGGAAGGGCCCCCATATCTATCTACCCAGCTCCACCTCTCCCCAGCCTCTCCAAGCCTCCATTTATCTCCTTCCTTCTAGAAGCCATTTCTCCCCTCCTGCTTCGATGGTAACAGGGACACACCCAATCTGTATTCAGGACTTTGGGTCAAGAGCACCCAATTCCTGCAGAAAGCTTGTCCAGTTGTGTCCCCCAAATGTTGGGACCCAGGGGGAGTAGGGAAAGAGCCTCCCGGGCTAGCCACACTTCAGGGGGCTGGCCTAGTCAAGACTTGGAAACAAGCCTAAACCTCATCCTCGGAGTGGTGGGCCAAGAGGGTGGGGCCCGTGGTGGAGTGGGCACTAGGGTCCGGGACTTAGAGGCGAGTTCTTACAGAGTGCTGGAAGCCAGATTTGTGTCTTCATGCTTGAGCTTCCCGTCGAGGGCAAGCCCCCGCTTCTCTCTGTTGTTTGCCAGGAAGGGAGTCAGTGTGTAGACCTTGCAGAATGTTGAGCTGGGTGCCACAGTATCACTGAGAGGTAGAGAGACAGCATGAAGATGACCCTTATCACAGTCAGGATGTCTGAACTGGCCCTGTTCCAAAAACCCCTCTGCCAGCAACCCCTACATCCCAGATGTGAGGAAGCCTTGGGCCAAGCCCAGATCTAGCAGGAAGCCCACTGCCATTGGAAAGAGAGGCACACCACACACAAGCAAGACTAATCCTGGACTAGGAATTGCTGTGATGCACAGTTAGATAGCACACGTTTAAAATGATTATTGATTTATTTTATGTATAGGAGTGCACTGTCGCTGTCTTCAGACACCAGAAGAGGGCATCAGATCCCCTTACAGATGGTTGTGAGCCACCATGTGGTTGCAGGGATTTGAACTCAGGACCTCTGGAAGACCAGTCAGTGCTCTTAACCACTGAGCCATCTCTCCAGTCTGCACGTTTATTTTTAGTATTTATTTAGTGATTAAGTTTTTAATTGTGTGTGTGCGTGCGCACGCACCTCCATGACTATATGTGCACCACATCATATCCCCTGGAACTAGAATTACAAGCTGTTGTGAGCTGCCTGACATGGGGACTGGAAAATGAACCCTGGTCCTCTAGAGGAACAGCAAGGGCTCCTAACTACTCAGCCCACGTTTACTTTCAAAAGTATCACTGCATGCAAACCATGAGTAAGTGTCTGGCAGCTCCTACCCAGGTTCTACCACTGAAACTCTACTTGCTCTAATGCGTATCCATCAGTCATGTACAGGAACCTCCGTTGTTCACTCTGGCCTGGTGCTATTTTATCCCCCCTCTCCCTTTCCAAAGATGAGACAGATGCATTCACCTGACACCAGGGCAGCCATGGAGTAAGGCCCAGCTTTGCCTCTTGGAGCAGAGCCAGCCACATCTCAACCCCCTAGCCCAACCCCACGGGAAACCATGCTCACTGGAAGCCCAGACGACTATCCTTCCTCCAGGCTGCAGATGCATATACAGACTATGGTGTCCCACCTGGGGTTAAATGCTGTCCTGGCTCTAGGTCGTTGCAATGAACCCCCAACATCTATGCCTTGTGGCTGCGGACTTCATTTTTAATCAACAGTGAATATGAGACTATCCAATAATGCAAGAATAGTTGGTTTGATATTAACATCTCTGTCTCTAGGATATTAGAAACCAGGTCTAAGTGGCAGGTGTGGCTGGCTCACGCCTATAATGTCAGCACCTGGAGGAAGACTCTTCCGTGCCATCTACTGTGAATGTCAAAGAAGGCAGAGGCCCGGCTCTCTGCAGGTTGATTAAAGATGCCTGGTCCTAGACTCAGAACTTCCCTTTCTCCTATCTAGTCCCACCCATCCAAAGTTGGCTTCAAACACACTTACTCAGCTTCCTCCATGGCCACTGGGCACTTGTACTGAGCTGTGTTGAAGAGACAGATGTCTGCATACTGGCGCACTGGAGAGAGAGGGGCCGGGGAGGTGGGCGCATGAGTCAGGGGTCCCTCTCATGATATACCTCAAGCTCCCTGTGGCAGATGTGCTTGCTTAGATTGAGACAATGGCCAGCATTTACCACAGGCCACCACCCCAGACTCCACCCAAACAGAAACCCCATCAAAGCCTAGTCCCTTCCATGACGAAGTCTTTCTTCCCAGGACAGCTTGGCCAGAGCCCAGGAAGCCTAAGAAGGAATCTGCAAGGCAGTAAACCCATTGCCCAGCTTTGAAGCCACTGTAGGCTGCCGGCAGACGCAAGCTTCAGGAAGCTACTAATGGTACTGTCTCAGGCTTTTAATGAAGACCACGCCTGCCGCTATCCCACCCCCCCAGAAGGATTCCCAGCTACCCGAGATCTTGATCTTCTTCACAGTCTTGTTGGTGTTGTTGGTGACATGGACATTGACGCTGATGGGTTCTCCATGATAATAGATCTGTGAGGCAAAAGACAGAAGAGTGTGGGCAGGGACACTAAACTCTGCCCCCTAGCTCTTCAGCCACTTCCCACTGACATAAAAGTGTCACAAAACTACCAAGTGTATATGAACCTTCAGTACCACTGTAGGACCTTTCAAAGACGTCTGTACTAGATGTCTTTCCATTCCAGGACTGAGGGGACGGCTTTGTCAGTAAAGTACTTGTGTTGCAAACACAAGGAACTAAGTTTGATCTCCAGAAGCTGTGTAGAAATGCTGGGTACTTGTAATCCCAGCACTAGGAAGGCAGAGACAAGAGGACCCCTGGGGCTCAATGCCCACAGAGTCTAGCCCAGGTAAGCTCTGTACCACTGACAGACTGCCTCAAAGGAGCTGGATGGCATTTCTGAGAATGACACCTTCAAGATTGTCCTCCAGGTCCACACACATGCATGTGTGGGCACACGTGCACACACACACACACACACACACACACACACACCACACATACATACACACACATACATACCACACACACACATACATCACACACACATACACACGCACATATACATACCACATACACACACACATACACAAGCACCCATGCACCCATGCACGCCCACATACACACATAGGAAAAAGAAAAAGAAGCTGACATCCTCGGCTCCAGTCCCATTCTGATCACTAGCTCAAACAACAATAATAGCAATGATGATAAACATTGCATGACCTTGGACAGGTTATCTGAGACTCTGCTTCTCCTTATTCTATGTGCAGGCTTGGACAGAGCAAGGCCTCAAGTCCCTGTGGGCTCTGATGGTCTGGGTTCGCAGACACATTAAACTCTGGAAAATTCAGGAGAAGAGAGGAAAGGCTAACCAACTAAAGGACCTGCTCGGAATTCTTAGAGAATTCCACCACTCGTCCAGGCCCTTGCCTTTAGCTGCCCCAAGAAGGAGGAGGTGCACTCCTACACCCCAGTCAGTTGGCTTAGTCACCTGACTTCAAGGGTTTTTCACCTTCTTGCTCATAGATAAGAGGGTAATAGCAAGGCATCCTTGGGTCCTCTTTCCCATCATCACCCCTGCTGATGTGCTGGGCTTCTCCACCCGGTCTCAAGCAGGCAATTATCAGAGTGTGAAGAGAAGGACCAGAACCCTTCCATTGCTCCCATCCTGTAAATGCCCATGCCTACCTCTGTCAGTCCTTTGAACCACAACAGGGTTCTGCAAACACTTAAGGGCTGTCAGGAGACACTGGGATCTGAGGGGTAGTAGAGCTGGGGACAATGGGATCTGAGTCTCTTACCTCCTTATCCAGAGATGCCTCAAGGTGCAGGGGCTTGTCCGACATGAGGAACTGTCTGGTGGTCTCAGCCGTGGGCTGAGGGCCAGGCCTCTCAGGGGCATATTGAACCTTCCGGATGACTAGCCGCACAGAATTCCTAAGGAAGATGGATGGGGAGAAAGACAGACAGAGTCACCGGCCCCCACACTCCCTTCTCTGCTCAAGTGGCTACTGCAGCTCCCTCTTGCTCGCCAATCACGGTGGTTAACCTGGAGGGTTTGTCACCATGTGACACAGCCCCAGCCTCCTCAACCCTGTCCCTGAGCCATTCGACAGCAGTGCTTCATTTGGGTCTGTGGATCCCAGGACCCAGCACAATAAATAGTAAGAAAGGGACTATTTTTTACTTCTTGCTCCCTGTCTCCTGATCGCGTGAGCCACTGGAGGATGGGAACTTCTTACCTAGCTGGTTCACCACCACAGTCTCAGCACGTGGGTCAGCACCTGCCGCCTGGCACTTGCTAAGTGGAAGTGTGCAGAACTAACAGCCCTCATGGAGGAGGATGTCCATTATAGGATGTGGATTCAGCCAAGAGTGCAGGACAGTGAAGAGGTGACTCAGAGAGGCCCACGAATGAGAGTTCAATGGAGGTCACAGGGCTTAGGGTAGAAGCCGGGACAGACTGAGCTGGCGAGTTACGGCATGCTCTGGGGAAATTACCTCCCTGTGCATCAGTTCCCTCATTTGTGAAACACTGACAACAACTCTTACCCCTTAGGACCCCTGGGAAGGCTAAACCACATCTGCCCATTACTATGAACATGACCGGAACCAACTAAGCCTATGAGAACTGACAGCCATTGTATCACTATTACTAGTGAATCTTGGGAGCAGATGCCCCATTGGGAGAGGATGAGGGTGGTGGCTCTCAGTGTTTACCACTGTTCATTATTCTGCTCCAGATCTCTCTCACATTCCATAACGCCATTAGGTCCCCTTCATCGCAGATCTTAATAGGAAAGTTGGGACAGACAAGAGAAGAGAGTCTAACCTCCCCCAAACAGGAACAACCACGCGGCAGATGAAAATGCTTGTGATACTCCTAGTCGCCACCAGGTGGCAAACTCACCCCTAAAGAGGCTGCTGGACACCCCACAGCAGGGTGATCTAGAAACCTGACTTAGGATGCAGGGGCATCAGAGGACCCGAGGAGGCAGGAGGTCCTGAACTCCAGGACCCCCAGGAAGGGCAGCCATGAGAAGTCAGGACCAGCTGCTTTGTTCCCCCTGTCTGCCGAGCACTGTGGGAGAATGTCTGCTCTCTGAGCCACACTGAGCCTCCTCTAGGTTCACTTTTCTCCACTTCTGCCCCTTGTTCAGATCCGTCCACAAACACAGGCTTCAATCCTGCTGAGGGCCTCTCAGCTACCCACTGTTGAAAGTTAACTGAAGTTGGGGTCTTTCTAATATCAAAAGGCTGCAGTCTGCAGGGGTAAGACAGAGAGGTAGGGGTGAGAGAAAAGCAGGGCTCAAGCCACCTCCTCCAGGAAGCTCACCATGACCCTTCAGACTTCTAGACCCTTCTCACAGCAAAGCCCCTCCTCACCGCTGCTTCCTCCCCTCTCCCACCAGCATCCTGCCTACCTTTTGTGGATCTTCTCCTCCAGGTTCTCAGCACAGAAGGCTTTCACTTCATAATCCACACCGCAGGCCTGTAGAGGAGGGCATGCTGACCCCATGGCATTAGGGAGGCAAGGTCCCCAACCACCCTCCCATCGTACAAACCAGAATGCTGTGTGGGAACATGAACTTCGGTCACCTGAGGACTCCTTGACATGAATCTGAAACCCTGGTACCCGATGTTGACTTTGTCCCTGACCCAGCTCCTTCCACTGGAGCTGCTCCTGTGGGTCCATCAGTCAACCCCAATCCCACCTGGGACTCCTGCTTCAGTCTGAGTGGTTGTCCTCAAGACAGCCACCAGCAATGTAACAACCCTGAGCTGGGTGTCATGGTGTCTTCCTAACTCTCTAACAACATGAAAGACCATGCTCATTGCCTCTGCCTTAGAGATGAGAGTGGACTCTGAAGTCTGGGGCCTGGAACCTGCTCCTATCAATCCTCTCTAAGTTTCAGCTGCTCCCTCTCCAAACAAGGTTACCAGGGTCTGTGTGAGGCCAGGGCCTGTGTGAGGCCAGGGCCTGTGTGAGGCCAGGGCCTGTGTGAGGCCAGGGCCTGTGTGAGGCCAGGGCCTGTGTGAAGCCATAGGTAGGTGCTTGGAATTTGCTGGTGCTGTGCAGTCAATACCAGAGCCAGCAAAAGTGACGTGAGGGAGCCTGTGATCAAATGTGGGGCGAGGCCAGCCTGCATCTGCAGCCCTGTCTCAGGAGACTGATTGATTATCCAAGGAACATCAGCCAGGCCGGGGCCTTCAACAGGAAGCGAAGTTCCAACTGTCCACTACCCCACGGGGAGAAAACCAGGACCCTGGGGCCATGAAAGCCTGAACCCGAGATGGTCTGCTTGGAGTGACCTACCTTCCCTGTGTCCTCAGGCCCAGGTTGCAATGTGACTGAGCACGGAAGGTTTGGCGGGATCTGTTCAGGAGACAAATAACATGAGCTAACCTTTCACCTCTGCTTCATCTCCCCCTACACACTTCTGTCACTACTGTACACCCATCAGACTAGGCCCCCTGAGAACAGACCATCTCTCCTCCATCAGACAGTGTTCTGAAAACAAGCTATATCTTTTCCATGAGACAACAAGGAGACCCTGAAATAGACGAGTTCTCTCCTGGCCATCCCATATCACACCGTGCCCTACAGAAAGTCAGGGCAGACTATGGAAGATGAGAATTCAAATGTTCTTCACCTAAGTTCTCAACTCATCCTTGCCCCAGAGTCATGGAGTATCAGAAACAGGAAGATGTGAACTCCAGAAGCATGGGGTCAGTCTTGGAATGGTAAGGACGCATGACAGGGGATGAGCTGGGCAGACTGTACCCAGGGACCCAAGGCCAGGCAGGAGTCCTTCCTTCACTACAACCATCCCCAGGCCTTCCTTTTTCTAGAAACTTAAATGAAGGAGGGCCAGAGGAGTAGCCTACAGGTTAAAGTGGAGTGTCCACAGTGGCCAGAGACAAGTTACTTAACAGGTAATGTAAGTGACAGTGCTTGGATGCCAACTGGGCGAGCTAAAGCAGCTGCTGTTCCCCATGTGCCTGCACTGAGAACATCCCAGAATGCTTCTGGAATGCTAGAAGGCGTGCTGACCTCAAAGGTGAAGGGGTAGGCATGCTCGCCCAGCTTCTTGATGAGTCGCTCTTGTAGCCGAGTCAGTGGCTTCTTGTCCTCAGGGGCCGGTGGGAAGGACTGCACGTTAGCCACAAACAGGTCTTTGCGAAAAGTCAGACCCAAGACATCCAGGTCTTCCCGGCCATACCGGAAGGCGCAGGTCAGTGTCACGTAGACTGTGAGGAGCAGGGGAACTGAGGAAGGGCCTGGGAGGGTAGCATACAACACCCCCGTCCCCAGATCTCCAGCTGTAACCCTAGGGTTTGTGTACTGGAGGCTACAAGCCTGTCCCAGGTTTAAATAGGGTGAGTACACTGCCCTCTGACACAAGGTGCCTTCAAGGGCAGCCTTGATATGGTCTCTTAGGAAGGAACCTCCTGATGGCCCTCCCCAGGTCACTCCGGCCCAAGAGTATGGAGGGGCAGGAAGGATGGTTAGGCAGCCTAGCAGCCATGGTGGTTGGATTAGATTGGCAGGCAGGGGGAGGGGCAGGGAGACAGCCTAGGGGGAAGCACCCAGAAGGCTGTGTCTAAGAGGTGGGGGAACCTCAACCTGCCTAACCCTAACCTTGTACACAGACCTTCCACTTTTACCATCTATACAATGAGATCCTCTCTCCTGTACCGGTGCCACCCACCCTCCCCCAAGCCTTGCAGTCTATTAATGGGACAGGGCTTGGAACAGAAGCTCTTATACAGGGGACAAGAAGCAGGAGACCTCTGCACCAGAGGACATCAGAGTTCTGACTATGGTAAACGCACTGGTTCATTTAAGGAACCAGGAAAATGGACAGGGAGAAGCCATGAGATTAGCCGAGGTCCTGCTTAAGCATCAAGCAGTGTGCCAATGTCACTGGAGAGCAGGGGATGTGGAACATCTGGCATGCTGAGAGTCAGAGGGACACAGCTTACCTCGCCTTTCTTTGAGATACTCAGGATCCACCAGGACCACGCCATCTGGGGGAGAGAATGAATGGAGTCCCCATGTGTGTGACCTTCTCAACCTGAGTACCAACCACCCACTCAAACCCGAAGGTCATAAGACACACTGTCCGTTTGGGTGTGGCCCTCTGCAGGATGTGCACCTACTATCAGAGCCACTGACGGCTCTACAGGAGAACATGGCAACAGTCTCAGGCTGTAGAACAATGTTTCAAGGAACAGTATATTTATAACAATGTTTCACAGTATATGTGAGGTATATACTGCCTAGGGACATCATGGTGATTTTAGTTTGTGTAAGCACACTGTGTCCTCCACACAGTGACAAAACCACATAAGGACATTTCTCCGAATTGCCATCATTAAATGACTAATCTCGCTAAGGGGCTGGCTATGGTAAATGGCCTTGAGTCATGTTAGGCGAGCTTTGTAATAAACAGACACTCCACCAGGCTTTCGGATCAGCGAGATTTTCAGAGCTTCCTGAAACATGATGGGGAATTGGGGGGAGGCGGGAGAGGGGGCCTCTGATCAGTATCTGTCAGGGCAACAGATGGGCAGTGTGCGTCAATGTGCGCACGGGTAAATTTTGTCACGCATAGAAGTATTTGGACAGCCCCTGGCACGTTTGAGCACGAATGTTACGGTCTGAATCTGAAATGCCCTCCAAAGGCTGATGTATTGAAAGCTGATCTCCAAAGCAACAGTGTCTGCCTTTGGAAAACAACTGGCTCACAGGGCTCTACCACACCAGGGAATTCATAGCTTAATGGGTTCTGGAAGGTGGTGGGCACCGTAGGAGACGGGTCTAGTAGGAGGAAGAACGTCAATGCCTTGTATTTGGTTCTCAGTCCTTTCTTCCCTCTCTGCCTCCTGGTCATTGGGAAGGATGTAGCTTGCTTTCTCCACATGCTCCCGGTCACGGCATTCTGCCTCACTGCAGTGCCATAGCACTGAGCGACTGTGGGCTGAAAGCTCTAAAGCCCAAGTAAGTGAACATCTTGTCACAGCAATAAAATGACTCACGCACACTGGAGAAAATGGGATGAAGCCCAATGTCTCTCACAAGGGCTGTCCTTGGGAGCAGAGCATCTGGCAGGGCACAGAGAATCCATCTCAGCTGAGCACCCCAGGAGGTAGGAGCACCATCCAAGGGACCATGCAGGCACACACGCACCCACGCACGCATGCACACATGCACGCATGTACACACACCCACTCTAACACATACCCCACCCCTATGACTGATTACTCAAAGTATCTTAAGAAACAGTGAGGGTTGGGGATTTAGCTCAGTGGTAGAGCGCTTGCCTAGGAAGCGCAAGGCCCTGGGTTCGGTCCCCAGCTCCGGAAAAAAAAAAAAAAAGAACCAAGAAACAGTGAGGGCTGGAGGGATGGCTCAGCGGTTAAGAGCACTGACTGCTCTTCCAGAGGTCCTGAGTTCCATCCCCAGCAACCACATGGTGGCTCGCACCCATCTGTAATAGAGTCCGATGCCCTCTTCTGGTGTGTCTGAGGACAGCGACAGAGCACTCGTATAACATAAAATAAAGAAAGAAAGACAGTGAGTACTTTGGCCTCAGGTTACAGGGATATCCCAGTCCATCCTCAGGGTCACCCACCCCTCCATGCATGCTTTTCCATGACTGGGCACCTGGAGCTCAGTTGAGGGTAAATACAATGACCCAGTGAGGGCATTTGCCCCTTTCACCATTGCTTCCTCAATTGGGTGGAGGGGGATAACTTGGAGCCCGGCCCCACAGAATAAGGCAGGGTTGTTCACTAGATGACAGGAAAGCCAGAGGGGAAAGTTCAGCTCAGTAGCCTGAGAGCAATGAAGTGTAAAGGCCTGGAGGAGAGGACACTCAGAGCTGGTGCAAATACTCCATCAGCTAGGCACTGGGCCTTGGGTGCTGGGCCCAGGGCTAGCACCAGGTCCTTGCCCCAGAAGGGATGGTGGAGTGAAGGGAAGACAGGGCCAGTTCAGAGAGGGCAGTGTCATAGACAGAGGGCTTCTTACTGAGGCAAATGACCAAACCTGGACATTGGGTTCTCAGGTCTAGCAGGGAACCTGGCATGGAGTAGTACCCTCCAGTGCCAGTGTGTATGTGTTGGAGATCTGGTTCTCTCCTTTTCTCGGCTATCCACAGTCTCTTCTGTGGACTCGGATTATGAACACTGACCCACAAGAACTTTTGGGAAACCACTGCCTGAAGCTGGGCACAGGTGAAACCCAGGGAAACCCAGGGCCCAGGGCCTCAGAAAAGCCAGTTCTGGAGAAAACGCAAATGGTGGAACATCAGAAGACTTACACACTGCCCCCGGGACAAGGCTGGAGAGGAAGAGTAGGTGGTTCTGTCCCAGGTCCTAGAGGAAGGGGCCTGGATCAAAGCCAGCATCTTCAGTTTGCAGCCCCGTCAATACCCCAGGGGCTCAAGCCCCCGGGGCTTCTGCTTACATTCACCAAGGTC
Organism: Rattus norvegicus; assembly: GCF_021556685.1. NCBI lineage: Eukaryota > Metazoa > Chordata > Mammalia > Rodentia > Muridae > Rattus > Rattus norvegicus. The sequence continues at coordinate 166,472,800 of NC_141534.1, read as the reverse complement.
TTCTCTCCATGAGCCGACTCTGGCACTTCAAGGTTCCTCTTAGCCCGAGGACAGGGCACAAGAGCACGGCAGCATCTCTAAGGCAATTTCCTTTTTTTTTTTTAAAGATTCATTTATGTGTTACATATAAGCACGCGGGGTAGCTGTCTTCAGACACACCAGAAGAGGGCATCAGATCTCATTACAGATGGTTGTGAGCCACCAATGTGGTTGCAGGGATTTGAACTCAGGACCTCTGGAAGAGCAGTCAGTCTCTTAACCACTGAGCCATCTCTCCAGCCCTCTAAGACAATTTCTTCGGCCAGTTTCCTCAGGCCTCAGTTTGCATCATTGTGACTGCCCCCACCTCCTTTTTTGCCCATGACCATCTTTTTAAAAAATAACAACTGAACATCTCTGGCCCCGGTGTGTCCATCTGTAAACCAGATGACTCTGAACCTCCCAGTACAACATGAAAAGAGCCCGAGAGACCAATGTCTCTCTGTAGCGGCAGCTCTTCTGAGCACGGGCAATTTACTCCCACAGGGTCATTTAGCGCATTGTCATGACAGGGTGGTGGTAGGGGTAGTTCTGGTTTCTAATGGGTAGGGACCAAGGATGCTGGCAAACATCCTGCAATGTCCGGGCAGACAGATGCCACCAACTAAGAATAATCCAAACCAAGATGACAACAGTTCCAAGGGACAGAAACCCTGAACTCAGCCAACCCCTAGGGAGCCAATTGCCGCTGTGACACAGTGTCTCGGGCAGAGTCCTGTGTAGATGAGGGCAGCCTCTATTTCAGAAGTCCTGAGAAAGATTTCCCTAGGAGACAGCAGAGCCAGAGGCTAGAATTTTGACTCGCTAGCTTTGTAACCTGGAACAAGTCGCTAAGCCTCTCTGTGCCTCATTCTGTCGGGAAAGCATGAGTTATCGCCGCTGCACAGCAAGCCTTATGTAAGATACGCGGCTGCTGTTCTTCTCTGTCTTAGAGCAGTTGAAGGCCACTGTCTTGACTAGGGAAGAGCTGTCCAGAAACTGCTTCCTGAGCAGGAAGCCTTGCCCACCCATTCTGTGTGCCAGAGCTCTGGAGATGGGGCTCTCCCCTGGCCCACTGCCCAGCACTCACCCACGGGGTCCACCAGGTCAATGTGGTCCACAAAGTCCCGCTTTCCCAGGTAGACGGTGAGCTAGGGAGGAGAGGCACAACATTAGTGGCAGTGGAACCTCGGAACACAGGACCCCCACCCTGAAGCTAACGCTGACACTGACACACACACATCCCTAACCCTTACTGGAACCACAGCAAGATATGGCTCCTTGCCCCAAACCTAATATTAACAATAATAGACCTTTGAAATGTTTTAAACACCTCTGCCTCCCAAGCCCCTAGGAAAGAGTTGTTATTCCTCCCATTTTATAGACAAACACATTGAGGCCTAGGGAGTTCTTCAAGCCAAACACCACTGAGGAGTTGGGGGTAAAGCTGCAGGGGCAAAGCAGAACAAAACAGGAGAGTGGGGTATCCTGGCGAGGACTGGGGGGCAGGCAGACAAGCTGAGTGCTCTAGGCAGGGAGCCACTTACATGAGGATGCTGCCTCTGGGGCACTGAGGAACCAGGAAGTTAGCTTCCTACTCAGGAGCCAGACCGAGCTCCGCTGGCTTAAACTGAACTGGGAGCACCATTCTAGTTCTCAGCCTTCCCTCAGTCCTGGCCCCTGCATTCCGTCCAGTTTCTCAGGGGTGACCACATCAGCCTCCACTGGGGCCAGTCCACACAGTCCTCAGCCACACCTAAATGGAAATCTAACAGCTGTGCCTTTCTGAAAACCTTTTAGCCATTCCTCTGTGCCTGGTGGGGGTAAGGATGACAAATGGCTTTCATTCAAAGTACCAAATCTAATTGACTGGTCTGAGATGCCTGGGGCCCTGGATGGCCGAGGAATCCAAGATAAGATGGACCCCGGCTCAGCAGGAAAGGTTAAAGATGATTGGTGATGTCTGCTACGGACACCAAATGGAGACACGGAAGTAAACATGGTAGCCCAGGGTGTGTGCGCTGTGAAGCCCAGACACAGGACTCCTGCCATGGGCCCTGTGTCTTCCTCAACTCTGCTCCTTTTGCACACTTGGACACGCACTAGCCTGGGATGCCCTACACTTCCTGGGGTTTTATACTCCACCATAGAACTTCACTTTCCATTTGCCTAGAAGAACTGTGTCACCTGCAGAGGAAGCCATGGCTGACACACACACACCCAGGCAAGTTCCAGCCCAGCCCTGGCATAATAACTTCAGCGCTTCCTATTTGCTGAACAGAGAGTAAAACGGGGTACAGCCTGTGAAATAGATCCTCGGAAAGGAAAAGGGAAGCCCAGGCCCTGAGACCTCCTGAAGAAAAGAGGCACGAGGTGACACTATGACATCCCAACACCAGGGGACTCAATGGTGTCCCTGCAGCCAGCTTGTCCCTGTTTCTCACACTCACACTGATGTCCAATCCATCTCTCCCCAGCTGGGGCTCCCTGAAGTCCACACAGAAAGGTTCCAGCTCCCCTTCCGCCTTCCCATTAGGACTGAGGGCTCCTGAGGACAGAGCTGTGTCAGCCCCAGCTAGCAGTGCCGGGGAGGCTGTTTCCTTTCCTAATCCACAGAGGAGCCCAGGACATGGGACAGCGAGGAGTCCGCACACAGCACAGACTCACCTTTCCATTGGGGCTTGCCTTCTTGAACACTCTATGGAGAGAAAGAGAGGTGAAGCCAGGGTTAATGGATTCAGCCCAGCCAATCCCCTGCCTTGACTGTCATACAGGCGACTGTATTCAGGTGACTGCCAGCTGCCCGCAGGTCTCCTTCAGTCCTTCAGAGTAGGCTGGTGGAGTCTCAGGTCCACCCGGCTCACACACAGGAAAAATCGCAAGTGCCCGTATGGGCCCAGTGATCCAGCCTCACCTCTTCCTATGTCACCTCCCAGCAGGCAATCTTCCTTTCCTGTCATCTGCCTCACGGCTCTACAGCCCCTCTGTTCCCTATTCCACCAGATGATTCCTGCACAAGGCCTTTCTTTGCTCTGGAAGTTTTCTTACCCTACTCTCCTACCCTGGATGTTCTTCCCTAATAGCCACTGCCTTCAATGCCCGCTAGCTATCTCAAGTCCCCAAGTCCTTCTCCTGATTCATTCTTCTTTTCCTCTCAGTCCCCACCAAACACACACACACACACACACACACACACACACACACACACCTGCCACAAACTCTACTTCATGGCTCCTCTGTCTGCTCTGCCACAATGCCCACTCCACAGCATGGACTCTCTCCAGTCCGCAGGTGAATCCCAAACACAGGCAAGGGGGCGCAGCTTACATACGACCACACACAAGGGGGCGCACCTTACGTATGACCAATAGGTGCTAAATGATAACAGGTGGTGAAAGCTCAATAAATATTTGTTGAACAGATGAGTGCCTTGCACAAGAAAACTGGGGCTGCGGGGAGAGGATGCCTGCGCTCACACAGTAGAGCGCTGGGTTGTGAGGTCAGATGACAGTGCAGTCCCTGGATCTTGAAGAGTACCACTTACACAGCAACCGTTTTGCCCTCCCAGAACTAACTGTATCTGGGAGCCTGAGTCTCCTCACCTACAGCCTGTTATCCAGCCCAACCAGCCATTACTAGGGGGAGACAGAAGAAAAGTGAAAGAGACCAGGGGATGAGGAAATGTATTGAAAGAAGGAGGATGGGTGGGAAGGGAGGGAGGGACAGGTATAAAAAATAAAAACTGAACAAGAGCCAGAGGAAAGAGAACCAGGAGATAGAAAAGATGGGACAGACCCGAACCAGAAGGGAACAGCTACACCAGATCAGTGGAGCAGCCCCAATCCCTCCCAGTAGCTCCTCTGTAGGCATCTCGGCCTGTGACTCTGTGGGATCTCCACACCTAGGGGCGGCCTCGGCCTCCCCCTCCCTCCTGGGGCCTAGGGAATATTGATGGGTCTGTCTGAGCATTGCCTGCAAAGGAGAGCTTGACCCAGCATTCCCTCAGGCTCTCCCCTAGGGGCCCTGGCGCCTCTCCTTCTCATGAATATTTATCAGTGTTGGGAGTATGAAGATGCCACAATTGGCTGGGGTGTGATAATTGTTAAAGTAAGGGGGGAAATGCAGACCACCTAGTCTGAACCATCAACTCCACCACCATAGGAGCTCCATGAGTCTCCAGGAAGTGAAAAGCCTGTGAATTCCAGCTTTGCTCACCTCCAGGCGTTGGTAGCCTGGGCTCTGAGGGAGAAGGAAAGCCACTTCAGTGGCTGCTGGAAAGGATGAGGCACACCTAGGTCCAGGAGGAACAATATTCACCAAGCAGGGAGAGGAGGAAAGAGGGGGGAGGGGATGCTTTAATGAGCAGCTAATCATTCCTCATAGTAGAATAGATATATTCTAATTTCCACTTCACAGAGGGAAGCTCTTAACTGGAGGCTTCTTGTGACGCATTAACTTGCTCAGGGGCATGGCAAACAAGGGGCTAGGTCAGGACCCAGACCTGCTTTTGACCGCCATGCCTTAATCCAACCCACTGTTTCCTAAAACCGAAAAGACAGGAAGAACAGACAAGAGGGGAGGGGAAGAGCAATAAACGAATGGTGACTGGGGTGAGGGGCAGAATGCAGGAAGTACAGCCATCAGTGGGGAATGTCCTGCTACTGCCTTAGTCAGCACCCGAGGCCACCTCCTTCAGGAAGCCAGGACTCTTGTGGCTTCCTCAAACAACAGCAGCTGCCTCACTCTCTGAGTGTTGTTATTCCCCACTCGTTCCTGTAAGTACATTTCCCAGGACAATGCTGATCCTGGACAATCCCATTTCAAAGATGCAGAAATTGAGGCTCGAAGAGGTCACACTAGTCTGTCTCCGTAGTCCACGAGGCTCAGCCGGACCATTACATTTAGCCAAGCACCACCACTCAAAACTCCACCCACTTTTTGCCCCTAGCGCAAACAGAAATGAGACTCCTTTCTTGGCGTATTCTCAGTTTCCAAGACCCCACCTTTGCATACACCACACAGACCTCTTCTTGTAGCAGGCACCAATTTAACCTAAGACCACGATCCCAGCCAGCCTTGCAGGTCTGAGCAGCTGCATCTGCTTCACTCCCAGTACTGCCCCTGCCCCACAACCTCAGCCTCAGTCACAGCTGGGTCCCTCCAAAAGAGAAACACCAGCAGGGCGCCTTTTGATTAAGGTTCAAGATAGCTCAGGACAAAGAAGGGGAGGGGGTTTGCAATGAGGAGGCCAAAATCTCACGGGAAGGATGAGCCGGCAGGATGAGCTGGGGCCGGAGCGGGAAATGGGGACGCCATTGGAGCCTCAAGCCTGTCTCCACCGCTCCTTCTGGGGCTGCAGGTCCTCCTGGCTGCGAGGCTGTCTGTGCGGCTGCTCCATTGTCTCTGTGGACCAGCTCGCTCCGCTTACTCAGGGATTTTTCTGCTCCTCCATCCTTTGGGCTTGCATGTGACTCACACTCCAACCCTGTTTCTACCCTGCCTCTCCCTCAGCTTCCCGCTGCTAACTGACTGAATGGCCTAATTCCAAATTCCCAAGAGAGGAATCTGATTGGTCAGCTTTGATCAGGTATCCCACCCCCTGGTCCAATCACCTATGTCCGGGATGTAACCTGTGGTCCATAAAGCAGAAGCAAAAGAGCCTCTGGAGATCCTTATTGTCCAAGCCAGAGGTTGCAACTCGCTAGTTATTTAGGAAGACTATTTAAGATATTAGGGGACGGGGCGATGGCTGGGGATGAGTTTCCTGCTTCACAAGCATGAGGACACGAGCTTGGATGCTCAGTACCCACAGAAAAGATGGATATTACAGTGTGCACCTGTGACCTCCTCACTGGAGAGGAGTCCTGGGGGATTCTCTGACCACGTAGTATGGCCTACATAGAGAGCTCTAGGTTCAGAGAAAGCTCCATGTTGAGTGAGAGACCTTGTTTCAAAAAATAAGGTGAGGAATGAAAAGAAAGACACCCACAGTTGACCTCCAGCCTTCACATTCACACACACACACACACACACACACACACACACACACACACACACGTGCACAAACACACATACACTACACACATGCACAGAGGGTTTGGCTTGGTTTGGGTTGGGTTGGTTTTGAGGCAAGATCATACTGTATGTCCATGTCCGGGCTGAACTCACAACGGAGACCAGGCAAACATTCAGACTCCCAATGGTTCCCCTGCTCTGCTGGGATTAAAGTCAGTTATGCCTGACTATTTGGGGAGCTGTTGGTTTGTTCTTATCAAGACAGGGTCTCACTTTGTAGCTCAAGCTGTCCTGAAACTCACTATGTGGACCAGGCTGGCCTCTGCCTCCTAGCACTGCAATTAAAGGCATGTGCCACTACACCCGACTTTGTTTGTTTGTTTGTTTGTTTGTTTATTGGCTTTTAAAGAAATGGAATGAGCCGGATCATACCAAAACGTGCTACAGGCAAACAAAGATATAATAAGTAAGTCTTATGGGCACCAGTGTTGATTCCCTGAGGCTGGATCTGTGGGAATACCAAGCATCCCCCGTCTCATAGGGTTAAGCACCTGGGGCTTGTTCTGACAGATAAGATGGGAGTGCGAATGTCCCATGCCACATGCCACATCCAGCCAGATGCATGGAAGAAGCTGTACACGAGTCCCCAAGCCCTTCATACTCATTTTCTGTGACTGCTATCACAAAGTTCCACCAAGTCAATGGCTTCAAACAACACAAATGTATAGTTCTGTGCTCCACGCATTCAGGGTGGGCCCCCTTGGGCTAAAATCGGGTCATCGAGGAGTCCTCAGCTCCTCCTGGAGGTTCTAGAGGCAAATCTGCTTTCTAGCTTCCAGAAGGTTCTTTCCGTCTCACAGACTCCTGCCTCCACCTTTAAAGCCAGCAAGAGAAGGCGGACTTCTCACTATACTGTATCACTCAGATCCACTCTCACTCTCCTTATAAAGACCACTGAGGGGACACTGGGCCCATTTGCATAATCCAGAATGATCTCTCTACTTTAAGAACAGCAGATTAGAAACTTGAAGCCCACCTCTACAGGCTCCAAGGGTTAGTGCCTGGGCATCCTGGGGAAGCAATGCTTTGCCTACCTCACCGTCTCGCTTCTGCAGCTAAACTCAGCAGTGATCTAGATTTTCTGCCATACGATAGCACAGACAGAGAGCCTTCAGACACACAATCTTAAAATTCGGAATCCTGAGGCCTGTGTTACTGCAGCAGACCAGCTGGAACCTAACACGGGGAATGCCTGCGTTAAACAGATCCTAAGACTCACATGGGGAATTCGAGGGAACGGAATTGCCAAAACAACCTTGAAAAGAATAGGACGGAATTGGAAGGCTCAATTTCAAAACTTACTGCAAAGATACAGTGACTAAGAGGGCTGGAAGGGGCTGGAGAGATGGCTCAGCGGTTAAGAGCACCTGACTAGTCTTCCAGAGGTCCTGAGTTCAATTCCCAGCAACCACATGGTGGCTCACAACTATCTGTAAAGAGATCCGATGCCCTCTTCTGGTGTGTCTGAAGACAGCTACAGTGTACTTACATATAATAAACAAATAAATCTTTTTAAAAAAAGATCAAGTGATTAAGGTTGTATGGTACTGACACACAGACTTACAGATCAATAAATCATTAACAATACAGAAACAAACCCATCCCATACATTTGTGACAATTTATATTTATTTATATTCAAATTATAGCATTATATTTATAAATTTTTTGACAAGAGCTAAGGCAAGTTAGTGAAGAAAAATAACAACCTTCCATCTTCCCTTCCTTCCGTCTTCCCTTCCTTCCTTCCTTCCTTCCTTCCTTCCTTCCTTCCTTCCTTCCTTCCTTTCTGTTTATGTATCTCAAGCTGGTCTCAAGCTCCAGATCACATGCCCCAGCCTCTCAAGTGCTTGCATTATAGGTGTGAGCCACCACGCCAGCTAAAATAGTCTTTTCAACAAATGACAGTGGACCTAGATGTCTACATGCAAAGGAATGAGGTTAGATGTTTGTGAGCTGCTGAACTGGGTGATCTACATTGCACCATACACAAAAAGACTCAAAATGGACCAAGGACCCAAGCACAAAAGCTACTGCCGTGAAACTATTAAAGAAACTATTAAGTCTGTAAATCTTCATGACCTTGAGCTAGGCTATCACTTTTGTTATTGTTTTGTTGTTGTTGTCTTTGTTTGCTGAGACAGGGATTTTCTGTGTAGCTCTGGCTGTCCTGGAACTCACTCTGTAGACCAGGCTGCCCTCGAACTCAGAGCTCCACCTACTTCTGCCTCCTGAGTGCTGGGATTAAAGGCATGTGCCGCTGCCACCCAGCAGGCAATAATTTCATAAATCGATGGCAAAAGCACAAGCAACTAAAGAAAGGGAAAATAAAATAAATATCTGGGCTAAAAGAGTTACTATCAAGAATATGAGACAGAGCCGAAGAGGTGGCTCAGTGGTTAGGAACACTTGCAGAAGACCTGAGTTTGGTTCTATCCATCCTGAGCTCACGATCATCTAGAACTTCAACTACAGGGAATCTAATACCCTCCGCTGGCCTTCAGGAGTACATGTGTGTGTGCGCGCATAAACCCACACACTCCAGTCAGTCAACCAATCAATCAACACTAACCTCATACCTACAAATAATGGCTCTAATAAAGAAGGACGGCATGACTCCAGCGACAAGAGTCTGGAGAAAGTGAAACCCTCGTGTTGGTAGGAACAACGCAGCAGACAGATACAATGGGATATTATTCAGCCACAAAATGGGAAGACGTACTGGTCCATGCTACAACATAATGAAGCCAGAAAGCATTATCCTCAGTTGATGAAGAGGCTGCATAATGTGTGATTCCACCTACCTGAAGTGTCTAGACTAAGCAAATTTATAGAGGTAGAAAGTAGATTCATAGGTGCTGGGTGCTGGGTACGGGGTGCCCAGAGCTAAGGGTTAGAGAGGGAAACGGGTGCCTATGGGTTCAGAGTTTCTGTAGGAAGTAATAACAACATTCTAGACTTAGACAGTTGTGACACAACCCTTTGGATACACTAAAAACCACAGATCTGTACACCAGGATGCAAATATTACAGTAAAAAATTTCATTTTAAAAACAGGAAAAAAACAGAGGAAGACAAGAGCTTGAAAGGAAATATGCCATAATAATAATAATAATAATAATAATAATAATGATAATGATAATGATAATGAGTGTAAGAAAACTCCACTTTTTTGTCCCTCTTTTTTTTCTGTATGGAATGCTGAGTGTAAACGAGTTCTGCCTCAGGCCTAATAGAAAGAACCATCTGGAAACAAATGGTAAGAGAAGTCAAGGCTAGTCAGGGTTCCTTTGTGAGGAGCCCTGGGATGTGTGTACGTTTACGTGTCATGCATGTGCAGGTGCACATGGGGAGGTTCCCCTACACTGTGTGAGTGTGTGTGTAGAGACCAGAGGAGAAGGTTGGGTCCATCCTCGGCCACCACTCCACCTTTATTTGGGAGGGGACAGTACCTGTAACTCATCAAGCAGGCTAGGCTAGCTAGCCAGTCAGCCCCAGGAATCTCCTCCTTCTCTCCCTCCACCCCCAACCCCAACCCCATCCCCAGGGAATGGAGATGACAGATGCACCCCACCACCCCTGTATTTATTTCATATGTGTCCTGTGAATCAACTCAGGCCTCCACACTGGCAAAGCATGCATGTCACTGACACGTTAACCTCTGAATGCTAGGATGTCACAGTCTCTGTGCGGGACAATCCCGGTGGTTCCTGGGAACACTTCCAGGCTACAATGTTGCCATTGCAACTGCTGTCTCCAGAAAGCTTTCCCTGAGTTGCCAGCTCTACATCAACAAGTCCCCACTCACTGCAATGTAACAGTCCGCTTACTTCACTTTTGTAACAGAAATAAGAGTGGGGCTCCTATGGGCACTATTGCCAAGGGGGCCCTGGGGCCCAGTGTGCTGCCTAAGGCAGAGCCAGGCTCAGGGAACCAATAAAAAGGAGGGCTATTGGATGGACATCACAGGATGGATTAGGCAAGCACAGGGATGCAGGTGGTACACCACTCCGCACTGGGAATAGGTTCTAGCTGTACTCTGCTCGGCTGCTGGGGCCAGTAGGCACTGGACTTAGAAAATGCTTCGTGGAGCAGGTCACAGCCACCAGGGTGAGTCTCAATCACAGCTGATATCCGGAACATGCCTCTGACCAGCTCTAACCAGAATACCTCATCTATTACCTGCTCTCCCGGTCCTGCCCATGCCAGATGTCAAGTCATTCACACATCCAGCACATGGACCGTGCCAATGAGAGACCTACTAAGAACAGCGGCTACCATCCACTCTGCTTTCCGGTATGCCCTGGCGGTGCTGAATAGTAAGCCACACATGTTATGTTAGTCCAACTTCAAGAGAGACTGCAGACTCAGAGATCCCCGAAACATGTCCAAAGCCTCCACAAGACAGTATCGGGAGGGTACAGATCCATCTGCGGGAGGTCGGGGGCACAGAACAGATCTTACTCCGTATCCAAAACCCCTACTGAAAGACTAGTGGTGAACATGGATCCCCTGAAGGAGCCAGGAAAGCAATAGGAACCACTTGTTCCTTTGTGAGTATTAGCAAAGAAATTCTCTTGATCCAGTGATGTGGGCAAACCTTTAGACAGTCATTCTTCAGCTGATATTAGAACCCACTCTACAACAGAACTCAGATGGTGCATCACAGACATCAACTGTTCCACCCACGGTCCTGCAAGGAGTAGCACTCTATTCCTGTTTACCCAGAAGGGATCTGAAGCAGAGACACACCAGTTTCCCACAAGCCACACGATCAGAAATGGCAGAGCTAGGGGCTGGTGACACAGCTCAGCTGCTGAGATGACTGGCCGCTCTTCTAGGAGACCTGGGATCCATTCCTAACACCCATATGGTAGCTCACAGTGAACTGTAACTCCAGTTTCAGGGGGTGTGATGCCTCTTCTGGTCTCTTTGGGTATTGGCCACTCGCATGGTTCACAGACAAACGTGCAGGCAGAATATGCATGCACATCAAATACAATGTTTTAAAAAGTAGAAACTGGAAAACTAGATCGTGATGTTTAGACATTTGGGGGCAGATCTCAGGCAGTGAGGAGGATCTCAAATTTCTGATTTCCCTACCTCTGCCTCCCAAGTTTTAGGATGACAGACATGTGGCAACAAAAGTCCTGGAAGGTTACATTGCTGTCTCAGGCTACATGGCTGTCTGGGGTGCGCAGCAGGTGGGGAAGCTTCAGTGTGTGTGTGTTGGGGGGTGTCAGTTTCCCTCACACGAAGGTGAAGGTGGCTGAGGTCCCTAGGTTTTTGAAAGATTCAGAGTAACTGGACGTAGCTGGTGAGTGTCCCCAGTGCCTGGGAAGACCCCAGAAGGTCAGGCTGAGCTAGAGGACAGTCCATCCTTCCTGGAGAGGCATGGATCATGTCTATGTACAACTGAGTCTTAACACCGGTAGACAGCTGTGAGGGGCCTTGAGTGCCGGCCCAAGACACTTGGAACATCCAGAAGGCAGTGGAGAGTCACAAACCATGGCAGTGAGAGAGTGGGAGAGGGTGAGAGGATGGTGGGTGACAGCTGAATTCTGGACAGACACACCCTTGAACTCGACCTCACCCCTACCTGTTTCCCTCTCCTCTCCCCAGCCCACCCCCTGCCCCTGTAGCAGTGCTGGTTCAGATGGGTGGGGTAGGGACCATGCAAGGGGGTATTACTTCTCAGCCACCGCCGCCCTACATTCTGACCCACTTTCCTGGGTGTGAGAACAGCCATCAGGGAGCAGGGAGGCGTGAGGAGCAGGTGGCAGCAGAGATCTGAGGACCTTACCATATTCTCCCTGGGCGGAGTTGTTTGTGCTGGGCTTGTCTGCCCGTGTGCTGGGAGGAAGTAGCAGAATGGAATGTCTCACGTGCTCAGCCCACCTGCTCCTCAGGTCAGCCCAGGGGGGAGACAGGAAATGTCACCTCGCTTCACAGACCTCCCCACTGTTGGGGAGGTGGGGTGGGCTGAGAGGTCACAGTACTGCCCTGGTGGAGAAACCAACGCCTGGGGGAAGCGGCTACTTGTGCTGGAGCCAGAAGACTGCTCAGACTTGCCACTGTGTCTCAGCCAGCCTGAAACAAGCATCCTGGGCTTCTGCCACCCTGGCTCCTGTCTCAGGCCTTCTTAAAACGTCACAAGAATGCCCCTGGGCCTGACACAGCCCCTGAACACAGAGTGATGGTCTGTAGGCCTGAGGGCTGGGGACCATGGATTCCTGGGATCCTGTAAGATGTCCCTGAAATTAGCCAGGCAGGGGAGCCTCCATCCCTTCTTTGTCCAAGGGACAGAGTCTAGCCCATCTTCTGGGAATCTATGTCACTGGAGATTGAAAAACCAAAGACTAAAGTGCACATTATTAAGCTGGCTGGCATCTGAACACGGCGGAGCCCACAGACAGTGCTGGGCCTACCCAGCTTTCCTGAAGGTTAGGTAGAGGCACAAAGGAAAGGCAACAAGAGAAAGGGTCTGGAAATTCAGGCAGGTGGACCTTACCTGACTCTACACTGTCTGAGGTTCCTTCCCCTGTAGCTAGAGTACAGGGAACCATCCACCCGACACCTGGGAATAACATGGAGTCTTAACACTTACTACAGATCCTTAAAGGGAGTGGGCATGGCTGGCAGTATACTTCCTATGGTTGTCATCTTACCCTGGTCCTACCAACACCCTCGGGTGGGAAGGTAACCATGCCACCAGGACAGAAGACTGTTAGAGAGACTCGTGTGCCAGCAGACCACTGACACAACAGCCCCCTTCAGAGAGCAAGCCCAGGTGCAATATTGGGTGATACTCTAAGTGAAGGAGACCCCTCTCTGCCAGTGCAGGAAGGTACCAAAACCCAGCAGCATGCAAGAACAAGAACACAGTCATGTGCACACACACACACTCACACACACCACATACACACATACTCCACTATGTACCTAAACACCTGCCTGCAAACACTATATATGTGTGTATACAGAATATACATACATCATAGTTACATACTACATACACACACATAACTAAATACATTCCTTCAGACACTATACACAACACACATACATATATACATACATATACACACACACTATAGAAGCACCTAAACATCTTCCTATATATACTATACACAAAACACACACACACACACACACACACAGAGAGAGAGAGAGAGAGAGAGAGAGCACAGAAACAAATACTAAACATTCTGTGCATGAACACGTGCATTACACACTCACCCATACCGTCCTTCCCTACAAGCACTATCCCATCCACACAAGGCGAAAGCACACATATACTCCCACAGTGGTCCTCACCCGGCCAAGGAGTAACTGCAACAATGACAGAGCCCAAAACGGGGCAGTCCTCTTGATGTCCCTTCCCCTTCTGGATGTCTCTCTCCCCATCCTCCATGGTCCACTCATCCCCACTCCTCAACACCAGCTTCCTCCTGAAAGCATCTCAACCCTCCTTCAGGACGCCTCAGCCTCAGCTGTTCCCTCTCAGGCACTGTGGTCAGTGCTGCCTCATGCCCAGCTGTGAGGAACTCTGCCCTTCCTAGAACCCACAGCAGCCAGCATTCTGCACGTTTCTATCAGCTGGGGCACCTCAGCTGCCACAGACACAGCTAATCTCAAGGCTTTCTCTCCAACCAGACCCTCCCACACATGCCCACCATTCTCGGGTCACTTCTACTAGTGTTCAGACAAGTCCCAAACAACTTCTCCCATGATGCCCTTCCCCACGCGTGTGCTCTGCCCTGCCCAGTGCAGCCCAGACGTGGCACAGAGGATACGCTCCATGCACTTTGCACGTCCTGGAATCGGGGAATAACCGATGCAATCCACGGAGGAAAACAGCTGCTTCCTGGCCAGGCAGAAGAGAAGCCTTACCCCATTTTGTAGCCACAAGCCTCAGCGGTGCCACAGTGTAAGCCCAGGAAAGACAGAACAGAGGCAAGGCCCCTCAGAGAGACCCAGAGCTGGGGGCTGAAGGCAGCAACAGCCAGGCCAGCCCTGCAGATGGCTCTCCCCAGCCCCAAATGAGGGTCAGTTACAAAGAAGAGGAAAAGGCGTTCCTGATATGCGTCCTGTTTCCTCTCCTCCTCTGGGCTTCTTGGGCTATAGAAGCGGATGTCTCCAGGCTGGCAGCACTTGACCTGCTCACAGCCAGCCAGTGGTGAGGGTCTCTCTGAGCCTTCCCCCACCTCAGCAGCACAGGCTATGCAGAGATGCGGAGATGCATTTCTTGAGTGACCCTCAAGTTTCCCTTCCTCAGCACAGGGAGCCTCTGCATTTTAATCTTTGTGGGTCACAGGCAGCACCTGACTCTACCATAAAGGCACCTCCTCCAGGAAGCCTTCCATCCCACTCTCACTTGCTGCAAGAAAGCCTCTAGCGTCCCCTGTCCTTGATTCTGTACCCATCTGCCCAACTCTTTACCTGCTGTGTGTGGGAGCTGGATTCTCTAGGTGTCGGGTCAAGGGAGGAGATGCCAAGGTTGGAGCTTATCTAATACATGGGATTCCTTGGACATAAGGACAAAATGCACCTGCTCTATCATATAGGAATCCTTCCTGAGGGAGAAGGTCAGGCCCAAACCAGAATCTCCCTGAGGGGAGTAGCCATGACTCCTCTATCAGACTGGATGCCTCTAAAGGTCAAAGGTCATGCCTCCATCCTCAGACAGGAGGACTGTGGCACTTGTGGGTGACAGCAAGTTCCAAGGAAGAGGAGCTGAGTTCTCCCATCACACCAGAATTCCTCTCCAGGCAGACAGGATGTGTGGAATCCTCTTCCATCAGATCAGCAGCTCTGAGAGGACATAGTCTCCGCATACGGCCCAAAATAGTTCCAAAATAGACCAGTTCAGACTAAGACACAGAGGTAGACTCCCTTCCAGGGAAGAATTAGAAGGAATCTTGCCCAGGTTCCCATGCCAACTTCTAGCCCACTCCTCAACTGAACTGAAATTGTCATGTTGTACTTAAGACAGTCCAGTCAAGTGTCTGGGCAGAGGCTATCACCTGTTAATCAAGACCAGCAACTTCTGGGGGGATGGTGGCAATGGTGGGGAGGTGTCCCTGAAAAAAAGGGTGCCAATCAGACTATACACCCAGTTCTGGCCTTGGTGCCTCTGTGTGTCAGGTTCCAGTGGGAACGCCTCCATGGCCGGTAATACCACCTCCCTATCTCCGAATGATGCTGGCACCCACTCTGGCTACAGTGACTTGAAGCACTGGGTAGAGTGGACAGCAGGGGCCCATCCTAGGTTCCTCTTTAAAGGCAACACTGGCCTTCCCTTAGTGATGCCCCTGCCTCTGATCCAAGCAGCCTTCATGTCCTCCTCCCTCCCTCAGTTCCAGGGGTTGCTATTAACCAAGATCAGTGCACAGAGTGACTGCAACACCCCTTATGAACTCAGCCTCAAGTATCCCAAGAGCAAGCAATAGAAGCAAAGCCAAGGATCCCAGGCTACAGGGAGAAGTGGGGAGCCTACGCTTATGGGCAAGGTCTGAAATCAGACCTCAAGGTCAAGGCCCAAGCAGCCCAGAGGCAGCAGGACTGAATGTATGTTCAGTAAGGTGGCCAGACTCTGGTGATGATTTGAGCTTTTTTCACTCAGACATTATTACAAAACATGCTTCACCATTTACTACAGGCCGGCACTATTCTAAATACCACATTAGCTCATCTAACAGGCACCGAGAAGCCTGCACCTGTTATCATGCCCTTCCTACAAATGCCACTTGATATTCTTACTGTCTCCAACTAGAAACTAACACAGGTCACCCCAAGTAACGGAGTAAGTAAATGAGCAATGTAAGCAGTTTAAAAGTCAAAAGGAGAGCCTGGGAGATGGCACAGAAGGCAAGGGTGCTTGTTGGCAAGGTTGGATCCCACATGGATGAAAGAAAAACCTGACTCCCCAAGTTATCCTCACCTCCATATGTCTCTCTGTCTGTCTGTCTCTCTGTCTCTCTCTGTCTCTCTGTCTCTCTCTCTCTCTCTCTCTCTTTCTCTCTCTCTCTCTCTCTCTCTCTCTCTCTCTCTCTCAAGAAGGAGAAGCTGAAGCCAGAGAAGGGAAGAGAAAGCCACCACAGTCCCTCAGGTGGTTGAAGGCAGGTCCAGCCTGCCAGACTCCAGCCTCCGCTCCTCCCCTTGCTGGCTTTACTGTTCACTGTACTCTCAGGAGGCCAGGGAGGTCAGAGGACCTGGAGGGGATGGCTTGTCCCTTTGTAGGGAGCACTGATTCCTGGGTGAGTGAGGACCTCCAAGGGGAGCACCTACCCACACTTCCCTGTTGGCATGATCCCTTTGCCTGGTTACCTCAGTCCATGGGAGCGTCTTGGAGCTACACCCTCGTCTTGTTCGTTTGTTTCTTTGTTGACCACAGTCTCCTTAGGTAGCCCAGGCTGGGCTTGAACTCGAGATCTTCCTGTCTCATGATGAACCCAGGTAACACTATTATGAAGGAGCAGAGGGCACCGGCAGGATGTCCATGGCATCCTGTCTATGGCATCGAAGTCGTGCTATTCAGCTGCCTGGAATGTGACAAGGTTGGGCTCTATAGGACATGTGACAAGGTTGGGCTCTATAGGTGACCATAAAACTAACAGCAGCACAGCAAACAGACTTGTCAGGTGGTCTTGGGCAGGTCCAAGTCCCTCTTGGCTTCAGCTAGACGGGGGCTCTCAATGGAGTCACATGACCTCCCAAGGAGCCTGGAGAGCTGATGAGATAATAGAAATAGGTTCTGGGAAGACTACCAAAGCCCCCAGAACCAAAGATCCTTAGGAGAACATGGCTGAATTATCAAGACCTTTTAAAAATGCCTTCCATTACTCTTAAGAATACAGAGGCTGGGAGTGAGGTGGGTGCCATGGAACTGGGCAAGAATGGCTTCCTGAGCCCCCTGAGGCAGAGCAGGGAGGAACATTCAGAAACACCTCCAAAGGGGTTGGGGATTTAACTCAGTGGTAGAGTGCTTGCCTAGGAAGCGCAAGGCCCTGGGTTCGGTCCCCAGCTCCGAAAAAAAAGAACCAAAAAAAAAAAAAAAAAAAAAAAAAAAAAAAAAAAAAGAAACACCTCCAAAACTGCTCTCTAGACTTGGTAATAAGCACTCTCACATCCTCTGTAAACCTTCAATCAACTCGCCAGTTTCCCTTCCTTTGTTCCCAGAGGGGTGGTGAGAAGTCAGCCAGGAGGAAACACACTGACCCCTCAACCACTAGTTTGTCCAAAGCAGCACACCCCAGAACAAGCTCTACCATCCCAGCCTCAGGACCCACCATTTGACTTCAATCCCTCAGACAGCTACATGGGGTGCCAGTATCAACGAATGTAGAGGAAACTAGGGGAAAGGCTGAAATCTCTACCCAGCACTGTCTCACGGGGCACCTCACCTCACCTGTCCTCATCTGGGTCACAGGAATAAGTAAACGGATGTCTTCCTGCAGTGGGCAAACAAGCGAGGGAAATGATACACCAGGGCTCTGTGCACAGAGAAGAACGAAGCATTGGGTGACAGTGCCCTCAGGGAAGAGGGGAAAACCAATGTAAATAATCTTACATGAGAACAGCAGTCAGGCAGTGTGTGGTAGTGGCTCCCACCCTTAACACCAGCACTCGGGAGGCAGAGGCAGGCAAAGCTCTGAGTTCGAGGCTGGCCTAGTCTACAGAGTGAGTTTCAGGACAGCCAGGGCTACACAGAGAAACCCTGACTCAAAAAACAAGCAAACAAACAACAAAGGACTAGCATCCAGGAAAGCCCACTGTCACCCAGTCCTTGCTGGTAACTCCCTGTGTGCCCAGCACATCTCCTAGCTGCACTCGTGTGCACTGGTTCAACCCGTGGAGGACCACTTGTGGCTAAAGGATGGGCTGCGGCTATGTGGTTTCAATGTCACAGTTCTACCAGACTCCAGGGTCCCCACTCTCCAGTACTTTTGCCAAACTTTCTCTGTTCTGCCTCAACTATGGTGGCACTGAGAAGCAGAGGGGTCTGCTAGACACTATCCATATGTGATGGGCAAAGTCCAGTCCAGCCACTAGCCCCACAAAGGCACCAGAGAAGGGTTGCCAAGAGGAAGGAAGGCAGTAATTCCAGAGTGACATGGGGGTGGGCGGGGTTGTCTAAAAGTTATAGAAGACAAGCTGCACCTAACCTGGGAGACATTGAAAGGCAGTGTTGAAAGAGAGGACATTAAGGATTGCCTCTGCAATTGACACCTGAATACAACAGAAGACACATCCACAGCCCATTCAAAGTCATTCTTGTTCCATTCTCTCGCGCACCCATAATGGTGTTAACACGCACACGCACACTCATGCATAAACATAGATGAATGAGGGAAATGAGGCTCGGTGACCGCAGATAAGAAGGCCAGCCAGAGCAAGCCAAGAGCGGTTCAAGGCCGGTTGGAACCCAGCTGAGATTCAGTCTGTTATGGGAGGCAGGGGGTTGTGCTTCTTTATGAAACTCCCCACTTTCAGTCCTGCTGGTCCCTGGCCCTCCTCTCCCCTTCACCACACCCCATGCACATATGTGCACTCAGCCAGGCCCTGGGGCCCGATCAGAAGGGACCCACCCTAGGAGGGACGGCCAGCAGAGCTGAGCTGCACGTCTCTGCAAGAGTCAAGGATGAATCCTCACTCTGGGCCTCTGAGTCCTGATAACCTCGACCTCCCTGCTGTAAATCTGCTCTCCCATCAACTGCACAGGGCCGCCAGTCTCTCCCATCTCCTTCCTCTGCCCCTCACCCTCCCCAGGGTGCTGTTAGCTCAGCCTTTCCCATCAGTGGCTCAGGAATGATGGGAAGTGCTTCTGGCCAGGAACTGAGAGGAGGCTGCTCTGGGGAGGGAGGAGAGGGGACATCCTTGGGGGCCAAGGATCAAGTCTGTGTATCCTGAGTCCCAGGCAGCCGGGAGCACTGAGGCCTTATAGATGGAGAGACAGAAACTCGGAGAGAAGAGAACAGAGAAGTATCTGGGATTGGTTGGCATGTCACAGGTACCTTGCGAGATACATTTAGCAGGCTGAACTAAGTACCATATCCTAATCCTGAGGTATGATGGGGGGACTCCACACCTGGGGTCTGACTAGTTAAGAATCTTGCATGGGGAAAGCCTCCTGAATTATGTGGGTGGCCCTACAGCGATTGCTAGGTCAGAGAGAAATGACAGGTTTAGAGTCACTGGAAGATCCTCTGCTGCTGGCAGTTAACATGGAGGGTAAGGCCAGGAGCCATGGAACACAGGCAGCGTCTAGAAACCAGTGAAGACAGGGATGGCATTCTCCCCTTGCGTCTCCAGTAGGGACGCAGTCCTGCTGACCCACCTTAGGACTATTGACCTCCGGAACCTTAACAGAAGAAGCCTTGACTCTACTGAAGCGGCTCAGTGTGTATTTCAGGTGAAGCAACAGCAAGGCTGAGAGAAAAGCTGACTCAGGTGGGTCCTGTATATCACACACCACACTGGCTGCTAGGTATACTCATTCCGAGTACAAGCTGACCTAGCCATCCTCCTAGATTCTCCTGGAAGTCGGGTAGAATCCGCTCCTCTTCTAAAGCAACGGTGTCTAGGGCATTTGAGAAGGAAAAGACCCAGACCAGGGTGGTGAGCCTCTGACCCCACCTCAGCCTCCATAGCTCATCTCCCCTTCTCCCAATCCCTTGTCTCACTTCAGCTTCTCTCAAGATTTGTCATCAATGACTGTAAATTACTGTTTAAAAAAAAAAGCAGACGGTGATCCTGCTGCTTAAGCAGCATGTGCAGCACCCAGCACCCAGCACCCAGCTCCCAGCACCCAGTTCCCAGCACCCACCACCCACCACACACCTCCCACCGTCATATCTTGTATTATTGCTCATTCAGAATCCTCAGGGAGCCACTGGTGACTCCTCAGATCCTGTGTTCAGGCCTAGCTATGCCTGTCCTTCCCCTCAGAGCACTCTTGTACTGTCCATTCCTTGCTAGCTGTTTCCCTGCTATGAACTACAGCCCTCACTAACCCAAAGGCAATGTCTGTGTGGTGGCCAGAGTGTCCCAGCGATGTGCTGGTGCTCAGTGTAAGTCACTTCACACTGGCTTATGCTAGCTCAGTACTGAAGGCTGTACTCGTCACTCAGCAGAGGGAGGAGGTGATCTGACCCTTGTGCAGGTGAGGGCAGGGAGACTCAGCTGGGAAGGGTGACTTCCTTTCATACCCAGCTAAGCATGAACCAGCACTCAGGCTAGCTTCAGAACCTATGGGCTCCCACTACAGACCCTGGGCAGCTCCCTATGGAATGTTCAAAGGCAAAAAAGTCCTGAAGGCATCAGCATTTGAGGAGGAAGGAGAACCACATGGAAAGCATGTTAAAGTCAAGCTGGGCCCTCATCGAAGTCAAGGGGATGCTGGGAATTTCTTTCCTAGCACCATAGTGTGTGTGAAGGGGATCTCGGTCACTTACCACCATTAAAAAACAAAACAAAACAAAACAACTTTTTATGCAGACCTAGGGATTCGAACTCAGGTCCTCCTGCTTTCACAGTAAGCACTTTACCCTCTGAACCATCACTCCAGTCCTAGCAGCTGCACTTTTAAAAATGGAGATGCCAATGCTGTGGCCCAGGGACACGAAAAACCCAGTATTCTCCACCTTGTATTCAGGCCTCCGCCCTCCGTGCACAGAAAAGGAGTCTGAGGGAACAGAATACTGGAGTAGGGAGGGAAGAAAAAAGGAAATCTTTCCCCAGGCTATCTTGTTAGATTTCCTAACGCTCTGTCCAGACAGACTCTCTACCCTTATTACAGAGGTAACAGCGATTCGCCAAAGTAGGTAAGATGGCCAGTCACCGCCAGAGGTTGGTGGAGGCCCCATGGTTTCACCCCACATGTGGGTGAAACCCTGCTTCAGTCATGGCTGCATTCCACATCCTGCTCACCCAGAGAACACAGCCAAACCCCTAGGTCCCTCAGAGCCTCAGAACCCGCTCGTCCCCCTACATGGCCTACTGCTTCTCAGGCCCAAGTCTATAGCACAGAAGCCAGAACTCAGGTGAAGAGGCCAGGGCTGGTGTCCTTCTGGCAGTTCAGGGTGCCCATCACCTGACTGGAGCTTTCTTGCACATCTAGATCCCTCTCTGCTGCCACTGAAGTGGGAATACTGTAGGCATCGGGACACCCGGGAGAGCTTGCATGGATGGGTTGATCTGGCTGTGCTGATCGCGTGGGAGCGCCTTCCTATCTGGCTTACCTGTCCAACTCTTCCTCATCCTACAAAACCCATGCCAGCTCTACCTCCCCCGGCAAGAACTCCTGAGGCCTCTGTTTGCCCTCAGCAGCTCGGCCACCCTGGCTGCTTCTCCACCATATTTTCTAAGCAGCTGCACTCCCCTGGCACAGTGCAAGGTGCTGAGGCTTCGAGGTCGAGCCTTGGCTCTATCAGGCCAGGGCGCTTGTCTGCTTTATCCATGTAATGGCAACCAGACAGAACCAGTGAGGGTCCCCAGTGGGTAGGGGGGGGACCTGGGCTGGGAATCTGTACTCAGCTTCTACTCGGGTCACTACTGAGGTTGAAGGCCTCCCGCTGCCCTCAGGCCTAGAGAGTAGAGGTGCTGGATGAGGCCTACCAATCTATTACCAAATAAGGACAAGGTCTTTATGAGCATTTCCAGAAAACAGAGGCCCCACAGAGAAAGGATGCGCCCAGAGTCCACCCAGAGCAGCCCCGGAATGACTGGTGGCATCCTCGGCAGGTGTGGGTTTTATGCTGAGGAGAGAGCAAGCAGGTGGCTTGCCCCACCCTGAGGACTCCCTCCTTGGGTCCCTCCAAAGGGCCAAAGGCATCAAAGTCCACTCTGGGAAGCCACAGCCCACAGAGGCTCTAAGCAAGAGGATCGCTGCTGCTGCCTGAGGTGGACTGAGGCTGGAGTAGAGCCAGACTGGCAGAGGAAACATCTTGAGCGACACTGGGAGGAAGGGAGGAGGAATGAGAGGGAGGAAAGAGCCAGACACACAAAGTCCTCCGCTTCGCCTCCTTCCAACCAAAACAGAATTCCAGGCAGGCTGAGACCTGTGAGGAAGGAGATGGGGGAAGAAGCTAGGGTCTCAGAGGCCGTGGCGAGACACCAGCCCTGGGGCTGGAGCCTCTGGAAGCCCATTAAATCCTATTAAATACCTCACCGATGTACCTAACACTTCCCTAAGCCCCAGACCCAAGGTCTGGGCTGAGTAACAACTCAGTGGAATTAGCACGAAATCAAAAATATCACGGTGTAAAACTATTCTGATGGGGGTGGGTGGGTAAAAGCATAGCCTCTGGGGAAGCCCCAAGCCACTGGCGATCCAAGAAGCCCAAAGGAAGGAGTGCAGGTTGAGACAACACTGGGCTCCAGACAAGCAGAAACTGGTCTGTGCCTCAGGCGCGAGGCTGTTACCCAGTGGGATGACAGGCTGGAATGAAGAGACCAGAGGAGGCAAGGGGACTGAGGAGGAGGGGGCATCATCTTTGTCAATGCCCTTCACACTGACACGCACAGATAGACACACACAGAGACAGACACACAGGGACACACACATATACAGAGACACAGACACACAACTGCTGGTCTGAAAGGTTTCTTAGGACCAGGTTCTTCAGCACCATCAACTGAGTTGCAGAATGGGGTTCTTTTGCAAGCTATTTCTTCTCAGAGCCAGATGTCCTAGTTCAACTCCATCCCCACCCCTCCACACCCCCTACACCCCACCACCATCACCACTAGAGTAGTCGGGAGGCCTCCCTCTCATGGCCCATGCCTTTAGGAATACCTCAAATACCTAGCACAGATCACAGAGGAACTGTGGGAAAGGACCACAATCCCTCTCCTGAAAGCAGGAAGCAAGGCCCTGCAGGACCGATGCTCAACCAAGGAGTATAGGTGACTCTTACAACTGTTCCAAAGTGCTAGGATGCTCAGTGGTTAGCCTGAGGAGCCAGGAAAGTCTCCCCTGCAAAGGAGTTATGCACTAAAGGGGGACAGGGTGGGGATGCCTCCTGGAGCGCAACTCACAGCAAGGAGAGTCAAAGGTGCTCAGCCACCAAGCCTGGTGACCTGAGTTTCATAGCTGAGTTCCCGAATAGTAGGTGAGACCTGACCTGCTCATTGTCCTCTGACCTCCTCCCACCAGCCATAAGGGAAGCCACTAGACAGGAAATAAGATCCGCCTGGCAGTGTCGAAGCCTAGTTGTGTTGAACGTATAGGTACAGGCTAGAGACACACGGCCAAGAATTCATACCAAGACTCGTAAACCTTCCTTCTGAATGGTGGGATCAGGGGTGACTGTCATTTTCTTTGTCCGAGTGAGAAGGACTGCTGCTGCTTAATTACTGAGCGAGAACATTAATGCCTTCAGCTGTGCCCTCAGAACTGGGGCCACATCACCCCACGCCCACATCTAAGGGAAGCCTGCACCAAGGCACTAGCTTTGGGACAGTATCTCTTAGCCTTCCTGTTCACTATTAGTGCCCTGATATGAGGACTGCACCCTGCAAATGAAGGCGCTCATGGCTGCTTGCTGAAGGAACAAACGTGCTCCCGAGACCATAGTGCTCTCCTTTATCTGTGTCAAGTGAAGATGAGGTCTGTCCCACCTTCTGGGTGAGGGTCAGAACCTGGTACCAAGGTGCTACTAAGGCCTGTGGATGAAGAAAGGGCTCAGTAAATGGACTCCCTACCCAAAAGTCCTCCCTGGCCCAAGGATGCCAAGTTCCTGAGGCATGGGGTTGATGAGAGGAGGGTGGGCACAAGGGAGAAGATTGGTCAGGTGTTCTAGAATACAGAAAGCTTGATCCAACCAGACCTGACTCCTGCTTCCTCAGGTCCTTCTCTTTCCACTGTGGCTTGGTCCATTAGGGACACTCAAGGCCCTCACAGAGGAGAACAAGCTCTGGAAGGTTCCAGCTGCCGTCCTCACTCCAGATGTACTTTACTTTGTTTTGTTTTATTCTATTTTGTGATAGGGTCTTACTGTGGCGCCCTAACCAGCCTGGAATTTGCTACATAGACCAGTATGGCTTCAAACTTGTGGTAATCCTCCTGCCTGTCTCCCAAGTGTGGTATCGTCACACCCAGCTCACGTACTATTTGCATAGTTTTGTTTTGAGACAAGGTCTCATGTAGCCCAGGCTAACCTTGAACTCCTTATTGCCATGCTTACAATCCCTGAGAGCTCACTCAGATGACTGACAGACACCACTCTACCCACGCCCACCCCGTGCTACATGTAGCAGGTTTTGGAAGGAGAAGGGAACAGGTGCCTTCCTAGCATGGCTCTTCTGACTGAGGTCAGGAGAGCCCCTGGTACAGCAGAAGGAAGCCAGTGGGTGCACACTGAGGTGGTCAGGAAGCAGGGGAGATACAAGCCTTATAACCACTCAGCAACCTGAGTGGGGAGACGGGAGTGCACCTGAGGAAGACTTTGCTGGGAGTGACTTGTAGCCAGGTGACTCCATGTGTCAGTTTTTACCACTGAGGGTAAGCGAGGGTGCCAGATTGGCAACTGAAGGTGCAGGAAGAGAAGTTCAAACGGACATCTTCAGGGCTGGGCAGAACATGGAGGAATGGCAGCTGAAGGAAGACTGTTCTGTCCTGGAGGGCTAAGGGCCCACTGAGCCTCAGTGGTTTGTGGACCAGCATGAGGAAGTGAAACAGAAATAGCCTTGTCCGAAGAAGATGGGGACCCTGTTCTCCACCACTGCTGGCCAGGCAAAAACTACATCCTTCACCCCAACTCCTACCCTGCTGCCAAAATGGCAGCCCCCCCCCCCAAAGTTGTTATCAATCAAGTCTCAGTAGGCGTGAGAGCTCAGGTCATTCCAGACCAGGAGATTGAGACAATTGAACAGGTGCGGCCAGGAGGCACAAGAGCCCACCCCCTCTAAGCTTGCTGGTCTCTTCCTCAACAACACCAAGTACTTCTCAGGACCTCTAGGGACTTCTGAGACCCTGCAGATCTCAATCCTCTGCACTCTGTCATCAGCCTCTGCCAGTGCTCATAACTGCAGCAGAAGCAACTCAGCTCTGTGGTGTTGCAAGGGCTGGAAGATAGAAAAATGCAGGGAACCAATCTGAACTGTCCATACAAGGCAAGGAAACCAAAGCCCCGGGGCTTTGCTGCTGGCCTCCTCAAGCCTTGTTCCCCAGTTCCTAAGCCCAGTCCATTTCAAAACCATTAGAAGTCCCGCTGGGTCCCAAGGGAGGCGCCTGCTTAGCCAGACCTGGAGAAGCAAGGGGTGCGGACTTTTCATCAACAGCCTGGGCTGCAGGTGCAGCGGGCTGACTCGTCTCAGGATGTGAGGCGTTCCTGAGAGCAGGCTCTGAGTCAAGCCTGCAGCTGTGTCTCCAGAACCCTGCCCCAGCCTGGCTCCCTGTGGGTGCCCAGCAAATGAACAAATAAATAAAACCATGAATGAGTGATAATAACAGCTACTGGTGTGGAGTTCTTTCAAATATTAACTCATTTAATTCTCAGGAAAGCGTTAAGATTCTCATAATAGAAGATTCAAATTTCCATAATAAAACTGTATTATTCCCACTTTCTAGGCAGGGAAACTAAAACAAATACATGAACCAGGATGACACGCTTTGTCTAAAGTTATTAAGGTTTTTATTTTTAAGATTTTTTTTTAATGGGCTGGAGAGATGGCTGCTCCCAGAGGTCCTGAGTTCAATTCCCAACAATCACGTGGTGGCTCACAACCATCTGTAATAGAATCTGATGCCCTCTTCTGGTGTGTCTGAAGACAACTACAGTGTACTCACATACATTAAACAAATAAATCTTTAAAAGCCAGTGGTAGCACACACCTTTAATCCCAGCACTCAGGAGGCAGAGGCACAGGCAGAGGCAGGCAGATCTTGAGTTCGAAACCAGCCTGGTCTACAGAGTGAGTTGCAGGACAGTCAAGGTTACACAAAGAAACAAATATAAACAAGGCATATCTTGTTTATCTTGTATGTATGTATGTGTGTCTGTGTGAGTGTATGTGCACATGTGTGTGCACGTGTCCAACAGGCACTAGATCCCTGGGAGCCAGACCTCTGGGAGCCACCTGACGCTAGCTCTCATGGCTGAACAGTAAGTACTCTTGACCACTGAGCCCCTGAGAACTCTTGACCTCTCCAGCCCCTGAGAACTGTTATGGTTTGGACGTGACTTGAGCACTTCCCCCTAGGACTCAGGTATTGAGGTTTGTTCCTAGGGTGGTGGCATTGAGAGGTGATGGCCCTTTAAGAGGTAGAGTTGGCTGGGAGCATGCTCCGTGGTAGAATATTTGCCTTGTGTACACGAAGCCTGGGCAAAAGGAAGGAAGGGAAAGAAAGAAGGTAGCGGAAGGCAGCAAGGAGGCTGAGGGCACTGGCCTCTGGAGGGAATAAGTTAGTTCTTGAAAGAGTGAGGTGTGAGCTATGGAGACAGTTCAGTCAGCTGGGAAAGCAGACAGACCCATGTGGAAAAGGCTGCATCATGGTGCTTCCTTATAATCCCAACACAGATGGTTCCCCAGAGCTCACTGGTAGCCAGTCTGGACTACTAGGTAAGCTCTAGGCCAGTAAGAGACTCTGTCTCACAAAACAAACAAACAAAAACAGGGTGGATGACTCCTGAGGAATGTTCAGAAGAACAGCTCTGGTCTCCATACACGTAGGCAGGGGCACCCACACACTTGTGTACCCACATGAACACGCACACACTGTCACAAAGAGTTGTTAGGATAAGTAAGCCAGACCCGAGTGGCTCTCTGGCTCCCAGGCTCACCGTGATGTCATGCATCAAGAGGCCTTCACAGACCTAGCCCAGGCCAGTGCTATATCTTGGGATCTCCGGAACTGTGAGCTAGATAAGTCTCAGGCATTCTGCTACAGCAACAGAAAACACACCGACACCAAGAACTTTGGTCTTGGCCACTATCAAACGGCTCCGGCCTCTTAGACCTGAGCTCTGCTTTCTTCAACAGCTTCAACCTAAATCCCAGATCTCCCCTGCCTCTCCCCCCAAAAGGAAGCCACCGTTCTCATGATGATCGTTGTCAACTTAAAACACAAACTTACAGAGACGAAATTCACATAGCATGCCATTAACATTTAAAATGAAGTATCCAAGCCAGCCCCAGTGGCACATGCCTATCGTCCCACGCAGGTAGGAGAAGCAAAAGGATCATGAGTTTGAGGTCAGCCTGAGATACACGGTAAGACCCTATTAATCAATCAAGATCCATCCATAAGATCAACAGGTTGCTGTAAGGAACCAGTAAGTTAGGAACCAGGGAGATGGGTCAGTTGGTAAAGCACACACCACACAGACATGAGGATCTGAATTTGATCACCCAGAACTTCATCCCCCCCCCAAAAGAAAGCCAGGTGAGTTCCTATAACCCCAGCACCAGGGAGGTAAGGAGAGAAGGGTCCCTGGGGTTCAGTCAAACCGATGCACTCCAGGTTCAGGAAGTGACCCTGTCTCACAAGAGAAGGTGGACAGCAACTGAGGAAGAGAGGGAACATTTACCCCTGGCTTCTATATGTACGCAAACATGTTAGTTGATTAACAATTAAAATTCAGCCTCTGTATGAAATAGCCATCGGCAGTCAGCACCTTTGCACAGCCCCCCAAAATCCTTACCCATTAAAGTCTTTCCTCCCCACCCCCTCATGCGGGCTATCCATGTCATGGACTCACCTGTTCTAGAATTCTGAAATATAATATGTGGCCTTTGGTACCCAGCTTCTATCTCTTAGCATTCTGCCTCCATAATGATTCACCCAATACAGCCTGAGTTAGGGTCCCACTGCCTTTCATTGAATAACATTCTAGATACCACGCTGCCTATCTACACATCTGTGACCAGGATTTGGTCCCCTAGTTAGAT
The DNA here is from genome assembly GCF_021556685.1 of Rattus norvegicus. Lineage (NCBI taxonomy): Eukaryota > Metazoa > Chordata > Mammalia > Rodentia > Muridae > Rattus > Rattus norvegicus. Next base: position 166,444,814 of record NC_141534.1, on the reverse strand, counting down.
ATTAACTGTAACTCCCGCCTTGGCCCCACAAGTAGAGATCATTTTGTTCCCATCTCCAGGAAGAAACACTAATGGTCACCTGGGGTACAGGTTATAACTTAAACTAAAACCTCTGGCCTCTGAAACAGATGCCTTCCTAGTGTGGTGTCCTCCCAGCATTCCTCACTCCACACATCTGTTCTTCTCTGTGTCTACACCCCAGGGTCCCAAAGGGGGCTGACATCATATGCACAGCTTAAGCTAAGGGCAGACTCCACTACAGCCCAAAGCCACAGAGATCAGAGGGCTGCAGCCCCACCCTTGGGGACCAGCTCTTGCTCAACCAAGGTTTTCCTGGATCCAAGGCCAGAGGCCAAACACCCCAATGTGTGAGGCAGGAATCTGCAGTAGTGACCAGAGCCTTTCACCCCTCCTGTCATCTTCCTCTGCACGAGGAAGGTGGCCCCCAGCAGATGGCCCTAGAGATCCTTGAGCAAGACTAGTGAGCTGACTGCACAGGTAACTGGAAAACACAGAACCAGCATGGACCGGACGGGCACAGAGCAGTCGCTAATGAGGGGTTCTCCTCAGCCAGTGCCTTCACTTCTCAATCTTTAAACATCCTTGGTCTAGAATCCCCGCTACCTCTTCCTGCCATCTAGCCTTGGATGGTGCCAAATTGCACCTCCTCTGAGACACCTAGCCCAACAGCAGGAGACAGGTTGATGATCTCTAATTTGAAAGTCCTAAAGACTCCCAAATCTGAAACTCTGTGAGCATCAAGAGGCCGCAAGGGGAAAACTGCAAACCTGACCTCAGGCAAAGGGACTCGGTGAAAGCAAAGGGACACTGAATGGTATAAAACTGGAGCTAGGGTTGTAGCTCAATGTTAGGGCACTTGCTCAGTATCCACAGGTCCCTGGGTTCAGTACACACACATACACACACACACACACACACACACACACACACACACACACGAATGCACACACCCCTACCTATAAAATCATCATTATAAGGGAAACATAACACAAGTGAATTTCATGTTAATTTGGGTCTCATCCCCAAGAAATTTTATGACGTATATGCAAATGTTCCAAACTCTCAAACCTAAAACATTTCCCAAGCACGAAGGGTATTCAGCCTGTATAGAATTCCAGATCTGGGGAGTCGAGCAACGTGGCTGTCCTTGAGGTGTTCCCGCTGACACTGTTCCCAGCCAGACCATCCCCGAGTAACACACAGGTGCAGTTTGACCACCAGAGACCCTCAGAGACCATCTCCTTCCTCTGTTTTGGGACAGGGCCTTCAAACTCCCCACCTCTGTAACCAAGGCTGAGCCCTAGAACATCGCTTTTAAGACAAGGTCTCACTAAGCAGACAGGAAGCAAATAAGAACAGCAGCCCTGCTGCAGAGCCTGGGGGCCCATCAGGCATCAGCCCTGTACACAGGTAACTAAGGAGGCTGAGAGTGGGAGACGGTGCCTTCCCCAAGGACGAGCACACTGTTTGGTTATCCAATACTAATGGTCAGCCCTAAAAACATATACACAGCAACACACTGAGCAGGTCACACTTAGGAATATTAATACATACACATATATACACGTATAGACATATATACACGTAACAGCAATTAATGAAAAGAGGCCATGAATATGAGATTTACTTATGTACTACATATAAGTACACTGTAGCTGTCTTCAGACACACCAGAAGAGGGCATCAGATCCCATTACAGATGGTTGTGAGTCACCATGTGGTTGCTGGGAATTGAACTCAGGACCTCTGGAAGAGCAGTCAGTGCTCTTAACCACTGAGCCATCTCTCCAGCCCGAGGCCATGAATTTGAAAGAGAGCAAGGAAGGGTACATGAGAGGGTGTTGAGAGAGAGAACAGAGAAAGAGAAATGATGTAATTATATTATAGTCTCAAAAAGGAGGAGAAGTAATAATAATAATAGGGCTGGAGAGATGGCTCGCAACCATCTGTAATGGGATCCAATGTCCTCCTCTGGTGTGTAATTAAATCTTTTTTAAGTAATAATAACAATAACAATAACAATAATAATAATGATCTGTGTAGCTAGAACTGGCTATGTAGACCAGGCTGGCCTCAAACTCAGAGATCCACCTGCCTTTGGCTCCTGAGTGCTGGATTCAAGGAGTGTGCCAGCGCACCCAGCATTCCCTCTAACTTCTGATCCTCTTGTTTCGAGTAGATGGCCAACGTGACCAGTTTATGTGGCACTAGAACTGAACCAGGACTTCATGTAAGCACACTTCCAACTGAGTCAAATGCATGGCCCCAAGGCCACCACCTTGTGCCTACAAATTGAGTCACCTTAGAAAACCCCTTCCTGGGGGAACAAAATACTCATGGGAGGTAGAGGGTGGGAGGGACTTGGGAGGAAGAGAGGAAGGGGATGGGAAAAGGGGGGCCAGGATCAGATATGGGAGGAGCCGGGGATGATATACAGAGGATCAGGAATTTGAATAGAGGTGTGTAGTAATGGGGGATGGAGAACTGGGGGTAGCCACAAGCAAGTCCCAGATACCAGGAAAACAAGAGGATCCCAGGACCCAACAGGGATGAGATTAGCTGAAATGCCCAACAAAGGGGAGGGAGAACCTGTAGAGACCATATGCAGAGGTTAGGCAAGGGTGGGGCCGCCCACTCTTCTCAAAATTTTAACCCAGAATTGCTCCTGTCTAAAGGAAATATAGGGACAAAGAGTAGAGCAGAGACCAAAGGAAAGGCCATCCAGAGGCTGCCCCACCTGGGGATCCACACCATATACATAATCAGACACCAAACCCAGACACTATTGCTGATGCCAAGAAGTGCTTGCTGACAGGAGCCTGATATGGATGTCTTCTGAGAGGCTCTGCCAGAGCCTTACTGATACAGATGAGGATGCTTACAGCTAACCATTGGACTGAGCAGGGGGCCCCAATGGAGGAGTTAGAGAAAGGACTGAAGGAGCTGAAGGGGTGTGCAACCCCACAGGAAGAACAACATCAATCAACCAGCCACCCTCTCTCCAGAACTCCCAGGGACTAAATCACCAACCAAAGAGTATACATGGGGGACACATGGCTCCAGTCACATATGTAGCAGAGGATGGCATTGTCTGGCATCAATAGAAAAAGCCCTTGGTCCTGTGAAGGCTCCTTTCCCCAGTGTAAGGGAATGCAAGGGTAGTGAGGTGGGAGTGGATGGGTGGGTCATAGAAGCAAGGGGAGGAGGGATGGGAGAGGGGAGAACTGAGAAAGGGGATAACATCTGAAGTGTAAATACATAAAATATCCAATAAGATAAAAAGAAAACCCCCTTCCCATTTGACGAGAGCTTGACAAATATTCAATGGATGGATGGATGGACAGATGGACAACTCCCCCTGCAAGCTGTGTGGTCCTGGACAAACTGCTGAACTCTTTGCCTGAGTCTCCCTTTCCAAGCCGACACCCCATTCTGGGATAATTTGGAACACTGAGAGAGAGAACACATACAAAACCTCCCGGGGTCAGACAGAAGTAGACCCACCCCATCCTGCCCCTCTGTTCCCAAGGCCAGAGGAAAGTACCCAGCCTCTGGACTGGCATAAATGTTTATGCCAATCCCCAGCCTCTCAGAGACAAGTTATTTGTTTGGCTTATAATTAATTGCAGAAGGCCAGGCTGGGCAATAAATTCTGCTGTGGAAATATAAACAGTTTTGCACAGCGCTCCAAACCCATTGTGAGGCCGACGGTAAGGGTCCACTAGGAATGGAATGTCTGCACTATCATTCCCCACCCGAGACAGAGCACGGGTCAAATGGACGGCTGAGAACACTTCCAGCATTACCTCCTCCAAGACCCAGCAGAACACTTGATTTATCTGGTTACCCAATCTGAACCTGAGCAAAGACTTGCCCCACCTAGAAAATGGCTGGGCTGAATGAGGAAGCAGGCTCGACTTAATGAGAGAGAGAAAGGCAAATCTAGGCTATGTTCTCTGCATGGAATTCACGCTGCATACCTCTGGTGCCAGGCGCTGAAACCAGGAGACACAGCTCCCAGGGCGCTAGCATTCCACAGCAGGGAGATGGCAGATGTCAGAGTGTCTCTAACAGCAATTTGATTACAGGGCTCTGCAGAGAACAAAGTTACTGGCCTCAGGGAGCCTAGCAACAGTCACAGCCACTGGGGCTCCACAGGGTAAAAAAACGTACAGAAGCTCCCTGGCAGAAACACACAGTAGGTGCACAGAACATGGGTTTTTACCCCCAAAGAACATTCTTTTCTTCTTACTGACCCTTTTGAAGTGTCTCATAGGTGCTGTGTACAGGCTGAGGAAAGTCACAAGACAAACAAAAGCTCAGGGAGCACACATGGATACGGGGCACAGGCAGGTGGGTATGCCGCAGGCAGGACACAAGGTAATGGGGGTTATGGGAATATGCTAGGCACAATCTGAAGACCTACTCTGTGCCTGGGTTAAGTCTTACAGTATCTCTTCTGAGGCTTACCACAAACAATTCCATGGCAGGAAGGACATAGTATTAGCCACTTTTACGATAAAAACAAAAGTTCAGGAAAATCATGTAACTATTTAACATTCACTGACCTGACAAGCAGAAGAGGTAAAAATTCAATTTGTTTTTTTTTCCTTTGAGACAAAGTCTCATGTAGTCAAAACTGGCCTTGGACCCAGCAGGTAGTTGGAAGCTGAAGATGGTCTTGAACTGTCCTCCTGCTCAGTCCCCCTGGCTCTAGGATTACAGGTGTGTACCATCAACTCAGTTAGACATGGGGTTTGAAACTTAGCCTAATAACCGGGTCCCTGATCTTTCTCGTAACCCACAACCTGCTCTCCTCCTTTCTTCTGTAACTTGGGGAAGGACAGGCTGCCCCCACCGGGACTGCAGGAGAGGAGGATAGCATAGCTGGCTTTTTACTGAGCTGTGAAGGTCAGCTGAGCTGCCTTGGAAGCGTCTGCAAGCCCTAAAGCAATCAGACTCCAACCAACGACTGGAGCAGAAGCCGGGCCAGGCTTCCTCTAGCCTTTCCCCATGGAGAGCCCCGTGTGGGCTCTGATAGTCCCTTTCCAGTCGGGCTGTGCCCCACAGTTGATAGAGCAGGTCACCCTCCTAGTTTGTACTGCATTCACTTCCCAAGTGCTGGGATCACAGACATGCACCACTACACACGGTTTATGGGTGCTGGGAGTCTAACCCAGGGCCACATACATGAGTTACACCCCATCCCAGATGTCTGGTATTAAAAAAAAAAAAAAAAAACCTAATAATGAACAACACAAACGATCTTTCTTTTACAAATTCAGGCGAGCTCTGAGACCTGGGACACAAAAGATGAGGCCCTGAGGGAGCCTGGAGCTGGTGTGCTGCTTTGCCTCGAGGTAAATCTGCCTCGGGACTGGAGGAAGGGCCCAGAGGCGATCTGAGCATAACCCGCCTTCACAAAGGCCCTGCCCCCAGCCCCACAGACAGATGAGACTCGGAAGAACTCTTCTGGAGCAGAGCCCTCCCTGGTCCAGGTCTGCGTGTCTTGCCACAGCTTCTGAAGTAGTCAAGCTCAGCTGAGTCCAGGGCCTGCTGCTCACAAAGGCCAGGCCAGTGGAATTCATGGTGATCCTGATACACATCTCTGTGAAGATCCTTCCGGGAGTGGGCTAGCAGGATCTGCCCCCCCCCCATGGCAGCACGTGCAACCCAGAGTAGCTAAGAACCCCACCTGCCAGCTAGCACATACCATAGTGTGTACACACACACACACACACACACACACACACACACACACACACACACGGTAATTTGTTTCATCCCTGGGGTGGTTTGAATATGCTTGGCCCACGGAGAAGCAGCACTATTAGGAGGTGTGGTCTTGTTAAAGGAAGTGTGTCACCGTGGAGGTGGGCTTTGAGGCTCCTAAGCTCAAGTTCTGCCCAGTGAAGAGAGAGTCAGTCCTCTGGATGCAGTCGGATCAAGATGCAGAACTCTCAGCTTCTCCAATGCCATGCCTGCCTGGATGCTGCCATGCTTCCTGCCTTGGTGGTAATGGACTGAGCCTCTGAACTGTAAGCTTCCACCAATTAAATTCTGCCCTTGGTCATGCCTCGGTCATGGTGTCTTTTCACAGCAATGGAAATCCTAAGACAGTCCCTATTTTGCAAAAGGAGACAGTAAGTGCAAGCCAACTATGCACTAGACACACCAAGGGGCTTTCTTCAAGAGCCATGACACAGACACTTGGGTAGAAGAACTGTGACCATGTGGGGCCGTGAGAAATTGACCCCTTCATTTCTGAAAACAGACTGACTAGAGCATGGGCCTCCTCCCCCACCTCTCACCCTAGCTGTCTCAATTCACCCTGGAGGGAAGAAGCAGTAGACAGACACTCAGAGGGCAGTGACCACAGAGTGAAAGGACTTGAGCTGCCAGGGCAGAGCAGCAGCTGAGAAATGACAAATCCTCCTGAACAGCAGAAACCAGCCAGTGCCCCCGCCTTTTCACCAGACATCCAAGAAAGCGCTGGACCCTGGAAGTGCACTTCAGAGCAAAAGCCTTGCACACTAAGGGCCTTGGGTCTGTGCACTCATGCCAAGCACACCTCACTTCCCACTGCCCAGTTCCGTCCTCACTGTCCACTGTCCACCTCCTGGGCCTTCAACGTGCTTTTATCACTTCCCGTCCCACATCGAAAAGCAGGACTTGCTTTCACTTGTCCTAGTCCCATCCTGTCCGGCACTAATGACATTGATATACCTCATTCACAAGCCTTTACAGAAAATACACAGAAGGAAACTGGTGGTTTGAATGAGAATGGTCCCCATAGTCTCATATGTTTAAATGTTTGGTTCCCAGTTGGCAGACTGTTTAAGGGAGGATTACTTTCTCTCTCTCTCTCTCTCTCTCTCTCTCTCTCTCTCTCTCTCTCTCTCTCTCTCTCTCTCTCCCCCTCCTGCCTGAGGATCAGATGTAAGCCCTCAGTTACTGCTCAGGGGCCATGCCACCCTGCTTCCTACATGGTCTCCCCCTCCGAAACTGTTTGCAAGCCCTCGATTACATTCTTCCTTTTATAAGTTGCCTTGATCGTGGTGTCTCTTCACAGCAGTAGAATAGTAACTAAGACAGTAACTTAGTTACTAATGTACCCAGCACTGAGCTGAGGGGAGGTCCCCAAAGGTACAAAAATGAGACAGTCTCAAGAAGGTGGCATGACACTGTGTGCCCCAGTCTTGGCCCTGACCTGAAAAGAGCATTCACTCACCAAACAGGTGCTTATCAAAGACACCTGCTCAGCCCTTCGCCCACAGAGCGACACCACCCTGTGAGGTAGGTATTATCCTTCCTATGGTATGCAGAAGAAACCAAGGTTCACAAAGGTGCCAATGACTTGCCCAGCCGTAAGAAGCTGCAAGTGCTTGTCAAGACTTGAACTCAGACCCAATGAGACAAAAAGGTAGGTGAGTTCCAGAATGCACGTGATAGAGCTGTAAAGTCAAAACGAGGCCAAGTCAGCTTTGCGGCCCGTATCTGCATATCCTATGTGGGCAGAAGATAAAGGAAAGGACAGAGAGGCTTAGGCCTTTTAAATCATCTCTAAGCTAGGAGATCTTAGTCACCAGTTCAAAATCCATCCATTTCCCCTTTTCTACTACTTCTATCTGCTTTCTTTCCGCACCAGGACCAGGAAGGAAGTGAGAAGAAGGAAAGGGTACTTTTCCTTTGGGTCAGGAGCCCTGGCCTACTTCCTCTGAGCCCTCTCCAACCTCCCTCCCGAACTCTGGCTCAAAGGACAGCCTCTAACAGCAGCGGCTCCACACCTGGAAAATGTGCCCACACAACTGTTTAACTTAAAACAGAAGGAAGGAGAAGGCCAGGGATGTAGTTTGGTTGGTAGAAGGCTTGCTTCACATGGATTCCATCCCCAGAAATGCATAAACATATCTGATAGCACATGACTTGCAATCCCAGTATTCAGGGCGTGGAGGCAGGAGATTCACAAGTTTGGAGTCATCTTCGAATACATAGTGAATTTGAGGCCACCCTGGGATACATGAGATCCCTGCCTCTAAATGTGAAGGGTGGAGGGGATGGACAATTCTAAGGAGTAGAATCTGAGGCGTAGAGGAGTACACACCATCATTCCTAGTACTCGGAAGGCTGAGAAAGGAGCATCACCGGGACTACAAGGCCAGCCTGGGTTATACCTAAAGTGAGATCACATCTTGCAAACAACATATAAAGAAGCTCCTATCGATTAGAGAGGGAAGGGCTCTTCAGGCCAAAGCCTAATCTGACAGATACCCAAGTATGGAAAGGCGATGGCCATTGAGGTCAAGCCAATATCCACAGTGTGGGGACAGCAGGCAGAAAGTTAGGGACAGGGACTGCGGGGTTCTTGGGAACCACCTGAAAACCAGATATGCTCCTGTAGGGAGCAACTGATGAGCTTTTAAGCCACGAAGGTCATGGTCTAGTGTGTTTCCAAACAAAAGGATTGGTTCAAGGCCCTATACTGAGCCCCAGAACAGGCAGAAAATGAGTGGGATGGCCCTGGCCAGAAGCTGGTTGCAGGGAACAGCTTTAGAAGACATGTCCACCTCACCATTCAGACTGGATGTCTGAGCTCAGACTGCCCAGGGAAGGGAATGGGCTTCTCTCCAGGGAGTGTGGACTCAGGTAACCTCTGGCCCAGATACCATCTCATTCTTAAGGAAGCTGTGGCTGGAGGAACCCAGGATGCCTGTGGCCAGGGCAGGGCTCACCATAGTCCTCTGAAAATTCCCTATGACAGGGTTCATTCTGCAAAATGGTGATTTCAATCATGGCGGCAGAATGGCGGCAGAAAAGGCACCGTGCCGCTGCATGCAAGAAAGAGCAGTGTGCATATTAACTGCTTGATTATAACTTGTCATCAGCTTTGTCCTTTTTAGGATATTGAAAAAAAAAACTTGCCAAAAAAAAAAAATCAAAATTCTCCTCACCAAGTCTTTTTTTAATGCCTTCAGTTTTCTCCCACAGCCCTGGGGCCACACAGACTCATGACAAAAATCTCACCCACCAGATGAGCCCTGTTAATATGCTAGGTGCGCTCATTAGCACAGACACTACAGTGAAAAGGGAGGGTACCACTTCTCCACAATTAGCATCTCAGACAGAGACAGGCCTGCTGCCCTCTCTACCACACTGCTTGGCCTCAATGTCCCTAAAGATGGCTCTCCAAGTGATACAGATCAGCACATGTGCTCCTTCCCGACCACACCTCAAACACAGGCTGCGGCTCTTAAGACTTGCACCACCCTGGAAAAAGCCCCAGTGGGCTTTTGCAGGATCAGCTCTGCTGGAGGGAAGCTTTGAAACCTTGCTGTCCCAGTAATCCCGCTTCCGGTGCTGATTGCCCAGGATCTGCAGATAAGAGCATCTCATTTCTAATCTCACTAGAACGCTTGCTGTGACACTTTCCCCCTTGATTTCTTGACCTATTTGTTTTTTTGGTTTTTTTTTTCTTTCTTTCTTTCTTTTTTTTCGGAGCTGGGGACCGAACCCAGGGCCTTGCGTTTGCTAGGCAAGCTCTCTACCACTGAGCTAAATCCCCAACCCTGACCTATTTCCTATTTGGTTTTGTTTTATTAACAACAACAAAAAGGGTATGTGAGGGGACTCACAATGTCATCCTGGCTGGCCTGGAGCTCACAGTGCAGAGTAGGATGACCTCATCCTCCTCCCATGTGCTTAGATTATAGGCCTGCACTACCAGACTAGCTTCAACCCAGATATCTCTCTCTCTCTCTCTCTCTCTCTCTCTCTCTCTCTGTGTGTGTGTGTGTGTGTGTGTGTGTGTGTGTGTGTGTGTGTGTGTTTGGAGCAGTATGCATTCCCAAGAAAATCCTTACTGAAAGCCATGAAATTCAAGCTGACACTCGGGTGGGGTGGCTTCCAGGCCTAGATGAATGCCTGTTTCATGGAGCACCAATGTCATCTCTCAGTCCTATCAAATGTATCTCTTGCAGCATGCTCCAGGGTCCCCTGTTCTGTTAGTGGCCTCTGAGCCTTAACCCTGAATTGCTGTCCGGTTGTAAACTGATACCCCTTACCACTCTCTTAAGAATATTACAGCCAGCTGGATGGTGGCGGCTGCAGCACCACCTTTGGCACACACCTTTGATCCCAGCAGCAGAGGCAGGTGGACCTCTGAGTTCAAGGCCAGCCTGGCCTACAGAGTGAGTTCCAGGACAGTCAGGTCTACACAGAAAAACCCTGTCTTTCAAAAAAAGAATGTTACAGCCACTTTCTTTCTCCCCCAGACAGACAGGTGCTATAAGAGGCTGTCCCCACTTCCTACCTCAGAACCCAGGGCCTGGCAAGACACTCAGAGAAATTTCTGTTCACAGGCACCTCCTGGCCCGGGGGGTGGGGGGTGGGGGGTGGGGTATCTTAGAGTGGGGGAGTGTAGTAACATAGCCCAGTAGAAAGGGAATAAGCCATTTCTGAAAATCCCAGCCTAAAAGAGGCAGCTTTTCATTCATGAGAATTTCAGGAGGGCCAATACACCAGCTACAGAGAAAGGGTGCTCCCTTATGTGGCGCATGAAACTGAACTGCTCCTTAAATGTCCACTGTGGTCGATTGGGCCACTCCAGGGACATGCCTGTAGTAGAGGTCTGGCACCCAGCCAGCACTGGAGAAATGTTTGTGGAACAAACTGAAAAATGCTGGCGATTTGTTCTGGCGGCAGAGGCCCGCTCCCCTCTGGGGGCAGTTTGTAGGCAAATGATCTCAGGCCCGCTGCCTGTTTCCTCTAATGAGGCTTTGCAGCTCTGAGTGTGGGAGGAGCCAATGCTCACTGCCAACCCAGTGGCCTGCACTGAGGCTACCCACAAGCCTATCCCACAGGGTGTGGACAAGAAGACCACTCTTACACCCAACTGCGCCCCAGCACAGGATGGTCACCATAACCTGCTGGGCCTAGAGATTCTGAACAAAGCAGCACCTGCCTCCTGCTTGCAGGGACTCACGGCAGAGGGAAGGAGGAAGTGAGGAGGGAGCCTTGCTGACTTATATAACAGCTTCCTAGGCCTCGGCCTCCAAGTCAGAGGCCCTGGCTGGGGGCAAGTCATAGCTCAACTCTTGAGACTGGCAAGAGGCTGAGGAAGCAGAAGCAGCCTCCTGCCGTGTGCTGCCAGTCGCCCCCCCCCCCCCCCAACCCGGACCGCAGGACCTCTCTCCAGCTCCTCCCACTGAATGCTGTGGACCAGGAAGGGCTGTTGTTTTCCAAGTGTGTGAAAAAGTGGCCCTCCAGTTTCCCTGGCAGCAAACCAGGCTCTGGGCCCTGAACAGGGGGTGAGGGTTAAAGGAGTTTGGGCTGAGATGCTAGGGTCCCTTTCTCCACAGCTACTCCCAGCTTCCGGTTCAGCAATCTTTCCCCACTTCCTTTTAGAGACTCTGCTTTGGCGTACAGAAGCCAAAGAGGAGGCACCCCACCCCAACACTACAACGCTGGCCCTGGGCAATCTCACTTCCCTTTTCTGCCATGACTGGTCTTCTCCCGTGGCCCTGTGCAACCCACGGACCACCAAGCAGCAGTGCGCACGGCACTGGCGAGGAGCAGGCACAGGGAAGGGATGAGTAGAAGAGACAGGCAGACAAAAAACAAAGTTTATCTCCCAGGCTTCGATAACAAGTGGTGTCGGTATCACATTTTATTTATTTGTGTGTCCATGTGCATGAGAATCAGTTCTCTCCTCCGACTGCATGGGTTCTAGAGATCAAACTCAGGTAGTGAGTCTTCGAAGCAAGAGCCTTCACCAGCTGAGCTATCTCACTGGCCTTTTATCTCAGAAACCAGTCGGCCTCACATCCAGGGCAATCCTGCATGCTTGGATCCCACGTGTGCACCACCATTCCTGTCTATAACCTCTACCTCCCGGCCCTTGCCATCCAGTGTGATGGGAAAACTGACTTCCCAGATGGGGAAACTGAGGCCCAGAGAGTCCAAGCCCCTTGACGAGGTTCATGATAGTAAACAAGTGAGAGCCTGCTGGGCGGTAGCTGAATTTGTCTTACAGTAAAATCCACACCCCAAAATGTAGGGCTCTACTTCTGGGGAGTCCCTCCTCCCTCCTGCTCCCCAACACACACACACACACACACACACACACACTCTGAGTACTACCTGGAAATGGAAAAAACACTGTTTCATCCCCCTGGGGAGGAAGAGTAGAGCTTTAAACAGTCCCTCCCTGCTGACACTATTTGGAATTTGGACAGTCCTGAGCAGGACTAAGTCTGAGGAAAGGAGGTGTCTGGGGAGAGTAGCAGCAAACCTCCCCTTCCAGTTAACCTATTACAATGAGGCCCAGGTCTAATCAGACCCACACATTCCAGCAGAGGATGGCACAGTCTACTCTTCCCAAGATACAGGCCGCTGGAGGCTGTGCCTTTGCTCTTGAGCACTGAACAGCATTATTTGGGCCATTCTCCCTCCTCCTCACAGTACCTGTAAAACAAGGAGAGATCCCAGAGGCCTCCTAGGTCAAAGCCTCTCCTACCTCCACTTTGACACATTGAGAAATGGGGGCCCAAACAGGAGCAGCTTGCCTTCATATGAGTGACAGACAGTGAGGAAGTGGGGTGCAGGCTCCCATTTTACCAGGCGCTCTCCCCAAATGGTATCCTCTCTTCATCCATTTTCTTACTCTAGCTCCTCTCCCTGCTTCCTGCTTCACTTTCCCAGCTCTGCCCAGCAGGATCAGCTCTGGATCCCCTTTCTCTCCCAGCCTTACCACCCCCCCCCACAAGCACCCATCCTTGGGAAGTCTAATTGGCTGATTATGACCACGGCCTGCTGGGTCCAGTGCCCAGAATTCTGTTCCTTATAATGAGGTGGGTTCTGAGCACTTGCCCACTGGGCAGCCAATGGGGAGACCTAGGCTCCGCCAGCCAAGGCAGGCTCTTGAACTGCACAAAGAGCTCCTTGATCCGGGCAGATCATGGGAAGCCACGTCCCCCTCCTCAAGCCAGGTCAAACCACAGTGGGTGTACTGTAGGCAGACCCAGATGTCCACCCGCAAGTGGGACTCCTTGCTCTCTCATGCCACTGTCCAAAGCAAAGAAAGAAAAAAAAATCTTGGGGATGTCTGGGGATGAGCAGGACAGAAGGAGCCCACACTTAGGGGTCAAGGGAAGATGACTCCCATGGAGACACTTAAGAAGTGGGGTTTGGGGCAGGGATGTAGCTCAACTGATGAAATGTTCGAGTGTTTGCCTAGTGCACACCAGACCCTGGGTCCAATCTCAGCACCACATAAATCAAGCGCACTGATACAGGCCTGTAATCTCAGCACTCTGGATGTGGAGGCAGGAGGATCGAAAGTCCAAGCTCAACCTCGGCTATGTAGGGAGATAAAAGCTATCCTGAGCTAGGGACCCTGCCTGAAACAAAAGCAGGGTGGAGCTGTAGCTCAGCGGTGGAGCATTAGTCGAGCACACATGGGTTCAATCCCCAACACTGAGATCTGGACAAGCAGAGAGATGCTCAGACAGGGCTGTCTACCATGAGAGAGCAGCAGCAGCCCAGCAGCTATCGGCCAGGAAGTTCCATGATCCAAAGCTCTCTCTTTTAATTGAGAGAAGGCTGGCCATCCCATGGCCTCTGCCTTCTGTGATAGGAGCCTAATCTAATCCCTGTGGCTCTATGATACTCTGAAATCCTCCTCTTCCCTCTGAGGACGTCTCCACTGACATGCCTACCTTCAGCTTCCTTCACTGAACAAATATTTATGGAGCTCGGTGCCTTGCCACGCCTGCACAGATACCAGGGACAAGGCAATCTGGGCCAGGTGCCCTTGCAGAGTTCTTGATTCATGTGAGGGGGAAAAAAATCACAAGATGTAAACAGGGAGAGAGGTGAGTGTGTGCACGAGAAGATGGCAGGGATCAGAAAGGTGATCAATGAGGGCTTCCGGGAGGAATCCAGGTCTGTCAAATGGGAAGAACATTATGTGGGGCCAAGTCACACCCTGCATACTAAGGATGAAGCCTTTGGGGACAGTTCTCTCCCTGGGGAAGCTCATCTTGGTAGGGAAGGCTGACCCAGGGGGAGCATTCAACACTCACCTTCAGCCCCAATCTTGTGCCAGGACTCTGAGCTACACCTGTTTCAACTGACCTAACCCTCACGACAGCCCAATCCCAGCCTTACAGTCAGGGAGCTACAAGCAGCTAAACAGTTGATTAGGCTATCAGCTTCTGAGTGTTAGCACTGGGAACTGAAACCCATGAAATCCATTCTACCCAGGACAAACTAATCTATGCCCGATAGATCTGATGGCATCAGAGAGGCCAACCTAGAAGAGGACCCCAGAGTGCCACAGAGACTCAGGCTTCTTCCTGAAGAAAATGAACCCTGAAGACCCTGAAGGAGTCAGGCATGGTGGTGCATGACTTTAATCCCAGCTCTCAGGAGGCAGAGTCAGGCAGATCTTTGAGTTCCAGGACAGTTGGGTACATAGAGAAACCCTGTCTGATGGAGGGAGGGGCTGAAGGGAAGAGGGAAACATGTCCAGGAAGGAATAGCCTAATCTGAGGGAATTGACCGTCAGAGATTTGCCAACGACTGGTTGATTTGATGTTCCTCGAGGCTGGAGATGAGACCAGACAGTGAAGCCCACTACTAAAGGAAGACTTGAAGCCACAAAAGCAAGCTGGAGGTACATTCTTCCAAACCCTTATCACCATGGACTCTACACCCTTGATCCACCCTCTTGGCAGGCTCTGCCTCACCAATCTCTAAGAGAGGACTGAGCTGTCCAATCCTCCATTTTTGACCCCCGAGAGGAAAAACCAGTAATTAGAATACAAGAGAAGGGCCTCACGCATGCTGGCTGGTTAGACTTCTATAGGGACATTAGAGCTCAAGTTGGTGAATCACATGTCCTAGGTCACACAGTAGTGAGTGAGCAGTCAACAAGGACTGAAGTGCTCCTAGAATGTTCCATCCCAGTCTACTTTTTTGGCCCTTTGCTAGGTCCTTTCTTCTCCCATTGGTGGCACATTACTGCAAGAGCACCAAGGAGACTCATTGTGAATCCATAGGCCCCATGCCAGGGACACTCTGCCTCATAGCTCAGGAATTATAGAGTCCTGCCACAGCCCCCCTACACACACACACACACACACACACACACACACACACAACCTTGCTGAGGCTCTTAAGTCAACAGTCAGTTTTCTCTCCCTGGGACCAAGTTCTATGGGGAACCTCACAAGACAGAGCCCCGTCCTTTCAGGGATCACACAGACCTCCAGGGACCTGTGAGGTCCAGCTCCTGGGGCCTGGCCTCCTGAGGCCTCATCTGGCATCAGATCTCCCAACAGGAACAAGGAGTTCTTCTGAGGTAGTTCTAGAGATGGGCCAGGCCCAGGAAGGAGGAGGCTGTCTCCTGAGAGATGACCCAGCCAGGGCTCCTCTGAGGAGAGAGGCAGAGAAGGGGCTGGACAACAGTGCCCTTTGTTCCCCTCTCAAAACAGCCACCCAGTCCTACCCCCATTCTCCACGCCCTTGCTAGGAATCAAGCCACCCACCCCCCGGGGACAGGATCCATTCTGCGCATGGCAGGGCAGTGCCTGGAATCTGGAAGGAGGACCCTTGTTCTGTTCCAGTGCGCACACACACACACACATATACCATGGTGATGAGCCTCCCCCTCAGCAGCCCCATGCCCCATGCAGTGCAAACACTTTCTGTTAGGCAGCTTCCAATCTGATAGAGTGCTACAGGTTCTACCTGGGATCTCCCAGCCTAAATGAGCCATGATCCCCTCCTCTGAACACCCAGCCCAATGTCAGGAGCAGTGCTTTGGTTCTGAGGGATCCCTAATGGAAGAGATAGAACTTACGTCAGCTCATAGGAGGGCCTCCGGGGCTGAGAGCAGGGGCATAAAGAGGACAGAGTTCAGTCTAGTTCAACAAGGCTCTGCCAGGCATCTTCCAAGACCTTCCAAGACTGAGATCTGAAGGCTGATGGGCTCACCAACAAGAAGCAGACTTAGCCAGAACCAAAAAGAGCTTGCCAGCTGAGACACGCACACTCACACACACACACTCTCTCGCACATACACACTGTACAAGTAAGAATATGCCGTGTAACTCTGTCGCTCTAGCACCTAGCGCCAGGGCTGCTACCCCCTCAGTCTTGCCCTTCACAGTCCCATGCCTAAGCCATTGTCAATGCCTTGGCATGGGCTCTTCCTTCTGCCAGCTAGGCCTTCCTTGAGATCCAGCACCCAGCCTGGTCACCTGATCCAGGAAGCCCTTCCAGATCTCCACCAAAGTTAGAGGACCCTCACTCCAAAAGCATGCCTGTCCTAGCCAGCCACAGTGTGATTTTTTTCCATCCTACGAGACCTAGACTCCTCCAGGAAGCCCTCAGTGATGTCATGGGCTCTGTGGCCACTTTGCAGAGCAAAGGTCCTGGAGGCACACAAAAACGCAGGGACTACCCCTTTTTCCTCTGCCTACAGTATTCAGAGGAACCCTCACCACCCCACCCAGTCCCCAGACTCCCATTTCCACCTTCTGACTACATGTGGGGATCTTCCTGCAATCTGCCCCCCCCCCCATTCCTCTTTACTGCTTCCCTGCTTCTGGGACTCCAGACCCAGCTGTCCTCAGCTGTCTGCTGCTCCTCTCTATCCAGCACACCAGTGCTCTCCAAGGCTCTGCTATCCCTGCCATCTTCCCTTCTCTCCTCATTCTCCCTAAACAAAGATCATCTACATCCTTCAAGGCCCTGTGTAGACCTGCGTCCATCTAGAAGACTTTCGAGTCCCCATCTGCCCCTCTGTCCCTAGCTTGAGGTCCTTTGTCAAAGCTTCTTCCATTTTCCTCAGCCCAGTCCTGGCTCCTCTGCCACCCTGGTTCCCCTGCCACCCACACGGGTCTCAGCTGTCACCCCTGTAAGCAGTAGAGAGGATAGCCTGGTTGAGGTCATGAGGCCACTCTGACCCTCCCTGTTGCTGTCTTGACCAACACACAGCCCGTGGGAAAGGTCCTGAGGGGGGCAAGTCCAGAACTAAGGACCCCTGACCCCATGCCAACTAGAGGTTTCAGTCTCTGGCTAGGAGGTCCAGACTTGAAAGGAAACAAGCCATCAAAGGAGTCTGCAGCCCAGCAGCCAGCTGGGATTCAGGGACACTAGGCCAGGCTCACAGCCACGCCCAGCAGCAACCCAGGAGCAATCTTGCCAAAGCCACAGGACTTCCCCATGTTCTAGCCAAGATGGGTCACCCAGGGCTTAACCACTTCAAGAAAGACAGCCAAGGTTCACAGAGAGCTGGTGATTGCCTCATTACAGCATCCTCCGTCCCTGAGATGGGGCTGTGGGGAAGAGGGGTGTATAGTGTGTGTGTGTGTGTGTGTGTGTGTGTGTGTGTGTGTGTGTGTGTGTGTGAGAGAGAGAGAGAGAGAGAGAGAGAGAGAGAGAGAGAGAGAGAGAGAGAGTTCATCAACATCTGCTGCAAAGGAAATTCCACTCCATCCCTCCAGTTGCCTCAAGATGACCCTGGTCACTTTTAGAGTTGGAGGACCAGCTGGGAGCAGTTGAAAGGTCAGCTGTAGATAGGACAAGCCCCTTTCCCTCTGAGTAGACTTATACAGCAACAGAGAGGCCTTGATGGGCAGAGGGACCTTTGTTCAGATGCTAACTGGCTGAACGGTGGTAGACTTGCCTCCTCTTTCCATACCTTTAAAATGGGAACAGCAGGGCTGGAGAGATGGCTCAGTGGTTAAGAGCACTGACTGCTCTTCCAGAGGTCCTCAGTTCAAATCCCAGCAACCACATGGTGGCTCACAACCATCTGTAATGAGATCTGATGCCCTCTTCTGGTGTGTCTGAAGACAGCTACAGTGTGCTTATATATAAATAAATAAATATTTAAAAAAAAAATGGGAACAGCAATTCCTATGCTGCTAAATTGCGGAAAGAATCCAGTGAGACTATGCATACACTTCTTGTATGTGTGCTGATGTGCATGCACATGCATGTTCATGCACATATAGAGGGCAAAAGTTACTATCAGGTATCTTCTTCCAACGCTCTCTATGTTTTGAGACAGAATCTCTCACTGTGAGTGCTAGACTGGCTGGCCAGAGAGCTCCAGAAACATGCCTGTCTGCACATCCCTTTCCCTCCTTTCCCTTTATCCCCACCCCCAGCAGTAGGGTTAGAGCCCACTATGCTCAACTTTTTATGTGGGGTCTGAAGATGCTAATTCATGGCCTCAGGCTTAGGCAGCAAGCATTTTACTGGAGTCATCTCCCCAGCCCCTGTGAACATAATTCTAAGCCCAGAGAGGCAGCAGAGATGCATTCAGCCATCTAGCTTGCTGACCCCCACTTCCTTGATCATATGCTATTGATCAGCCTTAGTTCTGAGCCACGGCCTTGGTTCTGAGGCTCCTTCCTAGAGTGTCTCTGCCTCAAAGCCAGCTCCTCCCTCTCCTGGCCACTGTCTTAAGCACCTGTCTGAGAGGAAGACTTGTTCTTGTCCTCCATTCTCCACCCTCTTCTCCCAGCTGATCCTGGCAATGGAAGAAAAATCCTGTTGCCTTAGCCTGACCTTCCCAGGGCTGGGGATGACTGGCCTGTGTTCCTCTCGCAGGCCCCACCCCCAGGCTTCTCTTCCCACCTCCCGGTCCTTGTACATTCTGCACCCTGGGCTGGCAGGGCACTGGTTGCAGTTCCACTGCTCAGCCTCCTCAAGCTTCTAGGTCAATCTCAGCTGCTTTGACTACCCAGAACAGTTTCGGGTCACATCCAGCTCAGCTCTGGTGTGGATGCCTCTTCCACCTCCCAAAGTGATTGTGTCGTGTACCACCATCACCTGGGAATGGATAGTCTGGGGATTCAGCTCTGGGAACTCCTGCCCCAGGCTACAAAGAAGCCACTCTTTCATGACCTGTGCTCATTGGACCCCTGTTGGTGCTAGCTTGCTCTGCCCTGGGCCTCCTCTCAACCCAGGGGTTTCTGCAAGGGCAGTGACAGTTTTGATTAACGTTCATTATCACTTCCTCCAACCGACAGGAATAGATGTGATGACTCCAGAGCCTAAGAGTATTGAGTATTTGCAATGTCCCTTCCAGGTCTCAAAGCAAAATCTCATGGCCAATGTAACACAATGGAGAAAGCTTCTTACCTTTCATATCCAGACAGATCTAGAAAGAGAAAGGCAGAATTCATGGCTCTAGAGGGGCCCAGGGAGGGGAGGCAAACACGGACAGGTGGAGTTTGTGTAGCTAATCTGTATTTCCTGGCATAGGCAACTCCTACTCCTATGTCCAGTGAGCTCAGTAAGCTTTTGGGAGCCATGAAAACCAAAGTTCTAATGGCTCCAATGTACAGATGGGAATACTGGGTCTGCCCTTGAGTTAGAAGCACAGCAGGGGAGTCAAGGACAAAGCTGTGGCCTCAGGATTCTCCAACAGGTGTCTGGCAGCCACAGTGTCCTCCTCCTATGACAATTCAAGGTATCAGGAATCTGTGACACTTCTCCCCTAGTTACAGAGAGGCCCAGCATGGCTGAGTCACCCTGGTCACCAGCAGCACTGGAGAACAAAGGAGAAGTCAGTGGCTGCTGACTCCCTGCCGTGCCTCACAGGGAGCAAAGCTCAACCTTACAGTTCCAGAGGGTCTCAAAGCGGGGAGGGGGATGGGTGTGGCTGAAGAGAGATGCATCCAAGCATCTTTCCTCCAAGGACTGAAGCCTGGGTCACGATGCTGACCAGCCAGCTGCACTGGCCCTCAAGGTGAATGCAAACACCTCATGGCTGTCCGCAGTCTCCCAAAGCTGTGCCTCTGCACCAAGTGAGTCCCTTGCTAGTCTTTACACCCAGGGCCCCAAGGAGAGCCACAAGATACAGTGGGCTGTGGCCTCTGCCCCTTCCTGACCTTCAGCAAGGCAAGTGACCTTTCTCACCCTTCAGTTCCTCTTTGGGGAAACCAGAATAGGAAAATTAACCTCCAGGAAGGGCCATCAATAGGGAGGCTGGTGGGAGGTAGTTTCTAAACATGAGGAATCTGAGTTAGCACTATGCCTCAATTTCTACTCCTGGGAAATGGGAATAACCTCTGTAGCCCCTTTCACTCACTGCTGAAAGGCTCTGGGGTCAGTGGGCAAAAAACCAGTTTGTTTAAGGGCCCCAACATGTGACTGCAGGGATGCTTCCTTTCTGATCATCTCTCATCACCGAGGCTATGCCTAGTATACAACAGGGGCTTAATAAATAAATATCAGAGGAAAGGAAGTGAAGGCAGAGAGAAGAACACAAACATAAGAGTAATAAGGAAAGCAGTGATAAAAAGCAGGTGCAGGAAGACTAGAGGAGGGGCCAGGAAGGGCGGCAAGGAGACTCTCAAGGGCCAGGAAGGTAAACTCTAAGTTGACTAGGGCTGGTCTAGGTCATAAGGATTGACCCCAAGAGCTTCCCTGCCCCTCCCTAGCCTTCCTACTTTGACCTAGTTTCCATTTCGAGGGCCTAACCTTTCCTTTCAAGGCAGGATCTACAAAAACAGTTTCCCTCACCACCACCATCCCCAGCTAGATGTAGCCCCTAGCTATGTGCTTTGGAGGTCAGAGGGGAAGGAAAGCATGTGAATGGGACCTGCCTTCCAGGTCTCAAAGTCTCCCACTCTGACCTGTGTTTCTGGTCTGGCCATGGGGAGTCAGAAGTGAAGTGTATCCACTGCCCTAGAGATGTCAGGCCCTGCAGGCATTTTCTGCTGTGCATGTGCGTGATTGGCCTTGATGTGTCACTAAGACCTGTGGCTGCATCGTGTCATTTCAGAGAGGGTTGACAGACTGCAAGCACTAGCCAGACCGTGCTTTGCAGCATCCAGGTGACAGGATACGTATGTTGGTGTATGCCCAGATGTGCGTGGCAACACGAGGTGTGTTAGAGCTGGTGCGTGTTCCAGTGGGACCTGTGTATGCTAACAGTACTGACAGCAGGAATGTGTTGACAGACTAGTGTGTGCGTGAGAGACCGCGTGTGACGTCGTCGTGTCACAAATGCGAAGTGTGGCAGCGACTGTCAGTGTGTGCCAGCAGAAGGGTGTTCATGTGTTTATGAGTGTGTGTGTCGTGTGTCAGCCTGCCCCAGAACGTCCTCGAGTCTACCGACCAGCCAGGGCTGGTTGTGTGAGCTCGTCTCGGCCAGGAGCCTTGAACCAAGTGGGGTGGCCCATCCTGGGTGCCTCCGTCCTTACACATGGTTCTGGCCAGAGACCACACAAGAGACTTGGGCGGACAACAGAGTGCCAGATCCCGGGTGACGCTGATTGGAACCTCCGCCCGTGCCCTCGCCCAGGTCGTCCCCACGCGCACGCGGGACAGGGCGGCCACCCGCACTCACCGTGTCCCTTTGTCGCCCATGGTCCGCGGCGGCCGCAGGGAGGTCCGCGGCGTCAGCGTCCAGGCTGGAAAATCCCCGGCCGCCAGGAGAAGCGCGGGCCAGCCCGCTCCCGGCTACCCCGCTCCGCCTCCTCCGCTGTCGCCGCCGCCGCCCCCGCCCGGGTCCCCGCCCGTCGCTCGAGCAGCACAGCGCCCCGGCCGCCGCCAGGGGCGTGGAGCGTGCGGGTGTGAGCGCGCGTGTGTGGCTCCGTGCGCGGCTCTGCGTGTGCGCGCCCAGAGAGTGAGGGCTGGATGGCCGGCCGCGGCTGGTCCACGAGAGTGCGTGCACGCAAGCGCGTGCCAGTGCTGGTGCGTGTGCACGGCTGTGCGCGCGAGCCTGTCGGGAGAAGGGGGGAGGGGTAGAGAGAGAGATTGTGTGTGTGTGTGTATGTGTGTGTGTGTGTGTGTGTGTGTGCAGAGATAGCACGTCTTTGTGCAGTTGTGCGTGTGTGCTCACAATCGTGGGTGCAAGCGCGCTCTCCCGCGCAAGCCAGGACTGGCCTTTGTGTCTGCGGATAGATGCAAGCGGAAAATCCGCAGACTCCAAGGCCCAGCCTCAGCGGCGCCCCTGTGTGTGAACACAGCAAAAGATTCCAAAAGCCTAGCCAGGCCTTCGCCCTTTGCTCCACCCTCCCCGCCCCCGCCCTTCTGGAGAGATACCACCCAACGGCACAACGGGGACAGGAAGAAGGGGTGGGGGCGGGCAGCGGACTGCAATGCTGGAGAGCAGATGAGAGTGGAAAGAGGAGGGGAGGGGCAGGCAGAAAGAGGAAGCTGTGAGAACAGAAGATAAAGCAGGGACCAAGAGCCAACTAGCTGGTGACCGGAGCATCCAGCATCATTGCTAGCACCCAGGCCTAGTTTACTTGCCTGCAATGACTCTAGACATCAGCCATCTCAGCCCATTCCAGATCTACTGGCTGGGTCCTAAGACCAGCAGATGCCCTGTTCTATAGGTGAAGGAATTCACTTGTTCTTGCCGGCAGGCACCTGCACACAGTGGTGTCCAGCAGAGCTTACTGTCTGCAGCTTTCTTGCTATCCTTGAAATCTTGACTTTCCCCAAGTTTCCTACCCCTGTGGAAGTAGCAGGTGTGCAGTGGGAGGGTGGAGTCCAGAGGCTAAGGAGGGGTAGGAAAGGGTTCTGGATTTTAATCCATTTTCTCCTGGAAGGGATCTTAAGGGGTTCCTTCTTGCTTTGCAGGAAGTGGGAGAATGTAAGGTCTTTCTCAGCTGCTTGCTGCTGGGGTTTGACTAATTGGCACTGATAGGTCCCTAATATCGGAGTATTAACGATAGGAAAGGAAGCTATCATTTACTCTGATGCAATTGCGGGTCTGGAAACATCTCCTGTAATTATGTTCAGAAGAGTTACCTATGCTGTTTACATAGAGTGTGCTGTTTATAGAGTTGGTAATAATATCCCAGGATAACGACTATAATTATGTCCAGATTGGGGAGGGGTGGGTAGAGGCTAATGGATAGGCAGGGTGGTCCACATCTGGGCAATGGTAAGAGCTAAGTGAAAATGGATTACGGTCTGTAACTTCACCTGCCCTTTCTTAGCCTCTGGGATCTTCCCTTGCTCCAACCAGGGCAGAACAGGAAGCTACCAGATCCTTCTGCAAGGGGTTGTGGGGGGATCTTGAAAGGAACAGAATAGGATCCTCTGTTGATAGCAAGAAGATCACTTTGTGAGCTCAACATCAAGAGGCCTGGTCTTATATTCTCCACACAGGCTTCATGCAAGCCTGATGGTCTCAGTACAGAGCCCAGATGCTCAATGCACATTCAGGCAAACTCTTCATTCTACTTAGTAAGTATCTGTGGTTATGTTATTATAACAAACAATGTTTTCGATTACTTCTCAGTAAACAAACAGCCCAGAAAGATGCACCAGATGGCTCCAGGTAGCCCCCGCCTCCACGCAGCTCTTCCTGGACCAGCTTTGGAAAGCATGGCTCTAACACCGAGGAACACTGAACAGATTGGTAGATGGTGGTATCAACACACAAGGTGTCAAGTGCATCCTCTGTAGCCTGTAAACCCCATGAGGGTGGGTGGTGTGCCTGGTGCTACTTGGCACTTGCAACTCTATGAGCTAAATGCTCTGTTACCTTTTCTAAAATGAATAACCAAACTGGTGCTTGGAGAAGCTAAACTGGCTTGCCCAAATCCGCAGCCTCCTGCTTTTTTCTTTTTTTAATTTTATTTATATGAGTGCTTTATCTGCATCTATACCTGCATGTAAGAAGAGGGCATCAGAACTCCCTGGAGAGAGCTTTAAGCCACCACATGGTTGCTGGGAATTGAACTCAGGACCTTTGGAAGAGCAGCTGGTGCTCTTAACCAGCCAAGCCGTCTCTCCAGTCCCCCACAGCCTCTTCTTGACCTTGGCCTCTCTTTTCCCCAGCTTTCCTCAACAGAAAGCAAACCCAGAGCCAGAATTTGGCTGTTTTTTGTTGCTGCCACTGCTGTTGTTGTTATTGTTTTATTATTGTTGTTGTTGTTTAATTGTTTCTTATGCCAGTTGTGATTCTGGGGGATTTACAGAGCGGTGTCAAGCAGGACAGAGCTTTCAGTGGAGAGAGGGGTCTAGAATGGGGGGCAGAGGGGTCCTTAAGGGGGCACTTTCATCTGTCAGGCCTAAGGAAAGCACTCATATATTCACTCAATGATCAAGATTAATAAAACTGCAGTAGAGGTCATGAGAACTCCATGTCAACAATCCGGTTTTAGTAATAAGTGTCATGAAAGATAAAACATAGTGGCTGGGACTAATGTCCTTAGATAAGATTCTTCAAAGAGGTGACCTTTGGGCAGAAACCTGCACCAAGAAGCCAGTGACTCGAAGGGCTGCCAGCCAAAGGACCAGCAAGGAACCAAGAGGGTGTGTCTGGGCTTGGTAAACAGGCAGAGTGGTTGCAGTTAAGGCAGGCGGCAGTCAGATGACACATGTCTCTCGGTTAGGGGTGAGGTACACAGGAAGCCAATGTAAGAAGAGGGTTTAGGGCTTCAGTGTGTCTAACCTTTGCCCATGGGCCACACGCAGCCAAGAACAGCCATGAATGTGGCCCAACACGAAAACAGAAAGTGCTTTAAAACATGACAAGATTTTTGTGTGATTAGACAAAGCATTTCTGGTGTGTGACCTTTGTAGAGGACAGTACTGGGTCCTGATGTCAAGAGCCTGGACATACCTGCTGAGAATAGCCCCGGCTTCCCTTTCTCCAAGACTGTGCTGCACATTGCTCGATAGAGATGACACGGGAAGGGTAAGGACAGAGGCTGGATGCCCCACTGGTACAGTGTCCTGCTACTACAATGGTTGGGACTAGAGCTGTGGCTGAGGTCGTGGAGAGGAAAGGACTTGCAGCCATACTTGGAGGCTGTATTACAATTTCCTGTGGCTCTAAAAGCACCGTGCCCGAGGTAGCTGAAGGAAAAGACAACTTCCGCTTATGGTTCCAGAGGGATAAGAATTCATGATGGCAGAGCACAGCACGGTGGCTGCAACAGGAGTCTGGGTTCACATCTTTCAACAGTAAGCGTGAAGCAAAAAGAGCACACTGGCAAGTTGGCCAGGATGGCGCTCGCCTTCAGTTCCAGCACCCAGGAGGCAGAGGCAGGCAGATCTCTGTGAGATCGAGGTCAGCTTGGTCTACAGAGTGAGTTCCTCTATACAGAGGCCCTCTGTCACACTGGGAATGTGATACTTTGAAACCTCAAAACCCGTTCACAGTAGCCTACTTCCTCTAGCGGGGCCACACCTCCAGACCTCCTCAAACAGCACCAGCAACTGGGGACGAGGGCTCAAATGTCCTGTGGAGGACATCCTCATTCATACCTCTACAGAGGTAGAGCCAGCTGCACCTACCTGCTGTGACCAGCTGTGGGGTGGAGGATTCAGCGTGGTTTGGGAGTGTAGGGCAATCTGTTCAACAGTCACGAAGGGCCCTCCTTGTGTATTTCTGCAAAAGCAGTCATGGTCCAGAAGACCGGGAAGTTCCACCCTTCCTATCTCAGCCTACTTGATAGGCACCCTCCACCCTAACACCGGAGAGATTTTCCTAAAAGGCAAATGGATTCCAGTACTGAAGCTCCTAGGAGACGGCCACCTCCAGCTACATACCATCCAGGCCTCTTTTTTTTTTTTTTTTTTTTGAGCTGGGGACCGAACCCAGGGCTTTGTGCTTGCTAGGCAAGCGCTCGACCACTGAGCTAAATCCCCAACCCCCCACCCAGGCCTCTTATATACCTTCAGCTTCCCAGTTTACAAAACTTCTTCCCTTTTCAATGTTTTTCAGACAGGGTCTCACAGAACCCAGCCTGGCCTTTAACTCACCATACAGCCAAAGATGACCCCGCTCTTTTGATCCTCCTGCCCCCATATCCTCAGTGCTGGGATTACAGGTGTGCACCCCAGCACCCAGTTTATGAACTCCTAGGGATGGAACCCAAGGCTTTCTACATGCCAGGCATGCATTTTTCCAAGTGGGCTACACCCCCAGCCTCCTAGTAATTTCTCATATTAAGAAAATGAGCCCCGTGGACAAACAGATCTGTCTTTAAAGGCAGGTGCTGCTCTTATAGATGACCTGAACTTGGATCCTAGCACCTATGTCAGGAAGCTCACAAATGCCTGGAACGCCAGATCCAAAGAATCCAATGTCCTCTTCTGGCCTCAGCAGGGAACTGCTCTCATATATATACCCACACAGACATACATGCATATGCATAATTTAAAGTAAAAATAAATCTTTTTCAAAAAAATGAGTCTAGGCTGGCAAGATGGCTTAGCAGGTAAGGGTGCTTGTTACCAAATCTGAGTTCAGGGTCTGGGGCACCCAGATGGAGGACGTTGAGAACTCCTGTAAGGTGTCCTCTGACCTTCACACACACACACTGTGGTGTGTACATTGCCCCCTATTACTTTTCAAACCTGGAACAAGTGGCTGGGGTGTCTACTTAACATATCAAAGCTGACCTGGCCTCCAAGTCCCCCCAGCATCCCTCAGTCCTTCCTGCTACTGGGTAGGGCTGGCATACCCCACTCTCTACCCTGAACTTTCTAGCCCAGGGCCTGGGCAGCCCTTCCACACAGGCTCTTCTCTATATAAGCAAGACACCTCACCCTCCCTACCCCCGCCTCCCGTTTTTACCTTTGACTTCCTGACTGCTGTACTTGGTTCTGCTCTCTTTCCCTTCTCTATCTCCCTATACCGTTTAGGGTTAAGACCCCGTTGGACTCTCTCATATGTCTGCCTCTGGCTAGGCTCTCCCACAGGTCTAAAGTAAACCTCCTGCACCATACCTAGGAGCAGTCGTGTCCTTTCCTTTTGGTACCCCTGCCCCCAGTAATGTGGGGAGAAAAAACAAGGTAGAGAGTGATGGAGGAAGAGGAAGTGTGTGAAGCCAACCTCTGGTGTCCATGTGCACCGCAACATAGACCTGCAATCCCTGCATTTGAGAGGCCAAGACAGAATTGCCTTAAGAGTAAGACCAGCCTGAATAAAGTACACACCAAGTACCAAGCCAGCCAGGGCTAGAGTGAGACTCTGTCTCAAAACAAACCAGGCCATGAAAATGATCAACCAGATCATGCCTTGAACAGGCCTGCTTAATTATACAGACCTCTGCCCTCTTTGCTGCTCCCCACTCTTCTTCCTGTCAGTCCTAGCTAGACCCTTTAATTCGTTCCTCTTCCCAATGTTGCCTCTTTAAATAAATCCCACTCTGACTAAAAACAAAAGTGGGTGAGGGAATGAAGGGATGAGAACGACTCCTGTTTTCTAGAAGAGAAAGCAAAGTTCTTTAGGGAGGAAAGGCTGAGCCAAGGGCCCAGCAAATGAAATGAGCCAGGACTTAGACTGGAAGCTTGGTCAAGCGGTTGAAAGGCAGAGTGAGGGAGGGCAGGCGTGGGAGGTGTTGTTCTGCATTTGCAGCTAGCTGCTGTTCCTTGGAGATGCTGGCAGTTAGAAGCTCAGAAACTTCTCTGATTCAGCCCAACCAGAAATTTGAGTGCTATCCTTGACTTGCCCCTTGACTGCTACCGCCCAGGTCAATCCAGTCCAGGACTTCTGTCTTCTACATGAGTCCTAGCAAAGTTAGAGAAATGGACAGGAATCAGACCACACCATACAAAGGTACGTGTGTGTGTGTGTGTGTGTGTGTGTGTGTGTGTGTGTGTGTGTTTGTATGTGTTTATGTATGTATATATGTGTTTGTGTGTGTTTGCATGTGTTTATGTATGTGTATATGTGTTTGTGTGTGTATGTGTGCACTTGTGTGTACATTTATGCATGTGTGTGTGCTTGTGTATGTTTGTGTGTATGTGTGTATGATTGCTCGTGTACATGTATGTATGTGCGTGCTTGTATGTATGTATCTACATATGTGTGTTTATGTGTATATGCATATGTGTTTATGTGTGTACATATGTGTGTATGTATGTACGTGTGTGTGTGTGTGTGTGTGTGTGTGTGTGTGTGTGTGTAAGGCATTTGTCTTCATTCAGAGACCAGCAAAGAGGCTGTAAAGGCTTTAAGCAGAAAGGTGACATGCTCAGATGTGCTTTGAGATCACTCCAGCTGTTACAGGAAGAATAGATTACACAGGGACAGAAGGAATACAGAGCCAAGAGCCACAAGGAGGAGGTGTGAACAATTCAAGGGAGGAATGGACAAACTGCATTCCAGGGGGAGGGCCCACACAGCAGCAGAGCCTGAGCGGAGGAGGAAGGAGCCTACTATTGGGAGGAATCCAGAAAGACCTAGGGCCAATGTCTGGAACAGGTGATAAGGAGTGGAAAGGAAGCCCAGGATAACAGGCTAGCCGAAGGAAGCAGGCTCAGACACTGGGAGACTTCAACATGCAGAGCTATTTCAGCCTTATTTATGAACTTCATTCCCACTAAAAACATTACTCATGTTTTCTTGCCTTGACATACTATAGTGACATTGCTGGAGGTATTAGAAATCTCATGATAGGATACTGCAGAGATGTCTTCAAAGACAAATTGGTAAAAAGTAAATAGATAAATAAACTATGGAATCTTCAAGATCAGTCAATATTTATTATACAGACAGGCAGACCCAGAATCCTTTCAAGTATGAGAGAAACATACTAAATAAATATTTGTTCCAGTTTAAACAACCTTGATATTAACAATAGCAGATTTTTAATGGAAAAAGCCTGGTGAACATTTTTTAGAGAAAGGGTTTCATATAGCCCAGGCTGCCCTTGAGTTCCACTTGGAGCTGAAGATGACCTTGAATTCTCCAACCTATTTCCTCCATCTCCCACGTACTGGGGTTATACTCATGCCCCACAACAATTGACTTTTCTAAACTGTTAATTTAAAACAATTAAAATTGAAAGTCACAGGGGCTGGGGATTTAGCTCAGTGGTAGAGCGCTTACCTAGGAAGCGCAAGGCCCTGGGTTCGGTCCCCAGCTCCAAAAAAAAAAAAAAAAAAAAAAATTTAAAATTGAAAGTCACTAAAAGAATAAAAAAATTTTTTAAATGCACAAGTTCAAGGTGATCAGCCAATGATTTAACAACCT
Organism: Rattus norvegicus; assembly: GCF_021556685.1. Lineage (NCBI taxonomy): Eukaryota > Metazoa > Chordata > Mammalia > Rodentia > Muridae > Rattus > Rattus norvegicus. The sequence goes on along the minus strand of NC_141534.1, from coordinate 166,415,818 downwards.
ATTAGAACAAAAGAAGCTGTCCTCACAGACAGCGACAAGGTGCAGAGCCACCATAGCCTGAAACCTGCAGTGTCGCAGCAAACACAGAGATTGACCCAGGTGTGAGGCCTACACCTGCAACTCCAGAACTCAGAGTACCGTGCATGGAAAGAACAAGAATTTGAAGTCAGCCCAGGCAACGAATAAATAAAATGTACTCAACCTTGGGCTGGAGAGTGGGCTCAGCTGTTAGAAGCATTCTTGCAGAGGCCCTGGATCTGGTTCCTAGCACCCACATGGTGGCTCACCGTCGACTGTAACTCCAGATCCAGGGGATCTAACACCCTTTTGTGACCTTAGCCAGGACCAGGCATCCGTGTGATACACGTGCATGTCCAAGCAATACAGTCAAACACTAAATTAGCAAAATTATTTTTAAGATTACTAGTCCAGTGACAAGACAAGGACAACAGCAAAGTCTAGCTTATACTTAAGCAAAGACAAAGTGGACCATAGAAATGGACTTTAAGGGGTTGGGGATTTAGCTCAGTGGTAGAGCACTTGCCTAGCAAGCGCAAGGCCCTGGGTTCGGTCCCCAGCTCCGGAAAAAAAAAAAAAAAAAGAAAAGGACTTTAAATGGACATGGTGACTCATGGCTGTAACCCCAGTTATAGGCTGTAGCAAGATGGCAGGTTCAAGAAATAAATAGTAAGTTTGAGACCAACCTGAGCTACACAGAGAGATCTGCAGAGAGAAAGAGAGAGAGAGAAACAGAGACAGACTCTGAGATGAACCAAGATGTTAAAATTATTAGACACAAACATTCGTATTGTAAATAAGCTCAAGGATTTAAGGGGAAATTCACTCATAATGAATGAACAAATAAATCAATTTCCAACACAGAAATAAAAGGGAAAAGGATACTCGTAGGAGAACCAAATAGAAACGCAGTATCTGAGATGGAACATTTTCAATCTGGGCTTGCTCTCAGATTGATGGAAGTAGAAGAAAGAGAGGGACCCTCAGTATAGATTCAAAGTACCTGGCTTGAAGAATAAAGAAAGTGAAACAATTACTTTACTGATTTGTGGGACAGAAAAAGCATGCTATTTCAGCCCCCCGAGAAAGGAATGAGAGTGAGACTGAGAGATATTCTCTAAGCACTGGTAAGACAGTCTCATAAATTTGATAAAAAGGATCGTGTCATATGTCTAAAGATTTCAGCAAAACACAAACAGGAAAAAATGAAAACAACAATCCCTCCCCCCCCCATATCCTGCTAAAGAATATCCAAGCCCATCACAGCATCATAGCCAAGCAGCTATGAACCAGACAAAGAAGACCCTGGAAGCCACTAGAAGGCAAGTAAGTGGCAAATAGGATTCAGAGAAATGATCCAGTGGGGTTTGACTTCTCCTCAGAAGCCACGGAGGCTGAGACAATGGAAAACGGCCATTGCAGTACTTAGACAGAAACCAAGATAAAACCTGTGGGCCCACTAAAGTAAAGGTGTTTGCAGACCAAGGAAAGCAGAGCCCCTTCCTCACCCTCAGACCTGCAGTGAGTAGAGAGAGGCTCTTCAGGATAAAGACCAATGAGGTTAGATAAAAGGCCAGAGCTTTGGGGCTGGAGAGATGGCTCAGCAGTTTAGAGCCAGTGTTGTTCTTGCCAAGGTCCAGAACCCAGTTCCCAGCATCCACATGGTGGCTCACAAGCATCTGTAACTCTAGTTCCAGGAGATCTGATGGTCTCTGAAGTCACCAGGCATACACATCCTGCACATCCAACCATCCAGACAAAATGCTCATACACAAAAAATATAATAAATAAATATAAATGATTTAAAAAAACAACAACAATAGAAAGATGGGATGGTGCCTCATGCCTCTGATCTCAGTACCCAGGAGGCAAAGACAGGTGGATCTCTGAGTTCAAAACCAGCCTGATCTACAAAGCAAGTCCAGGACATCCAGGGCTCTGTTAAACAGAGAATAAAGCAAAAGTAAACCAAAGCAAAAAGGGCAGAAGTTTAAAAGTGACCAAAGATCTCTGGAAATGATAAATGTATGAACAACCGTATGACTTAAACTTCTGTTCAGTTTTTTTTTTTTCTTTTGCTACTTTTTAAAGTTTGGGTATGTGTGTACATATGCAGGCACACAAAGTCAAAGGGTAACCTATAGGATCTGGTTCATAGAACCCTGAGTTCCTGAGATCATTAGTCTTGTCTTCTGTGTATTTTGTTTGGCAGGATGGGGATTGAACCCAAATTGTCACATGCCAGGCAAGTTGTTGGGTATTGGTCTGGTGCTGCAATGTATTCAAATGCTAAATTCTGTACCCCAAGATCTTGTTGACCCCGACACAACGAGGAGATCCTTACATATACCATGTAAACCGTGCTCCCCAATCTAAAGTTAATTAGTTAATAAAAGGCTAGAGCCTGTGATTGGTCAGTAGGGGAAAAAAGGCGGGATTTGAGGATCCAGGGAGGGATCTGAGGGGAGATCAGAGAGAAGGAGAAAAGAGATGAAGAGAGGAGGAGGCTGCCAGGAGAGGAGACGGGCCCATAACAAGGGACATATGGCTGGCATGTAAGTTAGAATAGCTCCAAAACCTGCTCAGTCTAGGCTTACAGCTTATAAATAAAAAACCTGGATTGTGTCTCTTATGCAGGCTAGCTAGAATATCTCCTCTTCCTCTTCTTCTTCCTCTTCCTCCTCCTCCTCCTTCCCTTCTTCCCTTCTTCCCCTTTTCCCCTCTTCTTCCCCTCTTCCTCTCCCTCTTCTTCCCCTTCTTCTCCTTCTTCTCCTCCTTCTTTTCTTCTTCTTCTCCTCCTCCTCCTCCTCCTCCTCCTCCTCCTCCTCCTCCTCCTCCTCCTCCTCCTCCTCCTCCTCTTCTTCTTCTTCTTCTTCTTCTTCTTCTTCTTCTTCTCAGCAAGTGTTCTGCCGCTGTCTACCTCTCCAGCCCTAGCTGGCAGGCACAACTTGTGAGGTAAGCGCCTTTACGATCTAAACTTTGCCCATACATCTTGTCAATCCTATAAACTTGGAACTGTTATGTGCTAAAATAACATTTTGGTGGGGTTAATGATTTGTTTCTATTTTTCTTGGAGTGGGTCTCTTTTGTGGGAGCTGTTTATTTTTTAGTTAAGTTTTGTTTTGAGACAAGGCCTTTTTTAGCCAAGGCTGGCCTTGAATCCCTGACCCTCTTGAACCATCTCCCAAATGCTGGGGCTATAGGCACCATGCCTGACCATGGGGTTTTAAAATATACAATAGTAGGGGTTGGGGATTTAGCTCAGTGGTAGAGCGCTTGCCTAGGAAGCTCAAGGCCCTGGGTTCGATCCCCAGGAAAAAAAAATATATATATATATATAATAGTAGCAGGCCATGGGCATGATTACCATGTTGCCATTCATACAGCCTGTTCTGAATGTAATAGGAAGACCTGAGATATAAAACACTAGGACTGGGGCATAGTTCAGGGTTAAGTGCCTGCCTAACATGTACGAAGCCCTGTGTTTAATCCATGAACGACAAACAACAACACAAGAAGACATGTAGAGTAGGAGCACCTGCCAAGTCTGATGACCTGAGTTTCAGCCCCACAGCCCACAAGGTACAAGATGAGAACTGAGTCCCGAAATTTGTACTCTGACCTCCTCATGTGCTGTGACACCCCCGTCCTACACACAGAAACTGAATAAATAAATGTTTATTTAAGAGGCTGCCTCGGCCTCCTAAACAGCTGAGGTCATAGCTACAACTTACTACAGCTGTCACTATTGGATTTAAATAATCAGAATTTTTCTTAAGATAAAACCTGGAAAACTTACTTATAGACACACATGGAAATACAGCTCCTGGCATTTGAAAAGTAAAGCTATGAGGTTTTGACCTCATAGCTTTTGACATACTTTTGACTCTAGTATTCAGAAGGCGGAGCCAAGCAATTTTCTATGAGTTTGAGGCTAGCCTGGTCAACATAGCAAGTTACAGGCTAGCCAAGGCTACATACTGAACCCCTGTCTCAAAAGCAAAACAAAAAATAATTGAACTATTTGCACATTAATGACATGTATGTGTCATTACCATGGCTAAAAGCAGACAAAATTAAAGCTGTATTGGTGTTGTTGTTGTTGTTGTTGTTTTAAATAGGATTTGAAACAAGGCCTTGAAGTCAGTACTCCCGTTATTATGATTAGAAACTCTGAGATGATAATATCCTAGATCCACAAAACAAGAGAGAATTGCTAATAAAAAGGATTAATCTGGAAACATAAGGTGTCAGAGAAATGAAAAATAGGAGAGCTCAAACCAAAAGTGTGAGTTGAAAAGTTTAGAAGTTTAGAAGCAATTGCCAGCAAGACGAGACTTTGGATAAAGCAGCAGGATTCAGGAGCCAAACGGAACAAACTCTCGACAGCCAAACGGTGGAGCAATTTAAGCAATAAAATGAATAATGTCTTAGGCTAGATCCCAAAGTCTAAAGTAAATAAACAGGAACCCATAGTGAACTAAACGAATAAATAAATACATCTAGGAAGTCAACACAAAACCCCAGCACTTAGGAGACTAGCGGCAGGAAGATCGGGAGTTCAAGCCCTCCTTCAGTCACATTTCAAGTTCAATACCGGCCTGGACTAATGATACATTGTTTCAAGGCAGAGAGAGAGAAAGAGAGAAAGGGAGAGAGAGAGAGAGAGAGAGAGAGAGAGAGAGAGAGAGAGATCTCAAGGTAGAGAGGTCTGACAATGACTTAGGTAATCAAGTGGTGGCTTCTGTCACCAGATGATATCACATGATGAGCTAGGTTAGCCCTTCACCTAACCGAGGGGAAATCACAAGAAAAATTGAGGAACAGTCTATGAAATGCCTGACTGGAGGGAGAGAGAAGTCTCAGCAGTTAAGAATACTGTCTGCTCTCCCATAGGTCTAGAGTTCAGTTCCCAGCATCCATGCTGGGCAACTCACAATCACCTCTTAGAACTCCATCTCCTTTGGATCCAGATCTCTCTTTGACCTCCTCCTGAGTTCAGTCACTGATATACATGCATTAGAAAGAAATTTTTAAAAAAAATTAGCTTCAGGCCTGGAGAGATGGCTCAGTGGTTAAGAGCACTAACTACTCTTCCAGAGGTCCTGAGTTCAAATCCCAGCAACCACAACATGGTGGCTCACAACCATCTGTAATAGGGATCCAATGCCTTCTTCTGGTGTGTCTGAAGACAGTGACAGTGTACTCATACATAAAATAAATAAATCTTTTTAAAAATCTTTAGCTTGATTAGTACTTTACAAAACTGTTGGGTATTTCATTTACTTAACCCTTCTTTAAAAAAACAAAAAAACAAAAAAAAACACCAAAAAACCAATCTATTCCTTGAAGCTCCAGAATTGTGAACTCAATAAACTTCTTTATAAAGTATCCAGCTTTAGGTATTTTGTTACAGCTACAGAAAACAAACTAATACACTATTGCAGGCACTGCCCCTGTGGATTCTGATCTAAGATACACAGTTACCAAAGAACAATGTAACTAAAGCAGACACAAGGTGAAAGAAACCCTGTAGTAGGAGCTGTACTTGATTTAAATAAGAATAGGGAAACAGAAAGCTCCCATAATTATCTCTTTAAGACAAAAAGTATATTTCAGTTAGAAAATAGTGTAAGAAGCCAGAAGCTCTTCCTCTTAGGGAAAGAAACACCACCCACTCCTTCTCTCAAAAAGGAATGGAAAAGGTGCCAAGAAACTCCAGGAAAAACGTAAAAGTTAATGGGGCATGATGGTGCACACCTGTAATCCCAGCATTCCAGAAGCAAAGGCAGGAAGAGCCTGTGTTTGAAGCCAAGATGAGCTATATAGTGAGTGTGAGGCTGTCCAGGGTCATACAAGAACCTTTCTAAAACAAAACAACGTAAAACTAGACTGCAAACTTGTAATTAAAATAAGATCATATGACTTCTTTGAAAATTGATAACATGTGAGGAAAATGAAGCATTTGATACAAACATCTGAAAACTCTCTTCTCTTTTTGACATTATTTTACATGTGTGTACACTTGAGAACGGTTGTGGTGTGCATTGTGTGTGTGTGTGTGTGTGTGTGTGTGCGCGCGTGCGTGTATACATTCATAGATTTCTTTTCTTTTCTTTTTTTTTTTTTTCTTTTTTCTTTTTTCTTTTTTTTCGGAGCTGGGGACCGAACCCAGGGCCTTGCACTTGCTAGGCAAGCGCTCTACCACTGAGCTAAATCCCCAACCCCAGATTTCTTTTCTTTATGGCAACAATTCAGATCTAATGAGGCCTATGGACTGGCCTGAGTTCCTGGCTGCATGGATTCCAGGTTAGGAACCGGGAGCTACATTTCCTTTTCTATCGCTCTAGTTGCCATCAAACTGCAGATGTGGTAAGTTTGCTCCTGCTGAAGGCCAGACCCCAGTTTTAGCTGCTGCTGCTGCTGTTTCCTGAAGTAATGGTTGGACAGTCTTTAAGCCGAGAAGGTCGTTTGGCTGTTCTCAAATCCTCCATTTCTTTAGAGTCAACAGCATCTCTACTTTACTTTGTTGCTAAAGGCCCATTCCTTGGGGGTTCAGTCAGTTCAGGACCCCCTACTTGAGCATAAACATGGAGACAGGTATCCAGCATCCAAAAACTCCCCTGCTACTCTGTTTATCTAAGTTTACTAAGAGGCCCCCTGGTTACACACACTATGGATACAAGAGTGCTGGGCCAGATTAAAGGCACTTAAACTGTGCTATAATTTATATCTGGGCCTCTCTCAAGTCCAGGAAGTTTATATTAGGATTGAAAAGCTACTTGGAGCTACAGACACAAAAGACCCTAGGAAAAAACTGCAGCCACAGACTCCAGGCTTTGCTGTAGAACCCTTAGCTGTGGAGATGCAGGAGGCAGCTGGCCTTGAGCCCACAGAGGCTGCTGGAGAATCTCTGGTTTCCACGACAAACCTGAGTCATGGGTTCTGGACTTTATTCTTTTCTCTTTTTATTAGGGGAGCTGGGTAAGGGGAGGGCAGGCAGGAGCAGAGGATGAAGGAAGTTTTGGTGAGAGTTGCAAAGACTTCACTGCAACTCAGTTGTTGGTTCGAATTTGTACCCAGGTCTGCCCATCGAGATCTCTGTGTTAACCATTTCCTTCCTCCCAACTGCCAAGGAATATAGAAAGTCAAGTAAAAGGGAAGCCTTAGTGCTGACTGGAGTGTTGTTCCTTGGGGAGTCAGACAGAAAGGCCTGGTATCAGGAGAGGCAAGTTTCCTGCAGTTACACAGTTGACTCAGACAAATGTCAACAGCCACACCCAGAAACCTGAAACCAAAAGTTAATCAACCAAGGACAGTCCTTTGATGGGTGAAAATCAGAGAATTATTTAGGTCAACTCTGGATTGACCTCAATGCCCAGAGGCCTTAAATTCCATCCATTCCCAAATCTTGGGATTACAGGCCTGGACCACCACCAGGTGTGGCTAATCTCTTTAAATTATTATTATTATTATTATTATTATTATTATTATTATTAATTGCTGTTGTTGTTGTTAAGTTTTCCTTTTTTAAAAAAATTTGTGTGCCTGATGGTTTTTTTTTTTTTTTTTTTTTTGGTTCTTTTTTTTTTCGGAGCTGGGGACCAAACCCAGGGCCTTGCGGTTGCTAGGCAAGCGCTCTACCACTGAGCTAAATCCCCAACCCCTCCTGATGTTTTGTATGTATGTCTGTGTGAGGGCATCAGATCCCCTGAAACTGGAGTTACAGACAGTTGTGAGCTGCCACGTGGGTGCTAGGAATTGAACCCAGGTCCTCTGGAAGAACGGCCAATGCCCTCAACCTCTGAGTCCTCTCTCCAGCCCTAGCTTTATCAAGACAGGGCCTCACTATGTAGCTTAGCTGTCCTGAAATTCACTTTGTAGACAAGGCTGCCCTCAAACTCACAGAGATCCACTTGCTTCTGCTTCCCAAGTACTAGGATTAAGTGTGAGCGGCCACACCTGGCTTATTTAATTTTTTAAAGAATTTTTTTTTTATTTTAAACTGAACATAGCACACAGCTTTAATCACAGCACTCCTCATTCTGAGCCCAGGGCACACGGGTTTATTTTCTCATTGTCTTGAAGCATCTTGAAGAAGGTCCAGGAAAGACAGGAGAGTGAGGTCTACCTGAGTCTTAAACGGGGTGTGTGTGTGTGTGTGTGTGTGTGTGTGTGTGTGTGTGTGTGTGTGTAGGGGGAGAGCAGCTCCCTGCAACCTACAAGGGGACTCAAAGGTGAGCTGGGGCCAGACGGCATCTTTTTGTGTCTGGCATGAGTCTGGTTGCCTCTGGCCTGGATGTAAAGTAGGGATTGAGTTGAGAGGCTGCTGATTGGCTGAACCGGATGGGTGTGAATTGGGTGGGAGATAAGGTAGCAGAGGCAAGCTCAGGAAAAGATAAACTAGGCAAGCAAATTTTCCAGGGTTGGGGGTGGGTCTGGGAGGTGAGGAAAGCGAAGGTTGGCCATCAACAGCCTGCAGAGCAAAGCTGCTAATCATCTGGGTGAGTCATGGCCTTTTAAAAAATTCACGGTTTCTGGAGCTGAGCTATGGCTCAGAGGCTAACAGCTCATATGACTCTTGCAGAGCACCCAGGTTTGGTGCCTTGTTGGTTGACTCACAGCTGCCTGTAACTCCAGCTCCAGGGTATCTGACCATCTGGCTTCCTCAGATGCCTGCACTCAAGTGCATATACACACTGAAATACACACATGCGCGTGCACACACACACACACCCATATACACACACGATTATAAAAGATAAATAACAGGGCCGGAAAAGCTGGCTCAGTGGTTAAGATCAGAGATAGACATTCAGGCAAAACACTCATAAGTAAGAATTTTTTTTAAATGAGTAAAACTAATTTTTAAAAACTTTAATAATAATAATTAATATTAAAATTCTAAAAATGCACAGTTCTGAGTTAAGTTTCCAACTTTGGGTCCACTTTTGTATTCACTGTCTGTGTAGAGTTCTCAGAAGCCAGGTTTGCCACACAGTAGATGTTGCCTTCCCCTGAGATAAGCTGCTAGCTTCTGCCCGAAGAGAGCGCGTTTGGAAGCTGGCTCTGCTCCATGGTGCCTTCCTATCTAGCTACCTGAAAAAAAGAGCTGCCTTACTCCTCAGATCCAGCACTAGGCAGGCGCTCTGCTACACTCTCAACCCTTGACTGACTGACAGACTGACGGAACGGACTGACAGACTGACTGACTGACTGATGACAGACTGACTGACAGACTGGCTGGCTGGCTGACTGACTGACAGACTGACTAACTAATTGATTGTCAGACTGACTGATTGATGGACTGACTGATGACGGACTGACTGATTGACTGACAGACTGGCTGGCTGACTGACTGACTGACTGACTGACAGACTGAGACACAGTGTCACATAGCCCAGGCTGGCCTCCAGCTTGCTCTGCAGTCGAGAAGGATCTTGAACTTCTTCCTCCATCTTCTGAGTACTGAGATTATAGATCTGTGCCACTGTACTTGATTATGTTGTCTGTGTTTCTGACGGTCAAACTTAGGGCCTCCTGCATGCTGTGTATCCTACCAACTAAGCTACAAACCCCGCCTCTTTTCATGCTTTTATTTTAAAACAGGGTCTCAGTAAGTCATCCAGACTGACCTTGACCCAGACCCTGAAGGCCTTGAACTTCTGAACTTCTCAACTGAGCCTCTTGGGTGTCTGGAATGACAGACCCGTGTCACCGGCACTGTTTAAATTTTTTTAAATCCATTTTCTTTTCTTCCCCCCCCCCCGCCCCCAGCTCCCAGAATGACTACTCTGAGTCTAATTATTTATTATTAAATCCCTAGGCCATAGCTTTGGCTCATTCCCTGACTAGCTCTTATCTTATTTAACCATTTAAACTATTCTATGTCTACTACATGGTTACTCTTCAGTCCCAGCCTACTTCTTTCTTTGTGTCTCCTCAGCGTCTCCCTGAGTTCATCTACCTGCTGGTTTACATCTGTCCTCTTGGTCCATCTCTCCGCAACTCTGTCTCTCAAGTCTCTGCATCTCTCTTTATTCTATCCTGAGTTCAAAGGAGTCTATGTCCGTCCCTGGGGCTCTCTCTTGAGTTCTCTCTTTCATGTTCTCACCTAGCTTCTTTTATTCTCTAACTATTACCCAGAATCCTCTCTCTTCCTGCCCATGTCCCACCTCCTCTCTCCTGCCTCAACTCATTGGCCATTGCCTTTTTTAATTGACAGGGGTTCAGCAAGAGTTCTTTTCTGTATTTGGTGATTGTGTAGATTTTTTATTTTTTATTTTTTTAAAGAGAGAAAACCATGGGCTGGAGAGATGGCTCACAATTCAAAGCATATACTGTTCTCTTGCAGAGGACCTTAAGTTCAGTGCCCAGCACCCACTTTGAGTGGCTCACAACCACCTGTAATTCCACTTCCTGGAGATCTGATGCCTCTACCCTCTGCAGGCCCCTGTACTCATGTGCACATATCCACACATACATACATAATTAAAAATAATGAAAATCTTAACAGGAGACTGTAGTCAGGGAAGGGAACAGAGGTGGAATGTGTTGGGTACTTAGTAGACATTTTATTGAATGTCTTCTGGGGAAATTGAGGGAAGTTAGGGGAGAGAATGAATGGTCAGAAACGTCTCTCTAAATCTGAGCCTTTTAGGAAGAAGACCAAGCTCATGGCGCTGTGAGAAGCCCATCTCCAGAGCTCACTCATTCCTTAGCTATGTTTCAGCACCCACTGTGTCCAAGGCTTAATTGAAGTCGTAGGGACACAGCAAGAACAAAAGATTAAAAGTCCTCTGTCTCATGACTAGCAAGATGGCTTATCATGTAAAAGCATTTGCTGCTCTTCCAGAGGACTCAAGTTTAATTCTCAGCAGTCACAGTGGGGCAGCAGTTACAACTACCTGTAACTCCAGATCCAGGGGATCCTGCTAGGCCTCAAATAAATGGTTAACTGAGGACAAATGGTTAGTGGAGGTGTCTACAAACGTGTCAAAGCAGATGTTGTCTACAGCATCTCTCATGCCCCATCCCCTACTCTAGGCTCTCCAGCCCAGGTGCTAGGCTGCCCCTTCCCCCATCTGCTCTTCCTATATAACCTCAGCCTTCTTGGTTACTGGCCCTTTTTGTCTCTTGGTCGCCTAGTTTTCTGGCGTATTACTGGCCTCTTGGCGCTTGGATTTCCTCTCTTCCCCCTCCCCTCCCCTCTCTCCTCTCTTCACATAGCCTGGTTCAATCTGCTGGGCATGCTCAGTCTGTCTGTGTATGTGTTTTCTCTCATATCTATAATAAAAACTTCAACCCCTTAGGAGAAGTCATGTCCTCCTTTCATCTGATGCTGAAACCCTGGAATTAACCAGGTATCCAATGTTCTCTTCTGGCCCCCAGAAACACCCGAACACACAGAAACATAAACAATTCTTTCTCCCTTGGTCTGGAAATGTAGTATGAGGGCTATAGGTGTGTTTTAAGTTTAAATTACAGTGCTTAAGAGATCTATAAAACAAAAATACCTCTAACTTGTAAGCCCCACTTGACCAAGGATAGACAACTTCTTGGAATGCCAGGGGCATTCATGTAAGATAACAAGTCACATGCTTTTGCTTCAGTAAATAAGGTGGTGGTTGCCCCAACTGCACAGGATGTGCTGGATTACATGTAGGTACATAGGTAGGAAACATATCAGAATGTATGCTTGCCCAAAGTGGGCAAAGACAGGAAGTGCATAGCCTTCTGGGTTTTGCCTTTGTAAATATCCAGCTAACCTAATTCAGTGACATATTCTGGGAATCCCGAATATGGATCTGGCCAGAGTCCCTCATCCTGGCCAGTATCAAATAAAGCTTGCTTTAATTAGTCACGGATTTGGTTTTTCTCATTTTCAGGTTTAATGGTATCTCAGTTGTTAGTGTATTTGCTTAGCATGCATGAAGTCACAGACACAGTCTGCTGCATAGAAGTAAACCAGACAGTTCATGTCTATAACCCCAGCATTTGGAAGACAAAGGCAGGAGGATTAGAAATTCAAGGTCATCCTCAGATGTTTATCCAGTTCTAAGCCAGCATTGGTTATAGGAGACCCTCCCTTTTAAAATCAGATTCATTTATTTCATGTGTCCTGCCTGCATGTGAGTCTGTGCACCATGGGTGTGCCTGTCATTTGCAGAGACCAGAAAGGATGTCAGACCCATAGGGACTAGAGTCACAAACAGATGTAAGCCACCCCGTGAGTGTTGAGATTCGAACTCAGGTCCTCTGGAAAAGCAGCCAGTGCTCTTAACTGTTGAGCACTTTGATCCAGTGACCCTGCTTTAAAACAAACAAACAAACCCTTTCTCTTTCACGGAATTGATCAGGAAACAGGTATAAAATTAATAAGATAAAATTGAGTGTTCTTACTCTTGGATCCAGCCATCTCATTTGTGAGACTTCAGCCCAGAGCTTCATCTGTGTGGCAAGATAATTCTGAGCAAAGTGTCCGCAAGGCCAAGGGCTGAGACCTCTGCCCTAGAGCATAACTAGAGCTACAGAATCAGAATCCCCATGACCTTCAAACTTCCCCTCCCTCCCACCCCCAAACCCTCGTGCACCTGTCAAGGTATCATCAATGCCACATTAAGACATTTTTATTGTTTTGTTTTGTTTGAGACAGGGTCTCATGTAGTCCAGATTGTTCTCGGTATGTAGCTGAGGATGACCTTGAACTCCAGACCCCCTATTGTTACCTTCCAAACACTGGGCTTATGGACTCCTGGCACAAGTTAGGAGATTTATGGGAAAGAAACATAGGTAGGTTTGTGTACTTTCTCAACAGCATCTTGAATGAAAGTTCCTAAATAGAAACCGACCTGACAGTGAACCTTCTAGAAGGCTGATTAGGACTCCAGTGATTGTAGAGAGGTTGAAATGTTGCTGGTGTAGAGAATAATTACACTTTACCCTGGCCTATCATTAGCCCCTTTAACAAGCCATTCCTTGCTCACCTCCATGTCTGACCTAACACCCTAGTGTCTACCCAAGAAACCTTTCGGAATGTATTAAGTCAGCAGGCCATTGGCTTCCTCTGGCCAGCCAGCTCAGAATGTCATCCGAAGTCTCGTGACTTACACCTTTAATCCCAGTACTTGGGAGGTAGAGACAGGCAAGTCTTTATGAGTTCTAGGCCAGTCTGGTCTGTGAAAAAGCCAGAGCAGTTACACAGAGTAACTCTGTCTCAAAAAACAAAGAATGGGGGTTGGGGATTTAGCTCAGCAGTAGAGCGCTTGCCTAGCAAGTGCAAGGCCCTGGGTTCGGTCCC